>NC_042621.1:260162875-260462875 GCF_901001135.1 Rhinatrema bivittatum
CTATTTAAATATTCAGTTTATGTGAAACAAGTGGCATAACACCATAAAATGTACAATATAGCAGCATGAATCTTGTTCACGCCCACCTGAGCTTTCCATGCTTCAGGTTCAGGAATGCAACACTGCAGGTACTAAGGGGCCTATGAATTAAAACTCACACTTAAAAAAACAAAAATTTAGTGTGGCCTTGCAAAAGAATCTAACATGCCTGTTAAATGCCACTTAACGAGTGATGCAATAAGATTTAGCCTGTGCAGGGTATGAAATGTCTCTGATGGCATGGCCATACTATTTTCATGCAGGACTGTGAACATTTTCTTTTTATATTGGGGAGGGAGAGGAGAGGACAGAGGGGCTCATTGGTTAGTCACCAGCTCCTAGGACGTAGGCTTCTTGCTTTTGTGACTGGCTAGGGACCCCCCCCCCAAACACTGCTGTTCCTCATCGGCCAGACTAACCACATCAAGGACAGAAATGGTCCTGACAATCATGACAATACCTTGGAGATTTATCATTGTACACACCACAAAAAAAACCTCTGTGCCTTGTAAATTGTGGTGTGTGGTGCAATGCTTGAAGAGCCTCTGTGATGTGTCATTGATTTATTTGAGAAGACACATTTGCTATGTGAATAATGTGTGTGTGTGAGTAAGAATTCCCTCAAAATGTGTGTGGTGGTTGTGTTTTGGTTTGGCAAAGAGAAGTGAGGTCCAATGTATTCACCCCCCCCCCCCCCCCCATGGGCCTATGGGTAAAGATTTACAGAAATGACAAACAGAAGTGTCATCTCATGTATCTGATCTTCATTTTTCAGACCTTCTTTATGCAGTTAGCCGAGCCCTCTCAATAGTGTGTATATTAGCAAGATATCACCTGGTCCAAGGCAGATATTAAATAGCATCTATTTAGTAAACACATGATAAATAGTCTGGACTGTGAGCATGCAACTTTATTTATCTTGCACATGCTAAAATCTCATTTGCATATGGCATTCTTTCATCTACATATGCAAACAGCTAATTTTAGAATACTCATGATTACATCTTTCTGGACCATGATCACATGCACAGGAAGCCTTATTGCATAGCATGCTAATTTTAGTATGCATAAGAGGGCCTGAGTATGCCCATTAAAGTTTATTGCATGGGCCTATAAGGGAGAAGGTCAATTTAACACTAATTTTGCATGAATATAAACCCATTACATCACAGGAGTAGGTTTATAGTTTATTTAATAGCTTAGATTATTAAATTTGCTATATTACCTTTCTCATTAATCAAAGTGCTGCAACTGGGCTGTGAGGGAGTCCACAGGAAACTCCCTCAGACCACCTTAAGGGACCAGCCACAGCTATCATATCTGGTCTTCCTTAAGTCCCAACCCAGCAAGGGATTCTGGTCCCAGGGAGAATCCCTTAAGCCTAGCCTAAGAAGGCAGGGTCTAGAAGGGTTAGAGAGGCCTCGGGGTGCAGACAGGGACCCATTCTATTGAAAGAACTGCTATCCGTGATGTCTGGGTGTTATCTGAACATAGGGTGAGCAGCATTTGTTTGCTTGACTTTCTTTCACTGTAAATAAGTTGCACATAAGAAAACAGCCAGAGTCTGCCTCCTTACCCCTTCTGGCTGATTCCCAAGCCATTATCGCCAGTTACCACATTGGCTTCTCTGCACAACAGAACTGCATGAGCCTTAGTGTTAATATCTGTGCTTGTGATGCCAATGCATTCTTTATTTAAGTAGCCGGAGGTGACAGGCTGAAGATGCAGAGCTGTGGTGAGGGATTAAATGCTGGCTCCCAGAGTGTACTGTTTGGGTTGGTGAGCAAAGGCAGAGCTGTTGGAAGTACCATAGATAGCTGCTTCCATGTAATTCTATATTTAGAGGACAATTGTGAAAGCCATGTGCTGGGTAAATGATGGACACCTAATGAACAGGGCAGGGTCACTATGGCCATCACAGTTTTTATGTCAGGGACAACTGTGGAAAACTTCAGGTTGAAATGAAAGAGGAGGAAAAATCCCTGAGTGGGAGTTTTCTCGGTTTTGCCAGTCCTCGCTCTTGGTAGCAGCTTTCTAGTGCCTTTATTGAGAGTTGTCTGTGGAAATGTGTTCGGTAAATAATGCCACAAGAGGAAGTCCCTTAAGTCATTTGTGCCAAACGAGCACCGCTTTCAGTGGCTCTGAAACAGAAACTAGACTCAGACTAGATTATGCACTCACACTCTCCGGTCTGCAGATCAGAATTTGTGGAATATACCCAATTTTAAAAGCTTCCACACTCAAGAAATTAGGAACAGGGCATTTTCAATTTCAGAGCCATCTATTTGGAATACATTGGATGCTCATCTTAGAAAGGAAAAAGGAACTTCGTGTAAACTGTTTATAAATTTCACAGGACAATTCCTTCTTAAAAATTATGTAAAGTGGAAAGTGGAGGTTTCATATATTTTTTTGGCAGGAACCATCCGGGTTGTCCCATCCTTTTGTTTTAATCATCAACCAACCCTCCTTCCACTGCTTTTTTTTTTTTAGTAAATTGCATGAAACACTGTGAAATTCATACATCGTTAAAGTGCACTTATAACCTGACAAAAATTATATTATTTTTTTTTCAATATTAAAAAACTGCCCAAAAGGCTTTTCAATTTCTGCATACAGACCGCCAGAACAGAAACTTAGCTGGATCAAGATGTAATATTAATGCCGCTGCTTCATCAAACCCGGCTTGCGCAAGTTTCGAAATCAATCCTTCTTCAGGAGTCAATGTTCTTAGAACAAAAGTTGTTCCCGTTTGAATCATCAAACTTCTCCCACTTCATCACTCCCTCAATTCATATTCGTATGTCTCTAGGGACATACGTAAAGTGTAAACAGGATGTGTGGCAGCATAGAACTGATTACAGCTCGACTGGACCAGCTTCTCAATTACCCTGAGACTCATTAATAAAAAAAAGCAATAATGAGTAGATGTGCAGCGGCATGAGGGGCAGTCCTGGATCTGTACCGTACCTCTCCACCATAAATAAATCACTGCCCCTGGAGTTAATTCAGGCAGCCGTTGTCACATTTTTTTCAATTAGCTGGTTAACATATCAAGAGTAACTAACTAATCATCCGTCATTTGACAAGCCTGAGGGTCTAAAGGAAAAGTCTTCTGATCAGAGTGGCATCTAGTGAGATTTTAAAGCCATGTGCTGGGCAGTTTTATTATTATTATTAATTGTATTAATATTATTAGTACTAAAAATAATGATGATTTTGCTGCCCGATGGCTTCACTGCTGCTCATTACTTGGCTTTCCAGCTTTGGCAGCTCCTTTGGGTGCCACGAGTCTTTGTTTGTTTGAAGCTGTCTGGACGCTTTTTTTCAGCCTCTCTCCCAACACAGTGGGCACGGTTACAGTTCTTGGCCAGGAAACACAGACGCATCTCCGTTTTGCAGCCCGTTCTGTACTGCTTGCTATCCAGAGAGTCCCTCTCCCTCTCTCTCTCTCTCTGCTCTGGCAAACCACAAGGGCAGGAGCCAGGTCCAGAGCTGAGCCTTGATTTTCTGCATTATGTGATCTCTCCCTGTGCATTTGGAAGGGCCCCCTTTACTGGGTATTTGATAGACAAGTGTTTTCCCAACCTCTTCAACCTGAGACTCACCTTCATGAACAAAAACATGTGCCATGCCAGCTTCCACAGAGCAGGCAGTGCGGACAAGGAGAGAACTAGTACGGTCAAAAGAAAACCCCAGGGATGCACTGAAGGCATTGGCGATTTCTTCCAGATTTTAAACAAAAGAGGGAGCGAAGGGATAGAGACGCCCATGAACCCACTGGAACAGACCAGTTCCCTCAGTGAGCAAGAGCAGGAGAAGGGAGAAGTCAGTGTAGTATGGGCAGCTGGCTTGGTAAATGACCGTGCCTGCCACATGTGGCTGACAGAGCTCTTTCACTGCTGCTCCTGTCACTCAGGAGTCACATCCAGTGCTCGGCGCAGGCCTTCCCATCTTACTCAGCCTTGGGGATAAGGCAGGCTGGAAGGACAAAGAGGAAGGGGGGGTGCCGTGCTATGCCTTCCGTGTGCCGCAGAAAGCAGGGCCCGACCGTACACATTCCAGGGCTCGTGCTGTAGCTAAGGAGGAGAGGGCTGTGTCGCTACACATGTGCTCGGGAAGGGACGCCTGCATTTTTGAGCCCCCACCGGTGTCTTTTTGTTGTGAGGTTGTGAGGAGCAGAGACCAGGCACCGGTGTGGATCAGGTGGTGGTGACTTTTCCATGGCATACTAGGTTAGATCTGATGGCGCACCAGTGTGCCATGCTATTTTGGCTGGGAAACGCTGTAACGGAGGGCAGTTTAAAGCTAGTGGCGCTTAAGCGGTGGAGTACTCAGGCATTTAAAGGATACAACCCTCATGCCACGTTCAACAGGGTCTGTGATTAAGAGGCCCCTGGGAGCGTAGATCTTCTCATTCTGCTCTTGGATATATTTCGAGATTTTCTTCAGCACCTACAAAAAAAAAAAAAAAATGTATTCAGTTCACTGGAGCAGTCAACCTGCTACTCTTGCCATCCCTCACCAGCTCCCATGCTTAGAGACAATCCTGCCATATCCATGATTCATTTCTTCCAGAAAGGAGATGTTTTTGCTTTAGTCTGCAAGACTTCAACTGCCTCAAACATTAATAGTATTGAAAAATTCAGAATGTGTAGGAAAGCTTCACAGTAAGCCAGAAGGTTGTTAATATTATTAGTTCAGTTTACATGGGCGCCCTGACTAAGGCATCTTCCATTAAAGTTCAACTTTTTAAAATGGAGTCACCCGCAGGTTTCTGCAGTCAACTGTTCACAGATTCCTATGGGAGAGAGAGCCCACAGACTTCTAATGATCAGCATTTTATAGTCCCCAAAAAATGGGTCAGATGTATTTATACTAGTTTGGGATGGTTTACCAAATATTCAAAAACCTGGTTTGGGATTATATAAAAAATGAGGATTAGGTTGTTCCACAGTGTAGCATGATGGCGTTTAACCAACAGGACATGAAAGAAGACACGCACTGTGCCACTTAAGGGAAGACACACACAAAGCACAATGTCCAGATTACATGAGAACAGCAGGTGTTGACACTAAGAACATAAGAAGTTGCCGTACTGGGTCAAGCCCAGCATCCTGTTTTCAACAGTGGCTAATCCAGGTTACAAGTACCTGGCAGGTACCCAAACATTAAGTAGATCCCATGCTACTAATGCCAGTAACAGAAGTGGCTATTCCCTAAGGGCCAGATATTCGTACCTACACGCGGACGTAGATTTGTGTGCACAACCCGGCGCGCCCAAATCTACACCCGATTTTATAACATGCGCGTGCAGCCACGCGCATGTTATAAAATCCGGGGTCGGCGCACGCAAGGGGGTGCAACTTGTGTGCGCCGAGCCCTAAGGGAGCCCCGACGGCTTTCCCCGTTCCCTCCGAGGCCGCTCCGAAATCGGAGCGGCCTCGGAGGGAACTTTTCTTCCACCCCCCCCCTTCCCCTCCCTTCCCCTATCTAACCTGCCCCCCCAGCCCTACCTACCAGTAAATCCTCCCCACCTTTATTTTTTTTTTACGCCTGCCTCTGGGCAGGCGTAGGTTGCGCATGCCAGCCAAGTGCTGGCGTGCGATGCCCAGGCCAGCAGCAGTGGAGAGGCCTCTGGCCACAACCCCATCCTGCCTCCAGACCGCCCTGCCCCACTCACGCCCTGCCCATTTTTTCAAGCCCCGGGACTTACACGCGTCCCGGGGCTTGTGCGCATCGCCGGGCCTATGCAAAATAGGCTTGGCGCGTGCAGGAATGGGTTTTCGGGTTTACGCGAATAATATACGCGCGTAACCCTTTTAAAAGCCACCCCTAAGTTAACTTAATAGCATATAATGGACTTCTCCTCCAGGAACTTATCCAAATGTTTTTTAAATCCAGCTACTATAACTGCACTAACCACATCCTAACAACAAATTCCAGAGCTTAATTGTGTGTTGAGTGAGAGATAATTTTCTCCAATTTGTTTTAAGTGTGCTACATGCTAACTTCATGGAGTGCCCCCTAGTCTTCTATTATCTGAAAGAGCAAACAACCAATTCACATTTACCAGTTCTAGACCTTTATCATATCCCCCCTCAGCCATCTCTTGCCCAAGCTGAACAGCCTTAACCTCTTTAGTCTTTCCTCATGGGGGAGCTGTTCCATCCCCTTTATCATTTCGGTCGCCCTTCTCTGTACCTTCTCCAGTGCAACCATATCTTTTTTGAGGTGTGGCAACCAGAACTGTATACAGCACTCAAGCTGCAGTCTCACCATGGAGCGATACAGAAGCATTATGACATTTTCCATTTTATTGACTATTCCTTTCTTAATAATTCCTAACATTCTGCTTGCTTTTTTGACTGCTGCAGCACACTGAGCTGATTATTTCAATGTATTATCCATCATGACGCCTAGATCTTTTTCCTGGGTGGTAGCTCCTAATATGGAACTTAACATCGTGTAACTATAGCATGGTTTCTTTTTCCCTATATGCATCACCTTGCACTTATCCACATTAAATTTCATCTGCCATTTGGATGCCCAATTTTCCAGTCTCACAAGGTCCTCCCGCAATTTATCACAATCTGCTTGTGATTTAACTACTCTGAACAATTTTGTGTCATTCGCAAATCTGATAACCTCACCGGTCCAAGAACAGATCCTGAGGCACTCCACTGTTTACCTTTTTCCACTGAGAAAACTGACCATTTAGTTTCCACTCTGAATTACCAAAGGAGAAAACGTGTTTTACAAATTGTCTGAAAATCATCCCAACATAGGAATCCAATAACCATTCAGTGCCTAAATGTTTAACATCTTTGCATTTGCTGAGTCTCTTGTGTCATAGATAAAATACTCAATTTTCTTTCCCTCTCCAACTCCATCTTTTCAAGAAGTTTCTTGCACTTTAATAAGGTTTAAGCAAGTTCTTTCTGGTCAGTCAGAAATGTACAAGATAGGCAATGTCACAAACAGTTCTCTGCTTATGTAGTGCTAACATCTTTCTTAGCTGAGAGAAAAAGATTTATAGATACTCACTTACTACTGGGCTCTTGTACTTTTCTTCTTCCCCCCTTCATTTATTTTGGGGTTTTTTTTCCTCCATTTTGCTAAAATATCTTAATTTTCTTCCATTTGCTTTCAATCTCCTTCCTTTCCACAGTCTCCCATGTCTCTGCTCCTTTTCTGAACATTATTTCCCCTAACTTCCAAGTGACTTAAACTGCTTGGTCGTTTCTCGGCATTTGAGACTTATTTATCTTTAATTCTGCCCCTGTGCCTCAGAGACAAAGGCCTCTTCAAAGAATAAGTCTACCACACTGTCCTGATCTAAAGGAGCTATAATAAAGGCAACAAATCTTAATGTTAAGGGGAATACAAGTAAGAGGCAAAGGGAACTGGTCTGGCTCTCCTAAGAGGTGGCTGGAAAAAAAAAGGCAAAAAAGGTCAGCATTCAAAACGTACAAAAGTATCGGAAAAATAAGAACACGGGAGCAGACATGGAAAGGAAATCAGGACAGCTAAAGCTGAAATGGAAGAAAGGATTGCCAGAGAAGTAAAGTGGTGACAAAGCATTCTTCGGATACGTCGGAGGAAGGCTGGAGATGGTATTGTAAGATTGAAAGGAGACAGGGATCAATGCCTGGAGGAAGATGGGTCATAAGCAGAAATATTAAACATATACTTCAGTTTGGTGACCACCACTACAGAAGACCATAGAGTGGGCCTGCAACCGACTGACAGAACTGCAGATGGGTGTAGGATGGATAGCACCCCATTTACAGAAGAGAGCGTTTGGGTGGACCTGGCAAAGCTGAAAGTGGACAAGATTATGGGGCCTGGTGCCATACATCCCATCCGAGGATACTAAAGCAACTCAGAGAGGTGCGGGTGGGCCCGCTGAAGGACCTTTCAATAGATCCTTGGTGATGGGAGTGGTGATGCAAGATTGAAGAAGCATCGAGGAGGCTGGAAACTACAGACAGGTTAGCCTCACCTCTGTGATGGGAAAATTAATGGAGACCCTGCTGAAGGAAAGGAGAGTGAACTATCTACAATCTAGTAAGTTGCTGAATCTGAGGCAAAATGTTCTTTTTTTTTTTTTTTTTACCAGAGGAAGGTCATGTCAAACAAGTCTAAATGATATTTTTGATTGGGTGACTATTTTATTTATTTATTTATTTATTTATTTAACATTTTTCTATACCGACCTTCATGGTTAAATACCATATCAGGACGGTTTACATCGAACAGGGATAAAAATAATTAGGTAAAGGAAGAGACAAAGTTACATTAAACGAGGACCGTGAACTTGGAAGCTTAGGTAGCTGGAAGAAAAGAGATAAAGTTAAGTTAAAGAAAAGAGAAATAACAGGATGTGCAGGGAAAAAAATATTCTTTTTTGGTTAGTTTTCAGGAGGGTTTTTTTTCCCATGAATTTCAGTTCATAGATTGCTTGATTCGTTTCATTTGTGTGAAGAAAAAAATCAAACAATGTAAAAAAGAAAACCAAAATGGCCAAAAAAACAAAAAATGAGCCCTCCCTCCCACTCTCCCGGAAAAATCCCAGGGCCAGGATCCCATCCCCCCCCCCCCCCCCCCCAGCTCCACTTACCCAGTCTGGTGGGGATCCGCCAGCTCAGACAAGGCCAAAGCCTTGGACTTCCGTAGGCCGAGGCCGCAGCAGATCGCCATAGCCTCAGAGTATGCAAGGGCCGAGGCTTCAGCCTAGTCCTAAGCCTGATGCCTGGGCCTCAGCTGGAGCCTGGACTCAGGTCCAACATTGTGGCACAGCCCGGAGGCCGGGTCCCAACATTGGACCCTCGGCTGTACCCAAACATGACGCTGCGGCCCGACCCGGAGGCTGGGACCCAACGCCTGGAATCAGGTTCCGACAATGAGGCCTCGGCCTGATTTCACAACCCGACCCAAAGGTCGTGTTTTGACACCAGGGCCTACATTGCTGTACATCAAAATGGTGCTGTCTGTTGGGGTGAATGTGCCGGAGTTAATTAACTCTGGTGCAACTCCAGCGGATGCCATTTTTGTGTTTCAGGAAGAAGAAAGAAGAGGACGTGTGAAGAGGAGCTTCCAGGCCTGGGCTCTGAATCCCAGATGTTGGGACCCGGCCTTCTGGCTGAGGCCCAGGCATTGGGCCTGAGCTCTGGCCTAGGTACCAGGGTCGGGACCCGACACCAGGTCAGGTCACAGCGTCAGGCTTTTGCCCTAGCCAAGGCCCCAGCTTCAGGACCCGGCCTCTCTAGCTGGGTCCAGGCCAAGGCCCCTGCATCAGGACCCAGCCTTCGATGGATACCTGACAGATCAGGTAAGGTTTCATTTTTGTTTTTTTTTTTAATTTCAGGGGTCTTGGCCAAGTCCAAGTCCCCGGTGTTGAACTTGGGCTTAGGCTGTGGTCCTTGCTTTGGGCCTCAGCCTATGCTCAAGTGTGATGCCAGCGTCTTGGCCTAGGCCCAAAGCTGGGGCCTCGCCTAGGGCATAAGTCACAGCCCCTGCTTTGGGCCTTGGCTTATGCCGTAGGCAAGGGCCTGGCTTTGGACCTAGACCTAGGCCCAATGTATTTGTTAAAATGAAATGAACGAATAAAGTTTTTCTTTCGGGAGGCCCCCGATTCATTTTGGGCCCCCAAATGAAACAAATTAGCCTTATTCATCGCATTTTGCACTTTTGTTGTAAACGAATGCATATCCCTAGTGACTAGAGAATTAGATCAAGGACGAGCACTTAATGTGATTTACCTCGATTTTCAGCAAGCTTTTGATACATATAGGAGACTCATGAACAAAATGAGCCTGGGAGTAGGTCCTAAGATTCTGGAATGGATTAGAAATTGGTTGATTAATAGATGACAAGGGGTAGTAATAATTGGAACTCACTCCCAGAAGAGAAGGGTGATAAGTAGAGTGCCTCAGGAATCAGTTTTGGGTCTTGTTCTTTTCAATATCTTTGAGTGATTTTGTGGAGGAGTTAGTAGGTAAAGTCTGTTTTTTTGCAGATGACACTAAGATCTATAAAAGAGTGGACATCCCTGAAGGAGTAGAGAAAATGAGAAGTGATCTAAGAAAGCTTGAAGTCAAAGCATCTAGGAGTAAATACCAAGAAGTGCAGAGTTATGCATTTGAGGAATATTAATCCAAAGGAGCTGTACATGATGGGGGTGGGGACGAGAGACTGATGTGCATGGACCAGGAGAGAGACCTGATGATCTGATGATCATCAGGTCTCTCTCCTGGTCCATGCACGGACCAGGAGAGAGACCTGGTGATCTGATGATCGGAAGGTAATGAAGTAATCTGACGAGGGGGTGGCTTGGGCTAGAGAGATACGGAGCTGCATAGAGAAAGGTGTAACTAGCAGGAAAAGGAAGTGATTATGCCTCTATACAGGCCATTTGTGAGGTTTCACGTGAAAAACTGTGTTCAGTCCTGAAAGCTATATCTCAAAAAAGACAGAGATAAATTAGAAGAGTCAGCCCAAAATGGTGTGGGATCTACACCACAAGACATGAGATGAGGCTGAAAGACCTATGTATGTACAATATACCCTAGAAGAGAGGGGGATATATTACAGACTTTTAAATACCTGAAAGGTAGTAGTAATGGACAAAAAATCAAACCTTTTTCCAATGGAAAGGAGCTGGAGTAATGATATGAAGCTCCAAGGGAGCAGACTCTGGAACAATGTCAGAAAATATTTTTTCACGGAGAGGGTGGTGGATGACTGGAATGTGCTCCTGGAAGAGGTAGTGAGGACAAGAACAGTAACAGAATTCAAAAGGGAGTGAGATAAACAAAGAGGTTCTCTAGTGGCTAAAAAAATAGAAATTGTAACTTTCGGTGAAACATTTCTGCATGAAGCGGTAGTTACATCTAGCCTGTAAGAACATAAGAACATAAGAAATTGCCATGCTGGGTCAGACCAAGGGTCCATCAAGCCCAGCATCCTGTTTCCAACAGAGGCCAAAACCAGGCCACAAGATCCTGGCATTTACCCAAACACTAAGAACCCATGCTACTGATGCAATTAATAGCAGTGGCTATTCCCTAAGTATAATGTGTGGTATATTAAAGGGATACGTGGGGACATATCTTACAGTTCATGTATGTTTTAGCTATCTAGCTGTTTACATACTTTAACAAAGTTTGATCAAGTTCACTCATGATGGTAATAGGGCAGGGGCAGTCTGTTCTTCTGCTTCTTCAGCCAGGGTGTCTGTGCATCACAGGAAGAAATGTATAAGAATAAATAAATCTAAAGTTACTAAAAAAAAAGAAATATAAATAAATAAAGTTGGGAGAGGAGGTCTCGCCATCCATTGCTTTTGTGGCTTGGATGGGTCCTTCTTAACTTTGGGTTAAACCTACATAGAGCGGCACCTTGCTGGGCAGACTGATGGACCATTTTGCTCTTTATCTGCTGACATTTACTATGTTACAGGTATGCTACACTTCACATCCATTATTCATTGTACTTGTAGTTTTGCTAGGATGTTATATTATGTTATGATTTATTGATTCTATTATTGTCTTGCATTTGCTCTTTTCTTATGAAGTAATTTTATTGTATTATTATTATTGCCTTGGGCATTACTATAATTGAAAGGTGGTAAAAAACAAAAACTGATGATGATTGATAATGATGATGCTTCCTGTCCACAGACACAACATACCTTTTCATAGTGGGTTTCCATGCACAGAAAGATGAAATAGGCAGTAGCACATGCGAGGCAACCCTCGAGATATGAGCTGCCTCCAATCTTCTCAGCTTCTACATAGTAATTGTTCAGATTTTTCACAGTTTCCTCAAAGAGCTGCCTCTCAATCTGATACAAAGATAGGAACAACATAGAGGACCTCTTTTAAGTTGGAGTTGGCTTAATGAGAATTTGGAAATATTCCAGCTCTACCCTTACATTTGCTTGAGGCTTTATACTCGCAAAATATTAGGAAGTAAATGAAAAAAATGGTTATTTAAAAAAACAAAACAAAAAACAGAAATATTAGAATGGAAAATTTAGTATCCATATTTGAAATGTTGTCTTTTCCTTTTGACTTTTAGTGAAAATTACAAGGAACAGTTCAAGTCATAGAAAAATATCTAGAATCTATAAAGATGGTACTCTTTCTCCTCAATATTTTGCTTTATTGATTGAAAAAGCAAATAAACAAGAGTCAAAATTTCCTAGATCAGGGACATAGGCAGATATTCTGATAAGAAGCACATAGAAACATAGAAAGCGACTGTGGGCGATAAGGACTGTCAGGCGCATCCAGTCTGCCCAGTTGACTTCCTGGTGCGGTGCCGTAGACCCCAGCACTATGAGAATATTTTCCAAAAATTACCAACAGTATAAAATTGTTGCAGTGGGCAGAATAGCATACATTTCCAGACCTGTCCTGAGGTTTGGATGTAAATTTAGGTCTTCCCATTGTGTTGAACCCCTGAGGGCAGCTTCTTTCCAATCGCCTCACTCCTCCACATTAATTTTATCCTGTCTTTTCTCTACATTTTTCTCTGTTTATGGCCTTGCTCACCTGCACTCCCCCACACTCTTTCATGCAAATGCCTGTTCAGAAGACCTAGATATTTTTTTTTCTCTTTTATGCCTATGCTTGCATTTCTCCTTACTTAATTAGACAAAAAAATGGCATTAACATTCACTTTCTTCCATTCCCCTGTGGTAATTCCAGCTCTCTGAAGAAAGATGCTCGGTAAAAGCTTGTGCTCCACTGATTAATGACTAATCTTCACTGACAGGCCGCAGGAGCACCTAAGACGTACGTCAGCTGCTTACTGCACTGGCAGAAACTGCAGGAAAAATAAATAACTTTTTTTTTTTTTCAAATGGTCATAAAAATAGCACCTGCCATTTTCTGCGTACTACAAGCCCAGCATAGCAAGTTCGTTCATAAAATGTGAGGCAGCAAAAAAAAAAAAAAACCAAACCAAAACAAAACAAAACAACTGAATAGCTTTAGAGCAAGACATGCAGGAAAAAAACATTTGAATAACAACTAGTCCAGAAAAGTATGAGGTCAATATTCAAAGGGACTTAGCCGGACAAATCTATGGTTCTAAATATTTCTGCCCACTGTCCAGATAAGTCTTAGCCGGAGAAGTCATTATCCAGCTAAATTTTATTCGGATTTTTAAAAAAGTGGTGTCCCGAGAGTGGGGGCTTAAACTTACCCGGATAGCACGGAATATCACCGAGTCGGTCGAGTCATTGTAAAATCAGGTCTAAAGGTATCCAGGTATGTATCTGAATAACTTTGACTGTAACCGGCTGTATTTAGTATATGTTCAACGTATAGCCGGTAAAGTGGCTGCAAAATAATTTAAAAAAAATAAAATAAAGAAAGAAGGTTTGTGAGCCTTCAGGCCTGATCCTGCAGACCCCTATTCTATAAAACGCTCTGAAATAAGCGTGGGGTAACGCCCAATTCGGCCCAGCTATCAAATTTTTTGCAAAAAAAAGAAGCAACTGTAGGAATCCTGAGGTCACTCCTCTCCTCCTCTTTCCTTGATATTTTCCCTCAGAAGTCCCCAAGCTCCCTCCTGGCCCCTCTGAAGCCCTAAGCCAGCTGCTCCCAGTTGCTTCCAACATTGCTCTCGAGAGCCGTCCATAAATGATGTCACACTGTTTTTTTGGCATGAAATCAACCCCCACCCCCTCTCGTCACACTTCATCACAAATCTTAGAAACCCCCCCCTCATCACTAAAGTGGTAACCCCTCCCCCCCCCCGGCGGAGCGTGACATCATTTATGGATGACCCCTGACAGCAACGCTGGAAGCGGCCGGGAGTGGTTAAGAACCTGCTGTGCCCGGCCCGGGGTTTCAGGGGATGCGGAGGAGTGGGGGATAGAGGTTGTGGGTGGCGGCAGCTGGAAGCGGCCGGGAGTGGTTAAGAACCTGCTGTGCCCGGCCCGGGGTTTCAGGGGATGCGGAGGAGTGGGGGATAGAGGTTGTGGGTGGCGGCAGCAGGGGGGGGGCTCAAAGACCTTTCAAACAAATATCAAGGAAGGAGGGTGGGGCCCGTCTCAGGGCACTGCAGTCACATCTTCTTCCTCTTTTTTTTTTTAATGTAGTTAGTTTTGGGGGAGTGGGTGGGATTTGGCCCTAGCCTGTACTTATTTCAGAGTGTTTTGTGGGGTAGAGGGGCTTTAGGATCAGATGAGCCCAATAGCAGATTCTGGAATGGGTATGCAATAAGTTGATTATAGTCTACATAGTAAAGTCTCCTAAAAATGCCCAATAATGGGATAACCAGCATCTATCAACATCTGATTTGACCATAAAATAGCTGATATCAAAGAGGTAAAAGTTTGTATAGTTCATCATGTGTCATTAAAATGCTCAGGGCCTTGTTGAATGTCCCGATCACGAATCTCGATAGCCCGCAGCAAAAATTCCCAATACAAGTGTTTATGGCTGCCCGGTGTGAAATTACTTTGGCTTGGAAAAGTAACCTAGCATCATCTATATCTATTGTATTTGATGGTTTGTTCAGGATCTATTGATTGTCTAAGATACCTGCTATTCAACACAGTATTGTTTATCCAAATATGATACAATATGGTCACCCTTGGAGGCATGGCTTGCAGAGCAAAAATCGTAAAGCTTTTGATGGTTTGTTTGGATTTGTTTATATAGTACTCAGTGGATATGTTCACTATTTTATGAATATGTCATCTAGAGAAGTGCTCTCGTGTTAGATGCTAAAGATCTAGTCATCATTATTGCTAATAATTCTCTTGATGATAATCTTCACGTTGATATCCTCTCTCTCTGTCGTCGTGTAGTTCCTTGGGGGGAGGGGGGAGTGAGGTGGTGGTAATCGTGAACTACCTTTATTGTAATTTGATTTGACACTGTTGTACATATTGTTATGTATGTCACAATAAACCAGACACATTCAGGGCCCAATATTCAAAGGGCTTTCAGCGCTATTTAGCTGAATAAGCAGGTCTTATGCAGCTAAGTAGCAGCCACTGAATATGTGCCTACATTCAGCGGCTGCTGCTTAGCCGTACAAGTCCCTTATATGGCTGAAAGGTACACACACAGAAAGTAGGCATGTACTGGGCGGATTGGGGGCTAATTACCGATATTCAGAGTTGGCTACATAAGTTTACATCTGTTTAGATGCCAGGTCTAAACTTAGTCCAGGTAGACTTGTCTGGCCAAGTGCACACACATACGCATGTATTCAGTAGCTTTGCCGTGCCACTGAATATACATCGTAGCGTAGCTGGATTAATTCCAACCAGTTAAGTTACTTACACGGCCAGCTCTGGATATCAGGGCCCTCAATGTCTTACTTATTCAGTTTCTTTGCCTATTGGGCTCACTGGAATGATAATGAAATATTGCAAACTGTTATTTACTGATACTGACAGATATTTTTGAAGCACGTTGAGGGCTTTTGACCATCTGGAATATTTTTTATTTTAAGATTTAGCTTGTAGTCGCTTTATTAGGACCTTTTTATCTATTTGGCATCTTAGAGGGAGCGTTATTTTCTGCAAGAGAATGTTAAAAAGCAGACCTGGACATTTGGACAAGTCTCTGTTTACATTTTTTTTTTAATGGGTGTCTTGTGGATAGAGTCTTGCATTTTCAGTTTTTGTTTTATTTTTCCTGGGAATTTCAGTGATATAAAAGACAAAAATCAGTGAAAAGGTCATTTTTCTACTGATGATTTTTGTTATAGCATTAAAATTCCCAAGAAAACTAAAAACAAAGGTCCTTACTTGTGGAGTATGAATGTGCTCAGAAAATCTCATATTCCCTGGGATATTACTAATGAGTAAATTAATCTTGTGTCAGAGAAAACTACAGCATTGGAGACTTCTATACAAGATGCAGAATGCCCTATTCACTCATATTCAGGACTTAGAAAAATGAATAGCCTAAAGCTATTTTCTCAGGTTGGCGAATAAAAAATAAAAAGCACAGCTCAGAGGCCCTGCATATCTTGGTAAAACATGAATAACCCCCTCTCCCTCCTTTCTGTGTTTTTGGCTAGCCCCTCTCTCAAGCCTGGAATACATTATCAAATTCATTAGCATATTCATGATCCTTGCTAACCTTCTCTGGCTATATTTGATCTTAGAGCCTGGTTAATTTATACATTTCAATTGTCCTCCTGGACCACCCTTGTACACTTCTGGCGATGCTCAGCCCACACGTACATTTAAAACACTGCTTTAGGCAATTTTGTGTTGAATTTTGTGCCTTACTTCATTTGTGAGTGAGGAGGAGACGAATAATTGTTTTAAATAAACAGAGCAGGAGTGTGAGCTGCATTCTTCGAAATGTCTGACCGCCCACTTACATTTTAAGGCTTCCTCGAGGAACTCCTTTAGTATTATTTATACAGTTTAAAAAAAAAAAAAATGTTCCTTTACTTATAACCAGCTCTTGATTTAGACATTTCCTCAGTTAAGTTATCCATGCTGAATCCCTGATTTTCCTCCTATATCTGCGCCCTGATTTACTTAGGTTCGTGTTTGTGGAGTGTCTAAGGAGAAGGCGTTCACATACATTTAAAAAAAACAACAACATGTAGATGAATATCTGCTGGGGAATTAAATAAATCAAAAGAGAAAAGGAAGAGCATCGTACCAAGCCCAACATTATGTCCTCAAAGGACTGGGTAAACAGTGGCTGAATATTGTTTTTTTTTCCCAGATATCCCGTGACATAAAGGAAGATACTTGTCAACTATCCATTCTGTTTTGAAACACGCAAAGACTTATTTGGAAAGTCCCAGGAGGCAGAACTTGCCTACATTCTCCATTTTCCTGACTTGCTCCACCTCTGGCCGTGCCCGCAAATGGTCATTCCCGTGTTTAAATCCACGGCGCTTACTCATCTGTATGAGGTCTCCACTCAAAATAGGTTTATTCTTGCTCAGAGCAGGACCGAGACTGAGCAGCGTTCCTTTTGCCCACTGTTCCTTAGGGGAGGAAAAAAATGTGGAGGGGGGGTCAATATTCAAAGCCGGCCGATTTAAGTAACTTAGCCGGTTAGAACTTATCTGGCTAAGCTATGATGCGTATTCAGCGGCACGTTGAATACCCCGATACGTTTATACGTCTGTGCATATAACTGAGCACTTAGCCGTATAAGTCTAACCGGCTAAGGTTAGACCTGCTCCACGGGATGATTAGCTTAGCCGAAAAAATCCCACAGCTAAGTCCGAATATCGGCAGTTAGCCACATACGTTGTCCGGCTAACTCGCTCCACCCTGATCCGCCCACTACACGGCTACTTTTTATGCGGCTACCTTTTTAGCTGTATAAAGTGGCAGCTGCTGAACACGGGCTCCTATTTAGCGGCTGCTACTTAGCAAAGAAAGTCCCAGATATTAAGAAACACCCCCCCCCCCCCCCCCCATTTTTCATTTTCTTTTTCTCCGATGGGAAATCAGGACATCTGCCTATGCCATCCTCTTTCCTGGTAGTCCATCCAGTTCCGCTGGCGTGGAATCATAAAGCAATCTCAGGGAAGAGTTGCTAAAGAAGGCTCTGCAATGGCTGCTGCAGCACATCGCGCCTCTTGCGAAAACCCTCACAGTTCCACCGTTTCCTTTGCAAACGGTACAAACTGTGCCGCAAATCCTTTTTGTGCTGCTTCCACGTGAACGTGCAGGGGGCAAGGATCTCTCTAGCGCAGCAGCTCTGGAGCAGCAGAAATCTTCAGTGCGCCATACTCATGGGAGCTGAATTTCAGAACCAACGCTGAGTGACGGGGTTGCGGCTGAAAACTGGCTTAAAGATAGCTGTAACCTAGCCGGCTGCATTTAAGACAACTGACCCTGTGCAAAGGGGTAGCTGCCTAACTTAATCAGCCGGTGCTGAAACTTCATTCTAGCTGGCTAAGTTCCCCCTGTCACAACCGTGCTTCTGAGATGCTCACTTTTTGAGCATATAGCTGCCTAGTGAACCTTGGGTGCCTTAAATTTAGCCACTCGGAAGAAGGCACATTTTCCAAACCCCTGATTTAGCCAGCTATGCCTACATAAGGGGTACTCCAATCCTTACCAATACGTTTATTCCTTTTTTGACCAGCACTAAGGGACTGGGAGTTTTTTAGACCACCCCTAGAAGTGTCCCTCTCCCCAGGCTGGCCCTGTGTATTTGGGGCTGAGCATGCGCAGAGCACCACGGGTGTTGCAGAGGGTGTAGGAGCTGAGCAGGAGTTGGAAGGGGGTGTTTTGGCAGTGGTTCCTAGCAAGGCACCCCCTGGCCTGGGGAAGAAGAAGAAGGAAAGGAGGTTAGCTTTTTGGAAGAAAGTCTTTTCTTGGTGGTGTTTTTGGATTTGCTCCCAGTTTCAGGAGGGAATCCCCCTGACTGAGGGAGAGAGAGTCTGGGTGCATTGCTTGCCCTCTGCCTAGCTGAAGTGGAGTAACCTTTGCATCCCTTTAGCAGAAAAGAAGTTTTTTAGAGAAGCAGTTTCGTTGCAGTTTTGGAAGTTTGGGGGAATTTGTCATCCAAGGTCCTGAGACCTGGCATTTTTTTTTTTGCCAGGAGCCCACGTTCAGTCATGCAGGAGTGTGGGCTTTTCAGAAGTCCCTACCCTTTAGGGATTATTGGCTAAGAGAACGACGACGTGAGAACAGGCACCGTGAACGTTGGTCGCTTTGCTTTGTGAAGATTCCTGAACTTTATCTTTTGAATGGACTCTGCAGTTATTGTTTGTTACAGCAACTTTCTTCCCCTAAGGAACAGTGGGCAAAAGGAACGCTGCTCAGTCTCGGCATCTTACTTGGAAGGTTCTCTTCCCTCTTGCGTTGACATCTGCTCACGGGATCAGTGAGCTACAGGCGCTGGTTACTTACTCCCCTTACACAAAATTTCTTCATGATCGGGTGGTCCTTCACACTCATCCTAAATTTCTACTGAAAGTAGTATCTGAGTTTCATTTAAATCAATCCATATTCTGCCTCCTTTCTTTCCAAAACCCCACTCACTTCCTGGTGAGCGGGCTCTGCATTCCTTGGACTGCAAACGTGCTCTGGCCTTTTATTTGGAACGCACTACAGGCCATAGGAAGTCCATCCAGCTATTTGTCTCCTTTGATAAACTTAAGCTGGGAATCCCGGTGGGAAAGCAGACCCTGAGCTCCTGGCTGGCGGACTGAATTTCCTTCTGCTACCAACAAGCAGGCCTTCTGCTACAGGGACGTGTTAAAGCACACTCCATTAGAGCAATGGCAATGTCGGTAACACACCTTTGTTCTGTACCTCTTACTGATATCTGCAAAGCTACTACTTGGAGTTCTCTCCATACCTTTGCAGCCCATTATTGCCTGGATAAGGCTGGCACACAAGATTCTATCTTTGGCTAGTCTGTTTTGCGCAATTTATTCTCAGCTTAATACCCAACTTCCGTCCTACAGCATGCTGGGAATTTTAGGCTGCCCATTATCCAAAAGACCACCCCTGTTGTTGTGCCTGTTGCACGTCTTTGGGTGCTTTTGGTATATGCGCGGGCATCCTCAGCTTGTTATTTACCCATATGTGAGGACTACCATCCTGCTTGTCCTGTGAGAAAGCAGAGTTGCTTACCTGTAACAAGTGTTCTCACAGGACAGCAGGATGTTAGTCCTCACGAAACCCACCCACCACCCCGCGGAGTTGGGTACGCTTGTGATTTATTGTTTTATTTTTCGCATGCTTTTTTGACTATATATGAGACTGAAGGGGGACCCCTGCTGGCTGCAGGGTTAGTGCCATGCTGGGCATGCCCAGTAGGGGCCAGTCAAAGTTCTAGAAACTTTGACAAAAGTGTTCCGTGATTGGACTCCATCCTGATGATGTCACCCATATGTGAGGACTAACATCCTGCTGTCCTGTGAGAACACCTGTTACAGGTAAGCAACTTTGCTGTCAGGGTTTTCTATCCCCCCCCCCCCCCCCCCCCCCCACACACACACACACAAACAGAGTCACACAATCCATACATACTGAGCACTTTGCTAACACACCGGCTTGCCAAACCTCACCATGCGAAGACAACTCATTAACCATTTTACTCAAAAACAAAAATGAAGAAAAATAAAGGCCAGGAACCCCTCAACCAAGTTTCAGTACCTTGTCCCATAATTGAAAATACCTTAGTTGAGAAATCCATTTCTTTTGAGTGCTGCAGTTCCCTTTTATGGAACCCAAGACTTCTATTGCTGGTTGGACCTTCGACTAGTCCTCTTCCTCTGGAGCCTCTCCAGGTTGCTGTCTACATCCTTGATAAAGCAGGAGGACAGGGTGGAGAGTGGAGATCTGAGCAGAGACTGAACCTTTCTTTCACTAGAGGAATGTGAAGGATTCACTTCAGCTTCTTAGACCCCTATCTGTAACCCCTCATGCATTTTCTGGGGAGTGAAGGGAAGTGAACGCTGTACAGGGAACATATTTTATGCTCAGGAAGTGATAGGATTCCTTTTTTCTATCTTCAACCACACTGACATCTTCTGTGATATCTTCTGGTTCAAGAAAGTCAGTATCCTTCTTATTGACTTCAATATTAGTATGAAACATAATATTCTAAACAACTTGTGTTTGCTGCAGTCTCTTTACTGTGGCACGGTTACATCCTTACTGCTGTGCCTGACTTACCACCCAAATTACTAGGGATGTGCAGGGGAAAAAAATCATTTTCATTATTTTGGTTCATTTTCGGGAGGTTCCCTCCCCCTAAATTTCGGTTCGTGGATTGCTTGATTCGTGTGAAAAAAAAATGAATCAAGCAATTTAAAAAAAACCCCAAAACCCCCAAAATGGCCAAAAAACAAAAACTAGGCCTACCTTCCACCTGCCCCCCCCCCCCCCGAAAAATGTTGGGGCCAGGATCCCCCCAGCCCCCACTTACCCAGACCGGTGGGGATCCACTGGTGGCAATTAGGCCAAAATCTCAGACTTGTATAGGATGAAGCCTTGGCCTAAGCTGGAGCCCAAACCTAGGCCTGACACTGCGGCCCGAGTCAGTGGCAGCATTGGGTCAAGGCCTGGGTCTAGGCCAAGGCCCAGGTGTCAGGATCTGGCCTCCAGGTTGGGTCTGGCGTTGGGCCTGGATCCGGGCCTAGGCACTGGCATCAGGACTCGGCCTCCAGGTTGGGTCACTGTGTCGGGCCTGGGTCTAGGCCAAGACCCTGGCATCAGGATCCAGCCTCCCGATCGAGTTGTGGCGTCAGGCCTGGGCCAAGGGCCCAGCATTGGGACCCAGCCTTCGACAGATACCCAATGGATCAGATAAGTTTGGGGGGATCTCTGCCAAGGCCCTAGTGTCGGCCCATGCTTCCGCCAAGACCATAGCGTTGTATGCCTAGGCTGTGGATCCTGCTTTGGACCTCGGCCTATGCCCGAGCACCACTCTGGCACCTCAGTCTAGGCCCAAAGCCAGGGCCTCGCCTAGGGTATAGGCTGCAATCCCTGCTTTGGGCCTCAGCCTATGCCCTAGGCAAGGCCCCGACTTTGGCTTAGACCTAGGCCCGATGCATTTGTTTAAAATGAAATGATCAAATAAAGTTCATTTCATTCTGTGGGGGCCCCCAATTCGATTCGGGGCTACCCAAATGAAACAAATTAGCCTTATTAATTGCATTTTGCATTTTCGTTTTAAACAAATGCACATCCTTACAAATTATTCAACCAGTTTCATGTAAATGAATACTTACCTCCATAACTCCTCTTGCCTAATGCAAGTATCCTTAAAGACAGTTAGGAGTCCTATGAGAGAGGTATTAGAGAATAGGATGAGCCCTGTAGTGTTTCAGATAATGATGATCTCATAAGTGCATGCCTGTAGAAGAAGAGGATATGAGTAGCATTCCATTGTATAACTATTGTTCCCATTTGGATGTCCATATAGACAGATTCATTTCCAGCTTTGCTCATAGGTATCTGGTGATGGAGATAAATGACATGTATAGTTCAGTTCAAGAATGGTGCACTTTGGCTTCATACTTACCAGGAGGAGGTAGCATAACTCCTTCCAGTCAATGGATGCTTTTTTCATGAATGATGATTTGGGAATCAGATTCCGAAAGGGTGTGAGTTGTAGGGTGATGGGGATGGGCAGCCCTCATCCTCCCTCCCCCCGATAGTTTCTTCATGGATGCTATTTTCAACTCTCGGATCCTCTTGTAGGGGGATTGGAAAATCGCACCCACCCCCACCCCCACCCCACTTCCTCTACATTGGTGCTTCTCACAGGAATCCTGCAGAGCTTGCGCTCTCACATCTCTCCAATTCTGTTTCAGTTCCTCTACCTCCCGGGATGTCATTTCAATCCTATTAACAGCAGTATGAATTAGCCTCAGGTACAAACTTAGATTGTGAGCCCTTCGGGGACAGAGAAATGACTACAGTACCTGAATGTAATCCGCTTTGAAATGCTAAAACGCGGAATATCAATTAATTCATTAAACTGCTGTTTGGTGGCATTGTTGGTGGTCTGAGACTGCAGTCCAAATGTGAGACCACATCTTTTACTTCCACTTCCCTGGGATGAAAGTCCAGCTTGTGAGCCTTCTTTCTGTATTTTGGCAGGTCAATTGCTGGCAGTTTTTGGGGCCTCGGCAGCTTTCAGGCTCCTAGAGCCTGAGATCTGACTGTGGTCCTGGCAAGTGCAAGCAACGGGTCATTCTAGAAAGTTCGATGTTCCCACAAGCCACATATTCTCATCTGAAGCAGGATCTTGCTTTGCAACATTCATTCTTTTTCTCCTTCTGTAGTGCGGCAGGAAAGGCGTTGGGCGTTCGAAGATAACTCTTCTATGCCGAAATGTGTTACTTGTCTCAAGAGATGCAGATGGCATTGATTTCAACATTCAGACTTAGATATTAACTGCTGCATGTTATTCCTCCTGACTGCCCCAGGAATCCCTCCAGCTCTCTTCGTTAAAAGTGCTTAATTAGTCATAGTCTGTGTGGTAGCAAGTAGCACAAGAATGGTTTTTTTTTTCTATCTTTTCCTGAATGTTTTGGTTTTACTTAGGTAACATTTCTGCTCCTAAAACTGAGGTGACATAGTTGCTGCTAAAGTTCATTCTCCTCCTGATACTTAGGTTTTTCCCTTTAAAGTCCTAGGGAGCAGAAGTGCATATTTCAAAAATATATAAATGACATAGTGAGGGGATTGAAATGTGGGCGGGTACTTTTTACTTCTTACCCTAGATCACGCAGTCATTGCCTGCACATGCTCAGTATAGTTTTCCCACTTTTATTCTATAAGGGATTGATGTCCCCAAAGCAAGTTTGCACGGTTTAAAAGGGATAACAGGCTCATGCATAAGGTAATGAGGCAGCTAGTGCATTCTGGGGATCAGAGCTGGGCAGGTCCCAAATGCTTTATTATGAGGTCCATATTCAAAAGCATTTAGCCAGCTAACTCAGAAGTTAGCTGGCTAAATGAATATTTGGGCACTTATCTGGCTACATTCCAGCCCGTTAATAAGATAACTGGCTAGAATTTAACTGGCATACGGGCCGATACAGAAAGAAGTGTGGGAGAGCCGGCGAGCGCCCACTCTCCCGACGCGCACCCAGGCCAGTGGCCTGGGCGCATGTTTCAGTATTGGTCCGCATGCAAATGAGGGCCCGCGCTAATAAGGAGCGGCGGCCGTCAGCGGGTTTGACAGCCGACGCTCAAGTTTATTTATTTTTATTTATTTATTTAAGAACTTTTACTATACCGACGTTCGTGGGACACATCACGCCGGTTTACAAAAAACTGAGGCAGGCAGAAAATTACAAAGAACAGGGGTGGGGAGATAGGTGGAGCAGGCAAGAAAGGGTGAGAAATAGGGCAGGGGGCTATAGGGCAGAGAGAAAGATAGGACAGGAGGAGGAATAGCAGCAAAAAAAAACAATATTTGAACAGTGAATACATAGAGAACTGTTACTGGCGTCGGTTCTCGAACCCGCTGACAGCCATGGGTTCGGAAAACAGACGCCGGTAAAATTGAGCATCCATCTTCCAACCCACAGGCCGTGGCCAGATTTTTAATTTTTTTTTTTTTAATTTTAAATTTTTTAAATTTTTGGATTTTTTTGGATTTTAAGTCAGAGGGTGTACAGAAAAGCAGTTTTTTCTGCTTTTCTGTACACTTTCCCGGTGACAGCCGAAATTAACGCCTGCAATTTCTGAAAGTAAAATATGCAGCTTTGCTTTCTGTATCACACAGGAATGACTAATAGGCCCATCAACATGCATTTGCATGTTGCGGGTGCTATTAGTTTCGGGAGGGGTGGGGGGGTTGGCCACTCGTTTTCGACGCGCTATTACCTCTTACTGTATAAGGGGTAAAAATAGCACGTCAAAAACGTGCGGCCAAACGCGGATTAACAGTACGCTCCACTGGAGTGCACTTTACTCCGATATTCAGAGTTAGCCGGGTGACACAGCAAGCTAACTTTAAGCTACATTCAATAGTGCGGTTTCACTATTGAATATATCTCCCAGAGTGATTTTTCAAATCGCGATGGGCCGTTATCGCACGCGATAACTACCGCATCACGAGTTGAAAATTCAAATTAGAGAAAGGGGAGGAGTGTGGGCGGGGTTTAGGTGGGGTTAAGGAAGGTTAGGAGCTTGTAGTGCTGCGGGCGATAATGTATTGCACATTATCACCTGCATTAGCTCCGGAAATAGCTACAGCTATTTCATTGGCACTACAGGGGCGATAGTGTGCAGCATGGCCGCAATCGCAGCGGGCGAAATTGCACCGCCATGATGCGGCCGCCTGCTCACTATCGCCCCTCTGCCTCTTTTTTTCCCACAGGTGATCATTTCACTTATCTGGCTAACTTTGTGGAGGATTTATCTGGGTAACTTTGCAAGCCTGACTGTGTCTGAATATAGATCTCTATATGTTGATTTATCACACCATTCACTGCTTTTCATCCTCTTGCTCTGCCAGGGTTCTAGCTATGATTTTTTTAATTCGTCAGCTTCCGCAAATAGCTATTTGCCAAGACCTCTTTCTGGTGACAAATTGGGTGAATTATGTCCTTTTATCTATTTTAACAACAAACTGAATTAACATCTCTTTTTTTTATTTTTCTTTTTGCTAATTTTTAAATTTTTCATATTTCCTTTTTTAGAATGTTACTAGCTTGAGATATCTATTTCCCTTTGAAGATAAGTAGGATTGGACATCATCTTTCCAAGCAATACAAGTAAGAACGTAAAATTAACCAATAACTCCAGCATAAAGCAGGACAGCAGTTTGTCCCGTAGGATAGCATTTTTAGTTTAATAAAGTTGTTCATTACCCGACTGTCCAGTTCTGGTGGAAATTTGGTTTGAAACTGACACATGGTTCCATCACTGTAATCTCTCTGAATAAAGACTTTGGTGGCCAGAGATGCACTTCTCCTAAGCTCTTGCAAATTGTGACCCTGAAAAAGAGAGGTTAGACATTTGTAAATATCCTAATACTTTATAAGAATGCAAGTTTGCAGTCAACAGCAAGGGCCTGCTAGGGAAATGGGGGGAATATGTAATGAGCGGACGCTCAGTCAGTGGAAGAAACCCCTTGTTGTTCCTGAGTACGGCAGCCCGGAGCCTTCAGACACTGATCCAGTCAGGGAAGAGGAAGGAACAATGTAGAGAGTTTGAGGGCCATATTCAGCCACAGGGAATTAGATAAAGTTATCCCACTAACTGATACCACATATTTAGCAGCTGAATATCGGTGCTATCTGGCTTTTCTCCCATTCTGGGTCCATGGGGAGAAATGCTTAGTAAATCACATTCCAAGTCAGCTGGATAACTTTGTTTTGCATCAAAATGCTCCAGGCCCACCCTTCTTTTATCTGGCTTTTTTTTCTGGCTTAAGCCAAGTAAGTTAAGGATGGTCAAATTTTGTGGGAAATTCAAAACCCTGGGGTTTGACTGGCAGTTTCTCCATTCTCCTCCTCCTCCTTCCAGTTCAGTCAGAACCAATGCTGGAATTCTGACTCCATGGTCCATTTCTCCCAACTTCCCGGGCATTTCCCCTCCAATTTTCTTACACCCACCCTCCCACTGTTCCTAGTCTGTCCTGAGGTGGTGAGCCATGTGCCCGTCTATCATGGGCTCAGAATCCAGCTACCGGGTATTCCTCTCATCCATGACCAGGGCCGGTGCTAGTTTTCTTGCTGCCCTGTGCAAAGAATTACTGTGCTGTCCCCCGCCCCCCCCCCCCCCCCCCCCCCCCCCGATACATTCAGTGCCTGTCCCGGGCCCATCATATAAAGCCCAGCTCCATCCTACAATCTATAGTTTTAAAAACTGACAAGGTCGTCCCCCCTCCCCCGCCCAGAACCCATGGATAAGGAAGGGTATTAGGTACCCTAGGCAAACCTTACAGCCTTGCACACATGACGCTGCCCCCGCACATATACACACATTCCCCCACCCTTTACAGACACATAAAATTACAATATGCATTTATAACAAATTTTACATGGAAAAGAACATTCAAGTGTACAGTCTTCTGAGGCAGAAATATCACTTACAACCTGCATATTATATTTACATGCACTGCTGTGGTGCCAACCAGAAAACCCTGCAAAAAAGACACTTAGAGCTCCTATGGAATTAGACTTTTTGTAATGCGTGCTGGGTGTGGGCTTAGCCCTCAGAAAGCCATGAATAAATGGAATTACCATTACAATATAGTAAACATCCCATACCAAAACAACCTTATCTATGAAAGGGCAACACTGCACATATTACACCAATAAAATTCTTATTAGGAAACCAGGCTGCCATAGATCCCTACACAGAAATTACATGCCAGCAAAATAGCTCACCTCAGTCACATATGCAGAACACAGAGAGACCCTGATCAAATACAGAATAAAGAGATCACAAAGTATAAACAGAAACGTGCTGAGAAGAACTGAACTGGAACCCACAACAAGCCAGAGCAACAATGGAAAAGCAGGAACTTTACCATTCTTCATAAAAACATTAAATATTAAAATCAATAAATATAAAACATGAATCACAGTAAAGTCATATTCATAAAAAGAATATTTCAAACCAGTTAATGAATAGAATATCGAAAATTTCCCAAACACCAAAATAATTTAAAAAATCTGATGAATAAAAAATCCAATTAAAAATGTTCTATTCCCCCCACCCAAAAATAAATATTTCAAAAGACGAGAATCATCAAATTACACCCAATACTTAAAACTAATAAGGATTTAAAAATCCACTCTCCATACCTGGGATCTGATTTCCAGTCACCCTGAGACTGTCGTGGACTGGGGGAGGTAGGTCCGCACAAACTTTATCTTCTCTCTCACAGACATGCACAATAACACATTCATCCTCTCTCACACTCCCACTCTCTAACATACACAGGCTGCCTCTCCCTCACTCTCACAGATACATTATGTATGTGTGTGTGCCTGTGAGAGCCTATATGTGACACACAGGCTCTCACAGGCACAAAACATACACAAACACACAAGCTTTCACTCAGACATATTCACAAGCACACAGGTTCTCACACAGGCACACACATAGGCTCTTACTCAGTCACACATATACAAGCACATACAGGCTCTCACACAGATACCTACATGCACACAAAAACAGGCTGTCAGACACACGCAGGCTCTCACTCATTCACACACACATTCAAGCTCTCACACATATGGTCTCCTGTTGTCATCGAGCTGTGGTGGGATGAGCTCCACCATGGTCCCGCGGGCCACCTGCTATCTTCAGGCCGCACGGCCCACCTATCTTCCTGCTTGTGTGTGTGTGTGTGGGGGGGGGGGGGGGAGCGGAAGCACACGCATGCTCATACCCTGAGGAAGGGCCTCTCCTGTCGCTGGCACTCTCTCCTTATTCGGCCGCCAGCTGATTAGGATCTACCGGTGGCCCACAGCCTCTCCTGCTGCCATCGGCCAGATCCCTGGGTGTACAAGCTCTGTGCAAATGCATGGTATGCACACCTGGTCACGCCAGGCCTGACCATGAATCTCATCTCTCTCTGGCCTAGGAGCCTTTTTTTTTTTTTCCATTTATGAATTTTTATTGGCATAAAACATTGATAGAACATTATGCATCCACTTCATGCAATACCAAGAACCTGAGTGTGTTTTGAGCACTGCCTCTGCAGCATGCACAGCCACAGCCAACCCACAGTACAGAAAATCTGATCCAGGATGTGAACTGGGGACCTTCTGTATTGCAGCATACAGCACTGCCACTATATTACCAAGCCAGCCCCATTAAACAGCTCTCTCATGCCAATCAGTAAACTGACATGAAAAAAATTACATAAATACTTAAAATATAGAGCAGCGAGAATCAGTGAAGAACGGCTGGTGGGGGGTCAATTGAAATTAACTGCAATCTCCATTTATTGAAAGAGGAATCCTAGTTCAAACTGGGAAATCTGGAACCAGTCAGCTCATCCTTTTTTCAGCCTTTGATTTTGTTTTTCTCGAGATGAATGCTTCCTATTTCAGTGCATTATGCAATAATTGAGAGCAATAGCTGTACACAATTTTATCATCTTTGAACAAGCAGAAAGATGCTGAAATGTGTGCTTTTTATTATTCTAATGGCTTTACAATAGGGATCGTTATCTCAAGGTGGATACTGAGCCACTGCCAATACATTTATTTGGCTAGCTTAGCCAATACATTCAGTGGTGCGACTGCATCACTGAATACATCCAGCTATCATAAAGTTAGCCAAATACGTTTATCTGGCTAAACTTTAGGACAGCACTATGGACCCAATCAGACTTAGAGGGTCATTCTCTAAAGGGATCGCACGCGTAAAGGGACTTTTCGCGTGCGATACCTAAATCGGGGCAGGTTCTGGGTGGCATCGGCACCGGAAGGGGAGGAGTCGGGGGCGGCACCGGGGCGGACGTTGCGAAGACATCGCTGACGGCAAAAGGTAAGGACCGTTATCGCCGCCAGTTTGGCGCCGAATAACTAGTTAATTCGGTGCGAAAGCCGGCAGCCAGCGCACTGCAGTGGTGCGATGGCTGCCGGCTTTCGCGGGCCTGCCCCCCACTTCGCCTTCGCCCCCCCGTTACTGCCGGATTCTCTAAGGTCGCAGACC
This sequence comes from Rhinatrema bivittatum, assembly GCF_901001135.1. Classification (NCBI taxonomy): domain Eukaryota; kingdom Metazoa; phylum Chordata; class Amphibia; order Gymnophiona; family Rhinatrematidae; genus Rhinatrema; species Rhinatrema bivittatum. The sequence continues at coordinate 260,192,031 of NC_042621.1, forward strand.
TTAGAGAATCCAGGCCTAAGTCAGCTCCTCCCTGGAACTCTCTCTCGCCCTGCCCGCCACTTAACTGGCTAACTATTTAGTCAGGTAACTAGTTTTCCTGCTAAGTGGTGGCCATTTGGCAAGGCCGGATATTCAGTCCCAACATATATGACTAAGAAGCGCTGAATATCGCCCTCCGCATCTCTCACGCTCTTTGCCATAATAATGAATCCAACACTGAACTGCAAAAGTAGCAGATCACGCCAGCATTTTGGTTAATAAATTTGCATTTGCAAATAAGATTTAGCAGAGTGGATAGATTTTTCAACGGCCTGAAATATAATTTACTGAAATGTGAACAACTGTGAAACCTTTAAAATATTGAAATAATCTATTATTTTCTACTGTTTCATGACTGAGTACCGAACCTACCACAGTAAGGTTTGCTATATACTACAAAGGAGAGCTATTGCATTTTTCTCTCTAAGGATTCTACTGACAATTTATACATCTCAAATTTGGATTTTGGAAATAATGCAACAGTCCAATCAAGTTCCAATCCTGCAAAGAGGAGCAAACTAGAAATAGTTAATGACATCAGAGTTTAATTGTCCATATGAAAAACAAACTAAATTTGTGGGCTCTAAAATATGTCTCTATTAATGACACCAACCCTCATCCACAAACAATGCATAATGTTTAATATTATTGTATTCAGTTGGCATGATAAGCTTGATTTCCCAGAATAAGTGCCCCCTCCTCCCAAATACCCAGTTGATTTTCAATATTAATAACCACGTCTTCAATGGCTTAAACTACACTTTCCAAAGTTACCCCCAGATTCATCAAAATGCTATAATATTGGGGTGTGTTTAAGGTAATTTTTAGAATTGCTGCACCATGCAATAGTGCTTCACATAGAGTGGTTAAACAGTTTGCACCCCATTACATTTCCTAGAGAGAGAGAGAGAGGGAGAGAGAGAGAGAGAGAGAGAGAGAGAGAGAGAGAGAGAGAGAGAGAGAGAGAGAGAGAGAGAGAGCGGAGAGAGAGAGAGAGAGAGAGAGAGAGAGAGAGAGAGAGAGAAAAAACCTCTAGGTAGGCCTTTACAGTATTCAAAAATGTATATGCCTATTGGAGAGCCAGCTAATAGCTCGAGGTGAGATGTCAGTGGTGGTTTAGGGATTAAGGGCCAATTTTTCATGCAGAGTGAGATGTACGAACTGCACAGTGCACCTCAGTGAAGATTTGACATCATTTGGAGTGAGGAAAGTCTCACAAAGATGAGATTTCAACAATGTTCTCTCACCCTAGCTTGATGGACTTTATAACAGGAAACTATCAAGCTAGGGCGAGATAACATTGTAGAAATATCATCTTTGGGAGACTTTCCTCACTCCAAATGACGTCAAATCTTCACCAAGGTGTACTGTGCAGTTTGTACATCTCACTCTGCATGTAAAACTTGCCCCTAAACCACCATCAACACCTCACCTCGAGCTATTAGCTGGCCTTCCTACAGAGATATAAATAGTTGAATACTATGAAGGCCTCCCCAGAGGTTTTCTCTCTCTCTCTCTCACTCACCCTGAAATGCAATTTCCAATCTTTATTGCAAATTGCATTAAGGCCATTTCAGGCATATTGCACAGCTTAACACCAGGAAAAAAGATGTAGTTATTTCCAGCATTAAAACTGCGCGATAGCATGCATTATGCTATCACATGGTGCAATATTGCCCCTCATTTTAATTAACCCCTCCCCAATCCCACCCCTTCAAAATATTTACAGTCGTGCCATGCGATAATATGATTATCGCATGCATTATGGTGTTAACATGTGTGTTAATGAGTTATTGCGTGTGTCAATGCCATAATGCATTTTGATGAATGACCCTGTTAGTTTTAGGACCATGCAGACCCAATATTTTTGTTTTGGGTCGTTTTTTTTTCAGGTTTTTTTGGGGTTTTTTTTCAGCTCGTTTAATTTTTTTTTTAATTTGTTTCATTTACTGAACTGGAAAAAATATTATTCCCCCCCTCCCCCCAAAAAAATATTCCTCAAAACAACACTAAAATGGGTCTCCGTAATCCCCAATAAAGTAAACCAGGATCTTCTCGGCCCTCCATTCCCCCGACAAAAGAAGACCATGGGTCTGGGCCTATCCATCAGGGCTTAGCCAAGCCCAGCCGGGGTCCCCCAGTCCCCACCAATCCCCTGCCTGCCCAGTGGATGAAATGCCAGGGCCTCCAGCCCCCACTTACCTCTGCATGGCAGCTCCCAGTGATCTAAAGGACAGGTGCGATGTCCGCTCACTCCTGCAATATCTGGTGACATTTCATCCAGGGGGCAGGCAGAAGGGGGGATCAGAGGAGCCTGGAGGGGCCATGGCTGGGTTCAGGCCTCTCGTCTTCTTTTGCGAGTGGAGGGAGAGCAGGAAAGGGGTCAGAAAGGGGCAGGCTTGCTTTTGGGGGAGGGCAGGAGGGGAACTAGAGAGGGCCATGGAAGCCCCAGTTTGCTTTATTTGAGGTGGGAAGGGGGACAGAGAGGGCTGTGCTGGATATTTGTTTTTAATGAATATGAAAATACTCAAATGTGACGGGAGCTATGTCTGGAACTAAATATAATCCCCAGAAATTTTCCAGCTATGGGCAGTGGGAGTGAGTTTGCATTTTGTATCCTCCCCCTTGCCAAAACCCCCACCTTTATGGGGGATCGGCTTCACGGAGGTATAAGATCCTTTGGAGTATGCTCAATAGTCAGAGGGTTAGGCGCGGCTGAAGAAGCTGGAGGTCCCTCCGAGGATCTCAACAGAGAGGGCGAGGAGCTGGAGATCACCCTTTGATCTCAGAGCAGAGAGGAGATAGAGGAGAGCTGTTTTTGAGATTCATCCAGAGTCTCAGCCGAGGAGAAGTATTTGACTCTTGGAGATTTCCGACTTCTTGGTCTTAAGGATAGAGTTGCCCCCCTGTCTCCCTGGGAACTGGGGTTGGATATCTTTTCACCCAAGTGACCAGACAAGCGAGGATAGAGAGAGAATGAGAGACTTTTGAAAAGAGAATCAAGAGCCTCAACGTTGGATAATTGGATTACAGTTTTAAGGTTTTGGGAAGCTTTGAACCCATTTTTTTTATAGATTTGGACTGGGGATATTTTTCCAACTGAGATCCTGGAAGACACACTCTAGTTGTCCCTCCCCACTGATGAGGATATATTAGCTAAGGATAAAGATGCAGGAGAGGTAGGAGAGAGGTGAAAAAAATCTAGGATGGACAAGGACACTACTGCTTTTCTCATTTTTGATCTTTTTGATTTTCTCATTCTTGGTTTGGATGCTTTTATTTAAGTTACAGTAAAGGATTTACGCTGAATGCCACTTCTGGTCGCCTTCTGAATTTCTTCCTTCTGATTCCAGTGAAAAGGGTTGAATGGATGGACACTGGGTTGAGTTTATTTTCTACCTTTTCTCCTCATTTTCTTTCCTTGCTCCTTTTCTGGACAATATTGCCCCTTGGTGAGATTTTCTCCCTAGCGTGTGGGCTGTGAGTAAGCCAGAGAGTGATATTCTTCCTCCCCATCTGGACTCAAACCCAGACCTGTGCACCAGATGGAGGAACCCGCTACAAAGAAATGTGGGGGTATTTTCATCTAATTTAGCTGGATAAAAATGGGGTGTTCCAAGGAGGGGTTTAGTTATCCAGTAAATAGAGTCAAATATCAAGTATATCTGGCTATATTAGCCAGTTAACTTTAGACCTGCTCCAGAGGTGGCTTAAAGTTATCCGGCCTTGAGTTATCTTCAAAGATATCTGGTTAAGTAGCCCTGTCATTTCCCCCATTCCCCCCCTCCCCCCGCCAAAAAACCCCCCCAAAACATTGTGCCCGCCTTCCGTTTGTGAGCCTACCCACACACACACACATATATATATATATATATATATATATAAAGTTCCCTGTTGGCCCTGTTCCCCTCAGCCATAAAAAAGCCCCCGATTCATCTCCCCCCGCCCCTTGTCAAACTTTCCCTGGTCTCACTTCAAAGGGACCAATGGACCCCTCACCCCTGCAGATTCCAAAGACCGCGGATCACCTCCCCCCACCCCTGGACTCCCCCCTTCCCCTCTTCCTCCGATGGCAACATCCCATCCCTGCCGGGAGCGAGGGTCTCACTCACCCGCTCCCGGCGGCTCCAGCGCTGCTTCTGATAGGGCAGTGCCGGAAGCATAAACTACTAGGGATGTGAATCGTTTTTTGACGATTTAAAATATCGTCCGATATATTTTAAATCGTCAAAAATCGTTAGAGGCGATATATAATAGGAATTCCCCCGATTTATCGTCAAAAATCGTAAATCGGGGGAAGGGGGAGGGGAAGGGGGAGGGCGGGGAAACCGGCACACTAAAACAACCCTAAAACCCACCCCGACCCTTTAAAATAAATCCCCCACCCCCCCCCCCCCCCCCCCCCCAATGTCTTAAATTACCTGGGGTCCAGTGGGACGGTCCCGGTGTGATCTTCCATTCTCGGGCCACGGGTGCGTTGATAGAAATGGCGCCGGCGCTAACGGCGCCATTTTGGTTCCTGTCCCCCGACGTCACGAGCGTAGGAGATCGCTCCCGGACCCCCGCTGGATCCCCAGAGACTTTTGGCCAGCTTGGGGGGGCCTCCTGACCCCCACAAGACTTGCCAAAAGTCCAGCGGGGGTCCGGGAACGACCTCCTGCACTCGAATCGTGTTGCCGTATTGCAAAATGGCGCCAGCCATATGGCCGGCGCCATTTTGCAATACGGCCCGAGAATAATATATATATATTCTTGGAAGGAAGTGAAGATGAGAGGTTGTGAAGTTGGCACCAGTTGGGCCAGGGGTGTGCCCCAGGGATGGAGGGAAGATGGCTGATCATTCAGCGATGGGCACTGCCAACCAGCCAGTGGTGCTGATGATATACCACGGGGGAGGAATCCCTCCAGTCTAAGGATAAGCAAGGAAACACCCCCCCCCCCCCCCGAGCAAGCTGCTGGGCATGCCACGTGGGGAGAGGAGAGCAAATTCTCCTCCAACACCACCACCTCCCCCATCCCCACCCCCGCAAAAACAAAATGCTTGGAAAGCACGCACCATTTTGCCAGCTATTGAGAATCTGAACCATACTCACAGACTTCTCAAAAACTTACCCTGAAATTGTGATGGTGCTTTAATCGAGGCATGAACAAAATATATACAGTGTGCAAAATAAAACCAGGAATGAACACTGATACTCTGCGGTGGTAGCTAAAGTGAGCACCCGTTTTAATGTGAACATGGAAAAATGATGTTGTCTTTTTCTCCCTTTTCTGCTTTTCAGTATCCTCCCACAGAAAAAACTCAAAATAGATTTCTTTGCCCTCGGAAGAGTTGTGAGACGACATAATTACTCTCTCTGGTGTCGCAGTCGTCCTGAATATCAGAGTGACACCCACGCGCAGTCCTCCCACGCATTGCACGTGTATGTGCACGAGTTCAAGGGGAATCATCTGTTTTATTTTTAAAAGTGAAAGAATTGATGAGTTGTAAAGATATGGCAAAATAGACAAAAAAAAAGCCAGCCATGTACCTCTAAGAAGGAGCCACCACTAGACAATATGAGGTCCATTCCCTAAAAGTAAAACTAGCTGGCTATGTTATCCGGGATTTTCAGCAGGATAAATGTCCCACTGAATACTGACGAATAAAGTTATCCGGCTGACGTTACCTAGATTACTTTAAGCTTATGTGGCTGTATTCAAGGAATATAGCTGGATAAGTGCTAACCAAATTTAAAAAAAACCAAAACGTTTGTACTGGCAGTCCTTTGCCACCCTTCCCCCACCACCATACCCAAATGCATGAATTCTCAACCAGTGCCCCCCCTCCATCCAAGAGCTGAACAGGTTCAGGCTGGTGGGCCCATGTCCCCCCATCCCCCAAAATGTTTAGAAATGATGGGAGCCAAATGACCCAAGGAGGCAGGTCAACACCCCCCTCCCACAAAGTGATCTTATTAGTGTTCCAATAGAGATTGCCCTCCCGCTCCTGCCGGCATCCTCTAAATGCCTGCATTGCTGGCGAGACAATGAACGACGCCATCAGGAGCAGTACTTGCCTCCTCGTTTAATTCTGAATCCTTACGCCCACAAACTTTTTATAAAACGGGTAGAGAAAGTATGTGCTCCTGCCCCACATTTTATAAAATAGTAGCATAAATCTCAGGCTGCCCACTTATGGGCGCAAATGGTGTACCGTGGATAGTTTTGAAAGTTTATCTGAAAGGCATCCATTTATTTATGTGACTCCCTTTCAGGGCACATAAAATTGGATCGCTATTTATTTATTTATTTATTTAATCTATTTAGAATAGATAAAATAAATACATTTCATGATTCCATATTGTTTAATGCAGATTACAGTATTACAGTTAAAGTTAATCTGATGCCTGTTTGAGAGCTAAGCAGCAGTCTTTCTATGGGTTGACAAAAATTAAAAAGTGTCAAGTAACTGGTGTAGAGGACCTGGTACAGAAGTAAGGGGTATATTTCTCAAGCTGTGTAGGGAACTAAAAACCAAAACACTTATTTCCCCTCTGTGATGGCTGTTGTCTGTGAATTGCCCCAGAAATGAGCAGCCTAATGCCAGGAGAGCCAAATCAGGCAGGCAATGGTAGAGGGACCTTCGCCTAGGCCAGTCACCTTCCCTTCAGGTTCAGCCCTCCAGTGCTGGTGGCCAGCAAGGCATAGGAAACAGGGAGAAATCCCAACTCAGACAATGAGTGAGAGGCCAGTGCAGAACAAGGAACAGGTACGATTCAGGGATCCAGGAGGCAGCATGAGCAGGAGTGTAGAATGTGGAATCCAAAAATGAAGACGTCTTCCAATTGCAGGAACGGAGCCAGAGTACAGGGACGAAGGCAGGACCAAGCTTTGGCAACTGACTGATGAACCTGCTTCAGTATAAATACAAGTCCAAAGAGGAAACAAGATGGCTGAGGTGGAGGACTGAGAAGGTAATCCAAAACAGCTCATAGCGCCACCTGCAGGCTGGAGGGGAATCCAGCAACAGATCCTTACATATTGCACTCCATTACATCAAGAATTTCCTGATCCCAGTCTTCTGTCATCGAAACATGCCCACATCTTGGGATGAAGGAGGGTCTTACACAGTGGAGGAGTGGAAGAGTAATGTAGTGTTTAGAACAGTGTGCTGCAAACCAGCGAAACCAGGATTCAAATCCCACTACTTCTCTTTGTGACCTTGGGAAAGTCACTTCGCCCTCCATTAGCTCAGGTACAAACTCACAGATTAATTTTAAAGTGAGCGCATGTGCGCCCATACATGCATGTATCAGCGTGCAAGTGGAAATATGCCGCAATTTTAAATCGTGCATACTTGCGCATGTATGTTTTAAAATGCACCTCCCGTGCGCAAGAATGAGCCTAATCTTAAGAGATTGCTCAAGAAATCTTACTTTGCGTATCTTTCCTAGGACTCTGCCAGCTTTTACGAGCATATGTAGGGAGATTTTAAAACATGCTCACGTGAGGGAGAACCATATGTAGGGAGATTTTAAAACATGCTCACGTGAGGGAGAACCAAGTTTTTCCAATTAGTCCACCAGTTTGCCCAGTTAATATCGAGGTCTTCAAGACATAAGAACATAAGAACATAAGAAATTGCCATGCTGGGTCAGACCAAGGGTCCATCAAGCCCAGCATCCTGTTTCCAACAGAGGCCAAACCAGGCCACAAGAACCTGGCAATTACCCAAACACCTAGAAGATCCCATGCTACTGATGCAATTAATAGCAGTGACTATTCCCTAAGTAAACTTGATTAATAGCAGTTAATGGACTTCTCTTCCAAGAACTTATCCAAACCTTTTTTGAACCCAGCTACACTAACTGCACTAACCACATCCTCTGGCAACAAATTCCAGAGATTTATTGTGCGTTGAGTGAAAAAGAATTTTCTCCGATTAGTCTTAAATGTGCTACTTGCTAACTTCATGGAATGCCCCCTAGTCCTTCTATTATTCGAAAGTGTAAATAACCGAGTCACATCTACTCGTTCAAGACCTCTCATGATCTTAAAGACCTCTATGATATCCCCCCTCAGCCGTCTCTTCTCCAAGCTGAACAGCCCTAACCTCTTCAGCCTTTCCTCATAGGGGAGCTGTTCCATCCCCTTTATCATTTTGGTTGCCCTTCTCTGTACCTTCTCCATTGCAACTATATCTTTTTTGAGATATGGCGACCAGAATTGTACACAGTATTCAAGGTGTGGTCTCACCATGGAGCGATATAGAGGCATTATGACATTTTCCGTTTTATTAACCATTCCCTTCCTAATAATTCCTAACATTTTATTGCTTTTTTGACTGCTGCAGCACACTGAGCTGACGATTTCAATGTATTATCTACTATGACGCCTAGATCTCTTTCTTGGGTGGTAGCTCCTAATATGGAACCTAACATCGTGTAACTACAGCTAGGGTTATTTTTCCCTATATGCAACACCTTGCACTTGTCCACATTAAATTTCATCTGCCATTTGGATGCCCAATCTTCCAGTCTTGCAAGGTCCTCCTGTAATGTATCACAGTCTGCTTGTGATTTAACTACTCTGAATAATTTTGTATCATCTGCAAATTTGATAACATCACTCATCGTATTCCTTTCCAGATCATTGATATATATATTGAAAAGCACCGGTCCAAGTACAGATCCCTGAGGCACTCCACTGTTTACCCTTTTCCACTGAGAAAATTGACCATTTAGTCCTACTCTCTGTTTCCTGTCTTTTAACCAGTTTGTAATCCACGAAAGGACATCGCCTCCTATCCCATGACTTTTTAGTTTTCGTAGAAGCCTCTCATGAGGGACTTTGTCAAACGCCTTCTGAAAATCCAAATACACTACATCTACCGGTTCACCTTTATCCACATGTTTATTAACCCCTTCAAAAAATGAAGCAGGTTTGTTAGGCAAGACTTCCCTTGGGTAAATCCATGTTGACTGTGTCCCATTAAATCATGTCTTTCTATATGCTCTACAATTTTGATCTTGAGGATAGTTTCCACTATTTTTCCCGGCACTGAAGTTAGGCTCACTGGTCTATAGTTACCCGGATCACCCCTGGAGCCTTTTTTAAATATTGGGGTTACATTGGCCACCCTCCAGTCTTCAGGTACAATGGATGATTTTAATGATAGGTTACAAATTTTAACTAATAGGTCAGAAATTTCATTTTTGAGTTCCTTTAGTACCCTGGGATGCATACCATCCGGTCCAGGTGACTTGCTACTCTTTAGTTTGTCAATCTGGCCTACTACATCTTCCAGGTTGACAGTGATTTCGTTCAGTTCGTCTGACTCATCACCCCTGAAAACCAACTCCGGAACTGGTATCTCCCCAACATCCTCACTAGTAAACACGGAAGCAAAGAATTCATTTAGTCTTTCTGCAATGGCCTTATCTTCCCTAAGAGCCCCTTTAACCCCTCGGTCATCTAATGGTCCAACCGACTCCCTCACAGGTTTCTTGCTTTGGATATATTTAAAAAAGTTTTTATTATGAGTTTTTGCCTCTATGGCCAACTTCATTTCAAATTCTCTCTTCGCTTGTTTTATCAATGTTTTACACTTAACTTGACAATGCTTATGTTTTATCCTATTTTCTTCAGATGGATCTTTCTTCCAATTTTTGAAGGATGATTTTTTGGCTAAAATAGCCTCTTTCACCTCACCTTTTAACCATGACGGTAATCGTTTTGCCTTCCTTCCTCCTTTCTTAATGGTGCCAGCAGCTTGGTTCCACTCTGGTTAAGGTGGAGCCCATCCTTTTGGAAAAGTCTCCCCTTTCCCCAAAAGTTTCCCCAGTTCCTTACAAAGCTGAATCCCTCTTCCCTACACCATCGTCTCATCCACGCATTGAAACTCTGGAGCTCTGCCTGCCTCTGGGGTCCTGCACGTGGAACAGGAAGCATTTCAGAGAATGCCACCCTGGAGGTTCTGGATTTTAGCTTCCTACCTAATATCCTAAATTTGGCTTCCAGAACCTCTCTCCCACACTTTCCTATGTCGTTGGTGCCCACATGTACCACGACAGCCGGCTCCTCCCCAGCACTATCTATAATCCTATCTAGGTGGCGCGTGAGGTCTGCCACCTTCGCACCAGGCAGGCAAGTTACCAGGCGGTCCTCACGTCCACCAGCCACCCTGCTATCTACATTTCTAATAATTGAATCGCCAACTATGATGGCAGGCCTAACCCTTCCCTCCTGGGCAGTAGCCCTGGGAGACTTGTCCTCGGTGCGAGAGGACAATACATCACCTGGAGAGCAGGTCCTTGCTACAGGATCACTTCCTGCTACACCAGGGTGATGTTCTCCTACTGGGAGACCTTTCTGATCCAAGGCAGCACTAGGGCTGCCAGACTGGATTTGGGACTTGACTACTATGTCCCTGAAGGTCTCGTCAATGTACCTCTCTGTCTCCCTCAGCTCCTCCAAGTCTGCTACTCTAGCCTCCAGAGATTGGACTCGTTCCCTGAGAGCCAGGAGCTCTTTGCACCGGGTGCACACATACAATCTCTCACCGGCAGGTTCTTCATCTTGCATGGCCCCCCAGTTGACCCAGACCCTTCACCCTGTCCTGTAAGCCCTAAAACGCAAGATTTACAGATTTGCTCCTCATCTGGAGCAGCAGTAAAGGTACATGGATAACAAGCCGATGTGCTTCATGGTCTCCGGTTTTAAAATATGTTGGCCCCGCCTTGGAATGACCATGCCCCGCCCGATGCACGCAGGTATACAATGCGCATACTTCGCGTTTTTTTCAAATCCGCATTGCTCATGCATGGCCCACATACGTGAGTATGTGGCCATTTTTGCGCAAGCAATGCTTTCAAAACCGACCTCATAGATTGTGAGCCCACTGGGAACAGTGAAATACCTACAATACCTGAATGTAATTCACTTTGAAGCATTTGAAAAGCAAAATACAAATAAAAGGTGTCTTCAACAAAACAAAACTTTTATTTCTCTGGTTTCTAATCAGAGTTGAACTATATAAGAATTTACTGAATTAATTAGGGGTTCACAGGCTATTACAGCACTGATCAGCAGCAACATTGACAGCAACAACAAAATATTCTTCCTCCAAAATACCCCTGTGGTCTGCCAGGAAAAATAGTGGAAAGTGTTCTAAACATCAAAATCACAGAACATATAGAAAGACATGGTTTAATGGAACAAAGTCAGCATGGCTTTACCCAAGGCAAGTCTTGCCTCACAAATCTGCTTCACTTTTTTGAAGGAGTTAATAAACATGTGGATAAAGGTGAACCTGTAGATGTAGTGTATTTGGATTTTCAGAAGGCATTTGACAAAGTTCCTCATGAGAGGCTTCAAGGAAAAGTAAAAAGTCATGGGATAGGTGGTGATGTCCGTTCGTGGATTACAAACTGGCTAAAAGACAGGAAACAGAGAGTAGGATTAAATGGACAATTTTCTCAGTGGAAGGGAGTGGGCAGTGAAGAGCCTCAGGGATCTAAATTGGGATCCGTACTTTTCAATATATTTATAAATGATTTGCAAAGGAATAAGACGAGTGAGGTAATCAAATTTGCAGATGATACAAAATTATTCAGAGTGGTTAAATCACTGATAAATTGCAGGAGGACCTTGTGAGACTGGAAAATTGGGCATCCAAATGGCAGATGAAATTTAATGTGGATAAGTGCAAGGTGATGCATATAGGGAAAAATAACCCATGCTATAGTTACACAATGTTAGGTTCCATATTAGGAGCTACCACCCAAGAAAGAGATCTGGGCGTCATAGTGGATAACACATTGAAATCATCAGTTCAGTGTGCTGGGGCAGTCAAAAAAGCAAACAGAATGTTAATAAAACGGAAAATGTCATAATGCCTCTGTATCACTCCATGGTGAGTCCGCACCTTGAATATTGTGTACAATTCTGGTCGCCGCAACTCAAAAAAGATATAGTTGCGATAGAGAAGGGCAACCAAAGTGATAAAGGAGATGGAACAGCTCCCCTATGAAGAAAGACTAAAGAGGTTAGGACTGTTCAGCTTGGAGAAGAGATGCCTGAGGGGGGGATATGATGGAGGTCTTTATAATCATGAGAGGTCTAGAATGGGTTAATGTGAATCGGTTATTTACTCTTTCGGATAAGGACTAGGGGGCACTCCATGAAGTTAGCATGTAGCACATTTAAAACTAATTGGAGAAAGTTCTTTTTCACTCAATGCACAATTAAACTCTGGAATTTATTGCCAGGTGATGTGCTTAGTGCAGTTAGTGTAGCTGGGTTTAAAAAAGGTTTGGCTAAGTTCTTGGAGGAGAAGTCCATTACCTGCTATTAATCAAGTTGATTTAGAAAATAACCACTGCTATTACTAGCATCAGTAGCGTGGGATGTACTCAGTTTTTGGGTACTTGCCAGGTACTGGTAGCCTGGATTTGCCACTGTTGGAAACAGGATGCTGGGCTTGACCCAGTATGGCATGTTCTTATGTTCTTACTGTGAGTGCTGGATGCTGGTTCTTGCAGAACATTTGTCATTAACAGGAGAGCACACAGGGGTTTTGACATATTTTTATATTTCTTTACCTTGGCTGTGGTGGCTTGCAGTCTCTGTGGGATTGACAACCCCTTTTTGACAGGTGCAAAATGCATCACTCAGATCTAGACACATCTTGGTCCATATTATAAGGCTTCAATGCATGATGAGCTCAAGGGGGAAGGAGCCTGGTTTATAGAAGCTTGCAACAAATTTATGGTACCATTGGAAATCCATTTTGGCTTGCATGGTGTTTAGATTATTACAGACCTTAATTTAGTTCGGGGTTATTTTTCTGTAAGGTAGTTTATGCTTCTTGTTTTTTTGTCTGCCCTTAAATATCTGCATAGGAGGACAGGCTCTGATGATTCAATGTGCACTGTCCTGTGGAGAACCTGGGTTCTTTTCCTAGGGCTGGCTTTCTACTTACTGAGCTGGCTGGGTATGCTGGAGTGACAACATTTGAAGCCCCTTGGGGGGTTGGATTGGGGAGGGGGGAGGAGTCTCAGCTGTCATGCAATGTCAATGTCTAGTGAACAGATTTATGGCCCACAATTTCCCAGGCTTCAAAAGAAGCTTTGAGGTGTGGCTTTTGGCTGAGGAGTTTCACTGCAATGGCTGGACTAAGTGAGAAGGGAGGGGATATAAAATAAGGTAAAAATCCCTGGATAGTTGTGAATAAAATAGCCAGGGCATGAAGGCCCTTGTTGCCATGTCCCAATAGAGGCCAGTTGTGATTGAGCTGGAAGCTCAAAGGATCAGCAGGAAACTGCTGGGTCAATATAATCTATTTCATGGGCAATGCGATAGGACAGGAATTTAATTTCATGGTCAGAGTGCCTTCAGCACCTGGAAATTCCATCAATTGTATTTTCCAGGTTGTGTATTACTGCACGTGTATACACACGCCACACACACACACGGATTTTGCTTTTTAAAATTTAAAAATTCACTTTTAATCCTTTTTTAACTTGACTGGCATTTCAGTGGCACTGTAGCATACAACACACACAAAGAAAACTCTGTATGTGTCTTTGAACCAAAAATCAGTGAGAATGTCTCACTAGGAATAAATAGGTCAGTTGGATCAGGTGTGATACCGTTATTTCTGTAGAAAAGGAGACAAGTAAATTGTGCCTCAGACTCTGGCAGCCCAGAGCCCTGAACAATCTGGGGGTGTAGATGCCTGAGCGATGCAGAGAAATAGGCTTAAACCTTCAGTGACGAGTAGTCATTGACTGCCAGGAAATTCCCACTCTGTTGGACTATAATTGCTTCAATAAGCGTCTCGAATTTGTTGTCCTTGTTCTGGAGCAATATTTTGCTCGGCAAGGGTTCTTTGGCAGAGTTTTCTGTGATCAGCGAGGTGAGAGCCGTGCTGCCTTTCTCGGAGGAAAGGAACGCTGGCACGGAAGGATTGACTTATTGACTCCAGTAATGCACTGTAACTGCAGCACGCTTTCATTTCAAAGACCTGAAACAATAACCCGATAGAGACTAGAAATACAAAGCTGCTTTCTACGGAAGGATAAATATAATTCCTAAAGGAACTCAGGCTTTGAGGTTGGATTTCCTCTGTCCAAAAACCTGCACCAAATATGCCTTCCAGTCCACAGGCATTCATATGGATTACTGGGGGCAACTGTCAAGCTGCCCCCCCCACCCCCCATTATGGAGGCAAAGTCTACAGTCTTCATGCAAAGTGAAAGCATGCGTGTGCTTTCACTTTGAGAAATTATCATGGATCGGCCATTTGTCCCTGCTTTTCTGCGAGTATTTAGTTATTTATTTAAACATTCTTATATACCGCTTATACAATTGGTTAATTGATCTATGCGGTTTACAATTTGAACATACATACAATTCAAAATAAAAAACAATTGAATAAAAGACGAAGCATTGGTAAATAGGCAGATTATATAGTTAAGAACATAGATGGGTACATAAAATTAGTCTTAAAAATAAGGTAATCAGGTAGCAATAAGAGAAAGAGAACATGAAAACTGTAACTATGTGATGTTGTAAGCAATAGTGCAAAAGTAGGTTTTTAAAGCTTTTTGAAATTCTTTGATACTGGATATGAGATGGATGTCTTCTGGTAAGGAGTTCCATTAATCCGGACCAGCGAGTGAAAAAGTGCGCTTACGGGTACTCCAAGTATGCATTTGTCCATTGAACGTAATTGGCGAGATGGCTTGTTGAGTCTTAGCATTGAGCATAGCCAGACTGATGAAGGATTATAGATGAAGTCGTGTATTATAATGAGGATTTTGTATTTAATACCATATGAAATCGGTAGCCAATGCAGACATTGCAGTGTTGGCGTAATATGGTCTTTGCAAGGTATGTAATATATAGTGGACGAGCAGCAGAGTTCTGAATGAGTTGATGATTCGTGGAGAATAACGGGTGTAGACGTGGCCATGCAGTTCGTGCACCTGGGCACACCCCCTCTTAGAGCGGCTTAAAAAGCATGCGCGTTGTGGAAGCCCACATGCTCTTATAGCCTTCCTAAGGGTGGGCGGTTTTCAGACTGTCCTTTTTATTTGGGGGAGTTGCTGGTACTTACCCAGGCCAAATAGCTTTTGAAATGGGCCCTTCACCCGGGGGCAGTGTTCGGCGAGCTAAGCTCTGCGGGTAATTTAGCACCCACAAAGCTTTCCATGAATTTTTCAAGCTCAAGCTGCCTAGTTATCCCTCCTCTGAGGAACAAGCCAAAAAATTAAAAAAAAATTTTTTTTTAAATCCTATTAAGTAAAACAGCTGTCTCCTCCAGATACTTATTCTGAAACAGAGCCGTCACAGCCAGGGGAAAGTTGAGCAGTACGGAAGCGACTTTTGTGCTAGCACGTGTAACCCGACCAGCATGTCGGGCTACCAGTAAGCCCTGGGAAATAATACTAATGCAGGTAGTGGAAGGAATAATTAGGGGAGGGTCCATTCATGTGCAGCCCCTCCCCTTGCGGTTGCTGGCATGGACGTCCCACTTCAGAGGATTTATAGCAGCGCTCTGCCAAGAACGTTTGCAGTTCAGGAGGAAGGTTACAGATATTTCCTTTTTTGTATATTTGGCCTACCTGGGGACCTGGGCTTCATCCTGCCTGGGATCTTTCGGGACAGGGCAAGGGCTCCCCTGCTGTACTCTTCTCCCAGAGTGGTTGACCCGGGAATAATTTGGCTTTTGGACTTTTAAGTGGCAGGAGCCTGGCTGGACACCTGGGCCTTTCCCAGATTCAGGGAATGGGGAACCCCTGTGTTGGGGACACCCAGGGGTAGGGAAGTCCTGCCTCAGAAGTGCTGGTGACTCGCTGCAAGGGGCAGCTCCTGTGTTATTTCTTTTTTGGGGGGGGTATCAGAAGAAGTTATTTTTGAAGATCTGGAAGGACGCGTTTTTCTGTCCCTTTTCCCTATCTATCCATGGACCTGTGAAGCTGCAGTTCCAGCTTGGATCCCTCCCGAAAGGGATCCATATTGAACTAAAAGAAGAAAGGAACTAGTAACGGTGAGAAATAACCTATTTACAGTTTACTTTCTGCGCGAGGGCAGGATTTTTGGCCATCTGTGGAAGGGTTTTCCTGACCAGCTTTAAAGGGTACCCTGCCCATTGGGACTTCCACCTCACCCAATCCAGGAAGATGGTAGGATCCCTTCCTACTGAAAGATTCCTGCACAGATAGAGTTGAATACTGTAATCAACGAAAGAGAGACTGTGTTGCTGGAAACCTTTTTATTGTGCCATCTGCAACTATTTTATTCAGTAAACCAAAGCTTGGACACTAATCCAGTGTGCCCAGCAGCTTATTTGGGCACGCAGCACTCACGGAGAAGAGAGATTACCTCCCTCCCAGGGATAACCAGAAGGAAGGTAGTCACCCCTGCACTGGGCCCTGAAAGGAACCCTTTCTCCCCTACCAAATGGATCCACACTCTGGGGAAGGAGCAAGAGAGAGGAGCTAGTTGGGGTTCCTGCCCCAATGAACTTACAAATACTCTTATGGCCCCACCAGTGCAGGTCACGCACATCAGGTTGAGGTTTCACACATTTATTTATTTTTAAGTTTCTTATAACTTGCCTATCACAATTAACAGCCATTTTAAGCGAACAACATACACTGCATCAACATTAAAGTACAAACATAATAGCAATTAAAAAGTATAATCATTATAAAACATTACAAGGGACCAAAGGCTTGCAAGAATAAATGGGATTTTAATTTCTTGCAAAAAAGTTTAGAATCTGTAATGTGCTAAAGATCGGTCAGCAACGTATTCCAAAGGCTGGGGAAAAAAATCATGCAGCCGGGCCTCTCTCTGAGAGGGCACCACTGGTAAATGCTTTGGCTCAGATTTTAAAAGGCCTACGCGCGCCGGGCCTATTTTAAAAAGGCCAGGCCATGCACGTAAAGCCCCGGGATGCGAGTAAGTCCTGGGGCTTTGGAAAAGAGGTGGGGAGGTCCGGGGGTGGGGCAGGGTCAGAGGCTCCTGTCACAGTGGCAAATGGCCACTGTGCCGGGGGATCGTGTGCCCAGAGGCAGGTGCAAAAGGTAGGACAAAGGTCGGGGGGGGGGGGGGAGGGTCTAGGTTAGGGCTAGGGGGGGGGGGAGGGGAGGTTAGTTTAGGGGGTTGGGAATTTCCCTCCCAGGCCGCTCCGAAATTGGAGCGGCCTGGGAGGGAACGGGGGATGGCCGCGAGCGTCGTCGCGTACAAGCTGCACTAATGTGCATCCCTTTGCGCGCGCTGCCCCCCGATTTTATAACATGCGCGAACATGTTATGAAATCGGGCATCCTTGTGTGCGTGCTGGGCAGCGCGCGCCCATGGATGCCCGCGCGTACCTTTTTTAAAATTTACCCCTCTATCTTCTGATTGCATCTCCACCGAGGCACGTGGGGCGGAAGTAAATCTCTCAAACACTGTGGGTTGCCTTTATTTAAAACTTTAAAAACTAAGACGGTCGTTTAAAAAGTGACTCTTAAAGCCACTGGTAACCAGTGTAACTGTTGTAGGATTGGTGAAATAAGATCAGTATAAGCACATGGAATAATGAGACTGTCAGAGGCTGCGCTGGCTGTGTAAGCCTCGGGGTAGCTGACAGAGTGGCGCTGGAAACGCTGGAAGCAGGGCCCTGTGCACCTCGCTCCCGGCAGCTGATTATACGGTATCGGTGGGGGGGGGCGGGGAGAGTCCGCAGGAGGCAGCTCGGAACTTTGGGAGTGCGGGTGAGTGGGGGGACAGCCTACCTGACTTCTGGGAGCTTTGTTGCAAATTAAGGGGGGGTTTGGGGGGGGTAGGAGATGCATGGCCCGACAGGAAGGGGATTGGGCCACATGGCCTGACAGGAAGGGGATTGGGCCACAGGCCCTTTTTATATCTTTTTTTTTTTTTTTAAACAGCAATGCTACTTACCTGGATATCTGTTTTGAAGATATCCGGATAAATAGCAAGTTGTTTGGCCTCACAAGGCCGGATAACTTTACACCTGCTCTGAAGCTTGTCCTACGTTAACCAGCTAACCTAGCCAATTACAGTTTAAAATCGACTCAGTTAACCATACAACTTAACTCCTCCCTGAAACGCCCCCTGGAATGCCTCTGGCTAGACTTATCGGGCTAAAATCCAGCCGGATACGGGGCTGAATGTACAAAACCTTTGCCGTTTAGATGGATAACTTTTAAGTGGCTTTTGAACATTGACCTCTATCTTTCCTGATGATATCTCACATTACCCAGGTGAAATGGAAAATGTTTCTTGCTATTCATGACAGGAAGTAATTAAGATGGATACAGAATTTCTTTTGAAATATTTTTGTAAATGCCTGATAAATCATAGAAACATTAGGTCTGTCTTCTATAATCCGCTTTCAGCTTTCTTAGAAAATATTTCTAAGAATAGTGTGAGGGGATTACTGATGAGCACTCCTACACCTTCTCCCTTGTCAAGTATCTAACTTTATTGCTGTTTGTCATATGCTGTCTTCTCAGCTATCTTATAGAAATGTTCTGCATTCATTATTTTACTTTCCTTTTTTTTTTTTTATCTTTTCTGTGTGATTGCCCTATTGTATTGTGTCCTTATAGGACAGAGAGAGAATATGTAGATATTTTTTTCTTTTAGTTTTTTTTTCTTTCTTTGGAAATCTTAAATTCTAATTCAGTTATTTCCTTCAAGATTATGTCTTGGACTGTATAATGCAGCATTTAATAAATATTTTTTTAAAAGAAACAAAAAGGTGCTTTCAAGATACACATTTTGGAGAAGAAATTTGAGAGTTCTGGAAATTCCAGAGAGTATGGAAGCAGGGGATCCAGTCAAAAGCATTGGAGAGAATTCTGCCAAAGCTACCAGCAATTCAGCTTCTGATTTGAGATTTAAAAAACCATGCACAGAGGGCTTTCTCAAAACACTAGCAACAAAACCACCCAAAACCAGTGGTGATTCATATCTTGAGGCAGCCTCAATGATGGTAAATCCTGTAAAAATGAAGTGCAAGGATTTGTACTGTGAGAAAGAAAGAAAATTTTAATTATCATTGATCTAAATAGTCACAGCACAGAAAAGAGGAAGAAGTTTCTAGCAATGTTTGAGCAACAAAGACATTTGAAGAAGGTTCATATTGTTTTATCCAGTAATGATTAAAGTCATTAGGCATGATACTCAGTGCCACTTAGCTGATTAAGTACAGATTAATCCAGTTAAGTGGCACCATTTGAATATCCGGGCACAGTCAGCGTATACCATTTACCCAGTTACAGTTTATTTGGCTAAGAAGTTAGCTTAAGTGAGGGATGGCACAGCGGCGTTCTGGGTTAGGGACACTTGTCTGGCTATTTTAGCCAATAAAAAATGCTGGTATTCTATTCACCGTTATCAGGCTTAGTTACCGGGATAAGTCTAGGACTGCTATTTAATTGCCCTAAAGCTAGCCGGATAAATTTATCTGGATATTATAAGATCATCTCGGCCAAGTTAGCCAGATAAGCTTCTGCAGCTGATGGTGGTTTTTATTTTATTATTAGAAATTTGATTGTTCTTTTTAATGTTCTGCCGCTTGGGTAACACTTTTTTTTTCAAGTGGGATATTAAGTTTTAATAAATGAAATGGCTGAATATAGGCCCCATTGTGAATAATAAGATCCTGAGAACTACAAGGCTGAACTGATTCTCTCACAAAAAAACAAAAAGGAGACTTTGTGATTTATATGTGCAGGAGGAGACAAATGGAGAATACTAAGGTGAGAGAGTGAGTTTTTTTATACTGTTTTCTTGGCTAACAGAATATTCATTAATTTTCAATAGGGCTCCACGCAGAAAAGAAACAAATACACACATAAATAGAGTGTATTTATAAACATAAGAGAATATGCACGTATTTTCACTTCCACACGTATATTTTACTGGCGCAAAAAGGGACCGGTGTAGGGGGTGCAGTAAAGAAGTTCATGTGAAAGTTGCAATTTTATAAGAGATATACGTGTATAAGTTATTGAATTTATCCATACAATTTTACACCTGCTAACTGACGAGAGCAAATGAAATTGGACCTTCTGCAGTTTGCGGTTTTTGGATGGGAGGCCTGGGGGAACTGGTGGGGGTTCAGAGTAGAGCGCTAGAGGTTAGGGCAGCCAACTTTCAAATGTGAAAATTCCCAACACTTGCCACACACGGGGTAAAACTCTCACCTTTGTCTTTCCACACGACTATTTATTTTAAACTTGTATTACCTGCCTTATTACCAGAAAGCTGTATACAAATCAAAGTGCAACCATATGGTCGCAAATATAAAAATACCAATAACATTCTCTTAGGACAGTCAGGAAAACCGCAATAACTTAACAACTGCCACCCCCATCACTAGGGAAACATGCATTTGATTTGAAGAATCACAAATACTTGTCATTTTCAGGTTGCATAAACTTTCGAATAACTCATTCAATCAACGAGGGCAAGTCAGTAAGTAAGTCACAAACATACATGGGATTAATATTCATTAAATTTATTTAAATGCAAAAGATGAATTATTTACTGTGAAATATACAGAATATAGTCACAAACAGTTTTTCTGGAAAAACCAACTACTTTTCAACGTAATTGCCGCGAACATTTATACATTTTTCCCAGCATTTGAAACGTCCGTCAAAACCTTCTGCGTAAAAGTCTTTTGGCTGGTATCGTAACCAGCACTTCACCTCTTGTTCCACTTCTTCATAGCTGGTGAAATGTTTACCACCGAGATGGCTTTTCAGTTTGCCAAACAAGTGAAAATCACTGGGTGCCAAATCCGGACTGTATGGTGGATGTTCAAGAACTTCCCAGTGCAGGTTCGCAATTGTCTGACGAGTCTCATTCGAAGTGTGTGGTCTAGCATTATCGTGAAGAATCAGCACTACTCTTTTTTCCAGATCTGGGCGTTTTCTACAAATAGCTCCTTTAAGCTTTAATAGAGTAGCACAGTAGGAAGCCAAATTAACAGATTCACCACGCTTCTGAAAACTGGTTAAGAGTATCCCATCTCAGTCCCAAAACACAGTCAACATCACCTTTCCTGCAGAAGGCACAAGCTTGAACTTTCTCGGTGTCGGTGATAGTGGATGTTTCCACTGCAAGGAATCGCGTTTCGCTTCTGGTTGATAGTGGTGCACCCACGACTCGTCACCAGTAACAATACGTGCCATCATTGATTCACCTTCGTTTGCATAACGGCAGAGATTTTCCAAACAGACACCCATCCGGTTGTTCTTATTGTCTTTGGTCAGCTGTTTGGGAACCCATCTTGCACAGACTTTGCGAAAGTTCAATGCATTGTGCACTAAGGAATATGCTAATCCATGAGAACACCCAATTTCTTTGGCAACTTCGTCAATTGTTACCCTCCGGTTAGCGCGAACCATCTCTTCAACCTGCTTCACAGTTGCCTCTGTCGCAATCTCTACAGGTCGACCAGGTCTGGTTTCGTCGTTCACGTTGGCACGTCCTTGTGCAAATTTATCGGTCCAGTTATAAATTGCTTTACGCGAGAGACATTTCTCTCCATATACTGGATACAGACATTTCCCTGGAAGGGTTCCAGGGGGAGTGAAAATGCTCTGACCAAGGGGTCCAAGCTGAGGGAAGGGGTATGTGATGGAGTGCCCCTGTCTTCCCCCATAAACTTGTGCAGGACCAGTCTAGATCCACCTTAATTGCCCTGGAGAGAGAGAGAGAGAGCTCTGTGGGCGGGGCTCAGCAGGGGAGGAATAATAGTTGAAACCCAGGTGGGTTAGACCAGGCCCCCTTGCCTCCAGAAGGCGCTCCTGACCCTCTCTGGGAAGTTAGAGTGGGAATATACTGCAAAAAAGTAGGCAGTTTATTGTGGATATTGTTTGCTTTGTATATAGAATAAAGTGAAATTTCATGAGAAAAGGCTGGAGTCCGCATGCTTACTGCTCTAGCCCACAAGATATTGTTCAGCCATCCTCACATAAGAGTAAAGTTCAAAATTTTTGGTTTATAACAGTGGAAAGCACAAAGTCTTCTACAGGACAACTGACAGAAGCCAGAGAAGGCTAGGCAAGAAGAGCCATTCGGGAGGATTGGCGATCTCTTGAGGGAATATAGGAGAAAAGAAGTTGGGAGTTAAATCGGGTCCTGTTTATTCCCGCCATTGCCTTCCTCGAGTTAGCAAGGAGTTCTGTCTTGCTGTATTCTCCACTTTTAAGGACTTCCTGTTCCTGACTCGGTCTTGGCATACAGACGCTCTGAGTGCCCGCTCCTGAGTGCCCCTGCATTCCTGGCTATTCGCTCCTTGGAGGGCCTTCCTGCCTGACTGCTACTGGACCTGCTTCTCAGGTCTCTATCTCTCTCCAGGAACCACCTACTGTGAGTACCTCTACTGACTTCTACTATACAGACTGTATCGTGGATTCCACTCAGCATTCCCCGATCCTCGGGCCACTACCACCTTTCTTCTGTGGAAGTCATTTACCGTCCTGCTCTACAGAATACCTACACACCATCTACAGGAGCCACTTCCAGGTTCCAGCATCGCTACCAGTTCTTCAACCTCCACTGTACAGACTTCCTCGGCATATCCCGCTCCGCGGGCCACTACCACATCTGTATTCCTGAAGCTGCCTACGCTCATCAGAGGGGATCCCTCGGTGTACCCCGCTCTGCGGGCCACTACCAGATCTTCTCAGCTGTGACTCACTCTAGGTAATTCCCATTGCCCAGGACTGTATGAATATATTTCCATTTCTGTGGAGACTACTTCTTCCTTCCTATTTAATATAGTCTTCATTCCTAGCTGTGTCCCACGTCACTGAGACTGTGCCTGCTGACGGTGAGGCTCACAGGGCTCCTCACTGTGGGCGGAGACATCGCTCATCTCAGCCCAGGGGTTCACATCCTTCCTTAAACATAACACTACTCATATAAGCAGTTAAAAGCTTGTTGCCTATTAAAAACCTGCCTTATGCCCATAAAAACAGTTAGTTAAAAGCTTTTTGGAACAGGAATCCCTTAACCAATTTTCTAAATTTTTGTAAATATCCATCAGTAGATTCACTGGAATTATTTCAGGGAAACTTTGTTATTAAAATGTCTATTGCATAACGTAGTAACATAGTGATAACGGCAGAAGAGAACCCCATGGTCCATCCAGTCTGCCCAGCAAACCTCTTATGGTAGTATTTGCCACTCCATGCAGGATACCCCCAAGTTTCTCTTACTACACTTATAAATTATATACCAAATACTGTTTGTGTCCTACACTTTTTCCAGATAACTTTTAGAAGAACGTGAATGGCATACTTTCTGATTTCCTATGGAAATAGAAACCTCCATGTATAGGCCTTGCAAAGGGAAAGGCAAGACAAGCTTCTGAAACATTCTCTTGTATCACCATTGCATAATTTTGATTCAAGGTGGTTTGTGATTACAGAAAATAAGAAAAGAGAGTAATTCTCAGTGGTTGGAAGTGGATAGAAAAGAAGTTCCTTTCTCTTTCCCCTGTATCATATTCCAGGGATTGTTCCTTTAAAAAAACTTTGTTAGCGTTAACATCAATCATTAGGGCATACCAGAAACTAGATAATTTGTTGAAAATTAAATGAAAAGACCTATGGTACTACCCAAGGTTTAAGATTAACAATATTTGCATTAATTGACCTGAGTGGCAAAGTCTAGGTCTATGAACATTGGATCCGGTGTTTAAAATAAAAGAGCTTTATGACCTTCCAAGACATAAGAATGACATTTTAAGTTAAAACGTTATCAAAGATTTAAATGGCTTCAGTTGAGGCATAGATGTGTATTGACAAGCAAAACTGATATCCAGGAGATTTTAAAAGTTGCTACAGTGTTGGCATTTTCTATAGTGGCTTCACAGTTCTATCAATGAGACCGATGTGCTGAACCACGAACGCTTTGCAACTGCATTTATACGTGGTAAAATGGCACACGGTGTGTGCGATCATGTTTGCGAATGCTATTTGTCATTTTAACATGTGAACTTTGTTTTTGCAGAGCCATTCACAAAAATATACTAATAAGCAGAAAAATAATGTAAATCAGCTCATTAGCAATTCTGCATTAGCAAAATTACATGTGGAAAATCATGCAGAGCTTTGATTTTTCACAACTATATCTCGAGGAGGTGCAGTTATGGTTTTTTTTTTCCGATAAAGTCCACATTTTTCTAGAGTTTATTGTAAAATACATGCCACAAAGTAAATTTACATAATATTTAAAAGAGCCAGTATTATGAAAAAAAAACTTGCAGTACCCACTCATTTCTGCAAAGCCAACCATAGGTTGGCCTCAATATTTGCAGAATGCACTTTTTGGAAGTGGCTGAGTGGTAGAAAACGTGGGCAAAGTAATTAATTAGAGCTCTGCATGGAACCAGCACGATGAGTTGTCCACATCTCTCACTCAGATATTGTATTTTATTGCTCCTAGGGCAGACTGCCACCAGTAAAAAAAAATCTCTCCAAACTCAGTATGCAGAAAGATAATAAATATTGATTTTCTTACACAGAGTTAGAGACACTTTTCACATATGTTATATTTTGGATATAGCGGAACTAGAAAAGGTACAGAAAAGGTCAACATAATTAAGGGGGTGGGGGAAGAGCCGCCCTATAAGGAAAGGCTAAAGTGGTTAGGGCTCTTCAGCTTGGAGAAGAGACGGGTGAGGGGAGATATGATAGAGGTCTATAAAATTCTGAGTGGAGTAGAACAGGTAAATGCAAATCAATTGCTTACTCTTTCAAAAATAAAAAATAAAAAGACTAGAAGAAACTCCATGATTTACCAAGTGGTACATTTAAAACAAATCGAGGAACATTTTTCACACAATGCACAATTAAGATCTGGAATTCATTGCCGGAGGATATGGTAATTGCTGTTAGCATAGCTGAGTTTTAAAAAAGGTTTGAATAGGTTCTTGGAGGAAAAGTCCATAAGCTATTATTATTAACTGGTTGCTTACTCCCATGTCTACCTACTATTTAGGATCCTGCCAAGTACTTCTGACCTGGATTGGCAACTATTAGAAATAGGATACTGGGCTTGATGGACTCTGGTTTGAATCAGTATGGCACTTACATTCTTACTGTGTTTCTCCGAAAATAAGACAGGGTCTTATATTATTTTTAGCTCCGAAAAAAAGGTTAGGGCTAATTTTCAGGGGATGTCTTATTTTTTTCCATGAACCTTTTGGTTTGGCCTTCGTTATCAGCCCACCACGGGAAATTTCATTTCCCCATGGTTTGGGCCAATTTTATTTCGGCTGGCCCCCCGAAACGATATCCGAAACCCACCCCAACCCTTCCAATTTAATTAATTATAATGGGGTTGTAAAAAAAAACCAAACAAAACCCAAACCCACCCCAACCCTTCAAATATAATTAATTGCAACCACCCCACCCTCCCGTCCCCCCCAAAACTTGCCAAAATTCCCTGGTGGTCCAGTGGAGGTCCCGGGAGCAATCTCCCGCTCTCGGGCTGTCGGCTGCCAGTAATCAAAATTGCGCTGATGGCCCTTTGCCCTTACCGTGTGACAGGGGCTATTGGTGCCATTGGCCAGCCTCTGTCACATGGTAGGAGCAATGGACGGCTGGCACCATCTTAAAAAATGGCCGGAGAGGGGGAGATCGCTCCCAGGACCCCGCTGGACCACCAGGACTTTCAGTAAGTCTTGGGGGGGGGGAGTCGGACAAGTCTTGGGGTACAACCGCACGTCCACTCGTGTGTCAGAGCTTGTTTGTCATGCACAGCAGCGCGGTGCGCTAGACAGTGTGCTTGCTGTGCATGACAGGGGAGCGAGCAGGGCCTGCCAGTCAGTAGCACAGCAAAGAGCTGATACCAGTAACAGACACAGCCTCATTGAAATTATAACTAGGGCTTATTTTTGGAGTAGGGCTTATATTTCAAGCCCACTCCCAAAATCCTGAAAATCAAGCTAGGGCTTATTTTCAGGGTATGGCTTATTTTCGGGGAAACTCGGTATATAAGGGGATCCTGAATGTATCCCATTTAAGCATTCATTTCAAATAATTATTTTGAAAGCAATTGAAATTACAGAAGATATTTCTGATAAATGTCACTATTCTTGGCCTTTAAACTCATCCTTAATAACTAAGAGCCCGATATTAAAAACAACTCCTAACCACATAAGTGGCTGAATATCTGGCAATAGTAGTTCAGTATATTCAGCGGCACAGTTTTGTAAAACCGACTAACTAGCAGAGCCTTGCGGTGGCTCAATATGGACCTCTGAAAGGATAGTTCCTTCTAGAGAGGCATACATGGTGGACTTTAACATGTTTGATGTACAAATATGAAACTGTTATAGCTGACAAATTTAATGGACTTTGAAAATTTCAGAAAATCTGGAAACCTGTAGATCATTTTGTATCCCAGTTTTTGTAATTGCATCCTTTTTTGTTGTATCATTAAACAGACTAAAGTGTGCAATATGCTAGTAGTACCCTCCTGTATGAGTTAACTATGTTCAGTTATCTTTGATGATTTTTAGTATTGATTTTATTCTTTTATTGCAAGTTTGATTTTTTTCATATTGACTACTGATATATTTTTTTTATTTGTTTAATGTGATTATTTCTATATTTATTATTGTAAACCACTTTGTCTTGCAGGAGATGTGGCCTATAACATTTAAAATGAATAAATAAGAGGGAAATTTTCAAAGCCATTTCCACACATAAAACACTCTTTTATAAGTGTAAATGGGATCTTTGAAAATTGCCTAACTTATCTACATGTAAAGTTCCTTGTGTAACTTTATACACAGATAGGAGAGGGGGTTCCCAGGGGTGGGGTTGAGGAAGAGATAGCACCAAATGCATGTATTTTTGAAGCTTTAAAAGTATGCACCTATATTCTCCCAAGGAAAGCACTCACACAAATAGCAGGTGCAGGACTGCATATGTACTTTTGTCAAGTCAGTTTTCAAAAACTGACTTGACTTTGAAAACTGGCATAAAGTCTGTGGGTAAAATGTAGTAAAATGTACCCACACAGGACTTTACATTTCCGCACATAGTTTTAAAGTTTTTAATTGAGCGGTTTTTTTTTTATTTGTTTGTAAATCCAACTTTTCTGATCAGTGCCCCAGCCTATCAGCTTTCAGACTGAAACGTGAAATGTACATGTTAGCCAATAGAATAACCAGAACTGTTTCTCCTATACAATAAATCTTAAACCTGCAGTGAGCTGCTTCTAGACTTTCAATTGCTGCTCGGCAGTGCTCTGTCTTATAAACACTTTCCAAATTATTTACATCAATATACTTTTAATTGATTGGTCCAGGTTCATGATAAGATGAAATAAAATTGCGTAACCATTGATTACCAGATGTAAAAGCTCCAAGCATTTCATGTTTATTACATCATATAACACCGAGAACATTTTTTTATAAATCTACCCTCTTATAGGATGCTAACATTGGAAAAGTGGCAGTCTGCTCTGAAGCCAAAATCTGGAGTGGGTTTACAATTTGATTCTCTCCGCATTACCATCACCACCTTTTTAGACTTGCATTTGTCAATCTAATCACTGTAGCACATTCATATACTGAAGCTAAGAGAATATCACACCCTTCACAAAATCTTCACCTGGCTGCCTATAAGCCAAAAGACTGATGGATGTATATGTTAACAATAATAAAAGAAAGATAAATTATAACAGTCTTTTCAGTTAGGAGAATTGTTGTCATGAAGCAGAAACTCCCCTTGAGTTCTATCCAGAAAACACACACACAGAGAGATACTAAGCCCAAACATAGCTACATTGATTTTCAAAAGGAAATTAAAAAGGTGTTAGGACACCGAAGTCAACTGCTACCTTTTGTGTCGTTTTTGTTTTGTTTGTTTTTTTCCTCTTACTGCATTGCACCCCTTATAAACCAAAACCTTACCGCACATCGCTTTTCAACTCCTATTATGTCTCTGGGAATCTCCTGCTGCGTTCCCTGGATCTGATAACATCTGTGCAAAAGGGCTTTGTCTCACGTAGTTGTGTCAGAGACCAGGTCTTACCTCGGTTGCCATGTTTATAGTAGGACGGACTGAGAAGGCTATCTAGCCCCGGACTTGATGCCACTGAACCAAGAGTACACGCTTTGCCCTTGTGTGGATGAAATCCTTGTGTCCGGCTGTTAGAATGAGCGCCGCTGTCCTTGGTGCTGAACTCTCTAGCGACCTTTACTGCTTTATCTGGCGATTCTCTGTATTTAACAGTAGCGCCCGAAATCGCTCGTTCATCAGAGGTGGTGAGATTCTGCTTCTAGCCGTGGTGCTGAATTGAGAGGCTCCTCCACTCGGACCAGTCAGGAAACACCCCCCTCCGCCTCCGGCAAAGCAGAGCTAAAAATAGCTCAATGACAGGCATTTTCTGTGGGAGGGGCCTGGGTTCCTCTCCGGAGGCAGAGTAAAACAAAAAAAAACGCCTAAGCCTTAGTCTCTGCAACGTCCTTTTCTCTTAAAAAGACAGGGAGTTTACAGATTAGAGTCCCTTAACTGCTTAAATCACGACCTTTAATGGATCTGTGTCTGTGTGGAAAGTTTAGTCATTGATGCATATCAAAGTAACATTGGATTATTTGCACAATGAGCTGAGCCAAAAAATCACATTTAAAAGAGAGAGGCACGTTTAAAGAATTGCTGTGTATATTGCGCACATTGTAACAGATGTAGAAAAGGACTGAATGAGCATAACTTTGAAATCTGAGCGCAGTGGTGCCAATCTTCAAGGCTTCAGCTTTAGCTTTTGACCATTTGTCTGTCTTTTATAAGAATTCATAATTCAATTACCTTTGAAAAATAAAGTACAAATTAAAATATCAAAAGGGAAAGCACATTTTTCATTCACTCACTTATAATTGGATTAATGAGAGAGGCTGAGTATAACTCGCCATCTAGATGTGAGGAGGCCACAACTAAGCTGTGCTCCTCCTCCAAATGTGTGTGTGTGTGGGGGGGGGGGGGGGGGGAGGTGTTTGGGGAGTAGATCAAGGGGGAGAGGCAGAGGCTGGAGGAGAGGTAGACCGGCTATCATTAGATAAGTGTGGTCTGGACCGTTTACCAGCAAGGTTCCCTCTAAGCTGTGTGCATGCACAACCACACACAACTTTTCTCATGGCCATGCACAGATTTTACCCTTATGCAGACAAGTGGGGCCATGGTGAAGCTCATTCCACCGTGGCTTAAAGCAAAGAGGAGACACCCCCCCCCCCTAAAGCTCTGGGTGCACTTCCTCCTCCTGCCTGCCTACATAGCACTGGAAGAAAAAAGTTGCTGGAGCTGCACAGGCAGTAAGGAGGATGAGCATTGGCCCATGTACAAAGAGGAGTAGCTTATGTTGCAGGGCCACTGCAGATTCCATCTTGTGGTGGACTGAGAAGAGATGTCCCAGTTGCAAGTGACCCACCACAGATCCCATCTCTGTGACCAGTGAAGAGGAGGTTCAGAGGTGAGTGGGAGGCTGAGGCCCTGGAGCAGCAGTTTCTACCCTTAAGAGAAACATGGGGAAAACCTGCATGGCACAGCAGATACTACCATGGGTAGCTTGTTGGGTGGACTAAGTGGACCATTTAGTCCTTTTCTGCCATCATTACTATGTTACTATATGTTTGTGTGTGAGAGTGAGTTGAGAGACTGTGTGTATGTGTGAGAGACAGTATGTGAGAGTGAGAGCCTCTTTGTGTGTTTGTGTGTGATTAAGAGACAGCATGTGACACCCTTTATGTGTGTGTTTGTGTGAGAGAGTATGTGAGTGAGAGCCTGTGTGTGAGATAGCATTTGAGAGTGAGAGCCTCTGTGTGTGTATGTATGTGTGTGGGAGAGAGACAGCATGTGAAACCTCTATGTGTGAGACAGCATTGTATGAGAGTGTGTACATTTGTGTAAGAGAGCATGTGAGTGAGAGCCTGTGTGTGTGAGACAGCATGTGGGAGTGAGAGTGTGTGTGTGTGTGTGAGAGAGAGAGAGAAAGAGACAGTATGTTTGTGAGAGCATATGTGTTAATGTGAGATAGCAAGTGAGAGTGAAAGCCTATGTGTGAGTTAGGCAGCATGAGAGAGTGAGAGCCTGTGTGTGAGAGTGAGACAGCATGTGAAAGTGAGAGCCATGTGTGTGGATGTGTGGATGTTTGTGACGGACAATATGTGAGAGTGAAAGCCTGTGTGTGTGTGTGTGAAAGAGCATGTGAGAATGTGTGTGTGTGTGTGTGTGTGTGAATGAGAGACTGAGTGGGTGTTTGAGGGAGGAAGGGAAGAAAACAGGTGGAGAAAGAAGAAACAGAAATTTAAAAAAAGAGACCGTGTAGAAGAAATTGGGAAAAGACTGAGAAAAGGAATGTGGAAAAAGAAGCCTGGGACCAAACAATTAGAAAAATAAGATCAGACAACAAATGTTGTGGGAGTCTCTGTTAGTGGACCCTTGGGCCGACCTGCTGGAGACTGGGAAAGGTGGTCAATGTCTCTAAAGAATAGCAGGTCGGGAGGCAGATGTTCAGGCAGGACGTAGATGCTCTTCACCCTGGAAGCTGGTACTCCCCCGGGAGGAGCCCGTAGGAGCCCAACCACTGGGACTTAGGTGGCTTCACCCTTGGAAGCCGAAGCCCTCCCAGGAGGAGCCCGTAGGGGCTCAGCTGCTGGGACTTAGGTGGGTTGTGGATCAGGACAGGTAACTGGAACCAGACTAGGACAGTAGCAATACTGTAACTAGGCTCGGGTTCTGGAACCAGGCAGGAACTGTAGCAAGACTCGGGTACTGGAACCAGGCAGGAACTGAAGCAGGATTCGGGTACTGGAACCAGGCGAGAACTGTAGCAGGATTCGGGTACTGGAACCAGGGAAGAACTGAGGCAGGCAGGCAGGAACCAAGCAGGTACTGTAGCAGGCAAGCAGGAACCAAGCAGGTACTGTAGCAGGAACAGAGCGACGAAGCAAAGCGAGTCACTTCAGGGCACAGCGCAACAGGAAACCGGAAGGCAAACCCGTTGCAAGGCAAAGACTGGATGACCGCGGCCGGCTTATCAAGGCCACGGCGTCTGACGTCAGGAGTTGGGCGGAGTCACCGCTGATGGGAAACAGCCTAGAAAAGCGCCCAAGTGGTGCGCGCGTGCGCCTAGGAGCCGGGCGTCCATGGGAGACCTCACAGTAGCGCAGCCCCAGCGGGGACGCCGCCAACCAGGCCACAAACCAGGCCTCTGGAAGCGGAAGCAGGTCCAGGAGCCCGGAGATAAGGGCCTGGCCGCGGTACTCACGGCCAGAACCGCAACAGTACCTCCCCTCTTACGCCCCCTCTTAGCCGGTCCGGGTTTACTTGGGTGGTCCAAATGGAACTGCCGTAATAAGTCCTTGTTGAGGATGTTATGGGCCAGTTCCCAAGAATTATCCTCGGGTCCGCAACCCTCCCAGACAAGCAAGTATTCCCATTGGCGTTGATGAAACCGGACATCCAAAACTTCACGCACTTGATACATGACCTCGTCAGCAATGACACATGGAAGACGTCATGTATGCGCATGGAAGAGGGTAAGCGCAGATGGTAGGAGACTGCTCCCACTCGTTCAGCGACTCGAAAAAGCCCACAGGATTTTGGAGCTAGTCTTCTAGACTGAATACATAGCTGTAGATTTCTGGTGCTAAGCCAGACACGGTCTCCTGGAAGGAAGATGGGTGCTGGCTGATGATGCTTATCTGCCCATTTCTTGGCGGTCAGGGCGGCTTTACAGATCTTTTCCTGGGTAGAGATCCACAAGGAACGAAGCTGGCGAGCTGAGAGTTGCACTGCCGGGAGTGCACTAGGTTCAGGTGAAGGTAGGGGCGGCCGAAGTTGCTTCCCATAAACAATGAGGAACGGCGAACTTCCAGTAGCAGTATGCGTGTGATTATTATACGAAAACTCCGCCCACAGGAGTAACTTAGCCCAATTATCTTGTCGTTCGTTCACAAAGGCACGAAGAAATGTCTTCAAGATTCGATTGGTTCGTTCCATTTGCCCATTACTTTGAGGATGGAATGCTGATGAAAGACTAAGTTGCACATTGAAGCATTTGCATAGGGCTTTCCAATAACGAGCTGTAAACCGTGGTCCTCGATCGGAGACTATATCCTGCAGGAGACCATGAAGTCTAAAGATATGCTGGGCAAACAAGCCGGCCAGGTCAGGTGCAGAAGGTAGCTTAGGCAAAGGGACAAAGTGCGCCATCTTGGAAAATCGGTCCACGGTTACCCAAATGACCGAATTACCTCCTGAGGTAGGAAGGTCCACGATGAAATCAGTGGAGATGTGCGTCCAAGGCTCCACC
Source organism: Rhinatrema bivittatum (assembly GCF_901001135.1). NCBI lineage: Eukaryota > Metazoa > Chordata > Amphibia > Gymnophiona > Rhinatrematidae > Rhinatrema > Rhinatrema bivittatum. Next base: position 260,224,418 of record NC_042621.1, read on the forward strand.
GGGATGGGCAATGGTTGCAACAGGCCCATGGGCTTCCCGATGAGCGGCTTTTGAACAGCACAGGTAGGGCATGAGCCCACAAAGGCTTGGACGTCCTGTCCCACCGTTGGCCACCAGTAGAAACGGTTTAACAAGTCTATAGTCCCTTTCCAACCAGCATGGCCCCCAGTGAGGGAGTCATGGGCCCAAGCGAGAACTGCTCTCTGGGAACGACGTGGAACGACGGTCTTCCCTTGGGAGGACACCGAGGTTGCAGCAAGACTTACTTTCTCAGGGTCCAAGATATATTGGGGTATATCAGGAGTCTCTTCGACCTCCGAGGAGCGCGAGAGCGAGTCAGCTCGAACGTTCTTCGAGCCGGGTCGGTAGCGTAACGTAAAGTCAAACCGGTCAAAAAACAGTGACCACCGGGCTTGTCTTGGATTCAGGCGTTGGGCTTGCTTCAAGAATGCTAGCTTTTTGTGATCAGTGTAAATCGTAACTGGATGGTTGGCTCCTTCCAACCACTGTCTCCATTCCTCCAGGGCAAGTTCTACAGCTAGCAACTCTTTGTCACCAACACAGTAGTTGCTCTCTGCTGGGGAGAATTTCCTTGAGAAATATGAACAGGACGACAGCTGTCCAGAATCAGAGTACTGACTCAGTACGGCCCCCACGGCCACATTGGAGGCATCAACTTCCAACACGAAGGGCCGGCTGGGATCCGGATGGCGAAGGCAGGTGTCTAGCAAGAAGGCTTCTTTAAGGGCCTCAAAGGCTTGACTGGCAGAGGCAGGCCAATCCACCGCGTTAGCCCCCTTTCGAGTGAGGGCAGTTAACGGAGCCACAATACGAGAGTAATTGGGAATAAAGTGACGGTAGAAATTGGAAAAGCCAAGGAAGCTTTGCAACGCTTTAAGACCCCTCGGCTGGGGCCAATTCTTAATAGCCACCACTTTCTCAGGATCCATTCGAAAGCCAGCTGCAGAGACTATGTAGCCTAGGAACGGCAGGGATGTCTTCTCAAAGCTACATTTTTCCAGCTTCGTGTACAGACCATGCTCCCTAAGTATCTGGAGCACTTGACGGACATGCTGACGGTGTGACAACAGATCCTGGGAGTAGATTAACACATCATCGAGGTAAACAATTACACAGGTGTTCAGAAGATCCCGCAATACCTCATTCATCAGGTGCTGGAACACTGCCGGGGCATTACATAAGCCGAAAGGCATCACTAGATACTTGTAATGCCCGTCTCGGGTATTAAACACGGTTTTCCACTCATCTCCGGGACGGATTCTGACTAAATTGTACACTCCTCGCAAGTCCAACTTTGTGAAAATCTTCGCTCCTTGAAGCCGATCAAGGAGCTCCGGGATTAACGGGAGCGGGTAGCGGTCTCGCTTGGTAATAGAATTTAGGCCTCGATAGTCTATGCGCGGCCTCAGTGAACTGTCTTTCTTGCTGACAAAAAAGAAACCTGCCCCTGCAGGTGACTTGGACAGGCAGATAAAGCCCTTGGCCAGGTTCTCTGCAATGTACTCGGACATGGCCCGGGTCTCAGGTATGGGTAAGGGGTAAACCCTTCCTCGGGGGGGCATAGTACCAGGTAGCAAGTCTATAGCACAGTCATACAGATGATGCTGCGGAAGGATCTCCGCCTTGGACTTGGAGAATACATCCGTAAAGCCCTCATAAGGTGCAGGAGGACCCACAGCAGCGTGCATCAAGGGAAGTGCGGGAGTCTTAGGCACTTTCATACAATTAGCTAGGTAAAAAGGACTCCATTTGACAATCTGTAGCGTATCCCACTGAATCGTGGGCGAGTGTTTCTGTAACCACGGCAACCCTAGCACCACAGGGTGGACAGCCTTCTCCAACACTAGGAAGGCTATCTCCTCCGAATGGATCACCCCGGTGTGGACCGTAATGGGTGCTGTGGACATCTGGACAGGACCTGGAAGAAGCGTCCTCTGGATAGAGGTAATTCATAACGGGACCTCCCATCTATGCGTAGGGATACGCAACTGGGATACTAAGTCCTGCAAGATGAAATTACCTCCGGCATCGGAGTCCAGGAATGCCATTGTCTCAAAGGAGCCTCCAGGATATTCCAAGGTGACAGGGACAGTACATTGAGGAGCTGTAGTACAGCCTAGGAGGAGCTCCTCCTGACCTCCTAGGCTTTGGCGTTTTCTGCATGCTCCTGGCAGCGTGCCAAGAAGTGGCCCTTCTGTCCACAATACAAGCATAACTTAACCGAACGGCACCATTGCCTCTCTTCAGCAGAAAGCGGGGCCCGTCCCAGCTGCATAGGTTCGCAGGTGGGAGCATCTGGAGGTGAAATCTTGGGTGAGGTCACAGGTCTCAGCCCACGAGCCAGGCTATGGCGAGAAGAGCGTTGCTCCTTGGCCCGTTGTTGTAGGTGGCGGTCAAAGCGGGCAGCCATCTCAATCAAGGCGCTGAGGTCCTCTGGCAGATCTCGAGCCGCAATCTCATCCTTTATGCATCCGGAGAGACCTTCCAGGAAGATGGCCTTAAGACTACCATCTTGCCAACCTACTTCTTGGGCTAAAGTCCAAAACTCCATTGCATAATCTGCCAAGGAGCGAGCCCCCTGACGAAGTTGCAGCAGGTCAGACGTAGCTGTGGCTACTCGGGCGGGCTCATCAAAGGCCTGGCGAAAGTTCGTGATGAACTGTTGTAAGTCCATTAGCGAAGGATCATTGTTTTCCCAGAGGGGAGAAGCCCAGATCAAGGCCTTCCCATCAAGCAGGGACAGGATATATGCCACTTTCACCGCATCCGAGGGAAACTGCCGAGGCAACAAGGAGAACCGTACAAAACATTGGTTCAAGAAGCCACGGCAGGTCCTTAAATCATCAGCGTAACGAGAGGGTGCCGGTAGCTGAGTCACAGAGGAACTGTGACCCTCAGGGACCCTGCCAGCGGAAGGCAAGGACTCCAGGCGCGAGGATAGCCGTTTCACCGTGGCTGCCAAGGTATCTATGCAGCTCTGGTGCTGTAGCATCTGCCGGGCCATCCCGGGCAGATCCGAGGGAGCAGGTGCATCTGCCGAATCCATGGCCTTGCAATCTGTTGTTGGAGTCTCTGTTTAGTGGGCCCTTGGGCCGACCTGCTGGAGACTGGGAAAGGTGGTCAATGTCTCTAAAGAATAGCAGGCCGGGAGGCAGATGTTCAGGCAGGACATAGATGCTCTTCACCCTGGAAGCTGGTACTCCCCCGGGAAGAGCCCATAGGAGCCCTACCGCTGGGACTTAGGTGGCTTCACCCTTGGAAGCCGAAGCCCCCCCGAGAGAAGCCCATAGGTGCCCGGCCGCTGGGACTTAGGCGGGTTGTGGATCAGGACAGGTAACTGGAACCAGACTAGAACAGTAGCAATACTGTAACTGGGCTCGGGTTCTGGAACCAGGCAGGAACTGTAGCAAGACTCGGGTCCTGGAACCAGGCAGGAACTGAAGCAGGATTCAGGTACTGGAACAAGGCGAGAACTGTAGCAGGATTCGGGTACTGGAACCAGGCAAGAACTGTGGCAGGCAGGCAGGAACCAAGCAGGTTCTGTAGCAGGCAAGCAGGAATCAAGCAGGTACTGTAGCAGGAACGGAGCGACGAAGCAAAGAGAGTCACTCCGGGGCACAACGCAATAGGAAACCGGAAGGCAAACCCGTTGCAAGGCAAAGATTGGATGACCGCGGCCGGCTTATCAAGGCCGCGGCGTCTGACATCAGGACTTGTGCGGAGACACCGCTGGCAGGAAACGGCCTAGAAAAGTGCCTAAGTGGCGCGCGCACGCCTAGGAGCCAGACATCCATGGGAGACCTCACAGCGGCGCAGCCCCAGCGGGGACGCCGCCAACCAGGCCGCAAGCCAGGCCTCTGGAAGCGGGAGCAGGTCCGGGAACAGTACTCGCGGCCAGAACCGCAACAACAAAAGTAAAATATATATATATTTTTAGTGATTAGCATATGTTATCTTTGGGAATGTGAATTACATATTTGTATTTTGTTCTTTCTTCAGTATTCCATTGTTCAGTCTGGTTTCTCAGGCTTTCCATTTTATTTTTGTCTGTGTATTTCTGTTTCTAATGTGTAGTCCCTTATTCTGTATTAGGTATGGGTCTGTCTGTATTCTGCATATATAACTGAGGTGTGGTATGTCTGCTTGCATGTAGTTTTTCTCTAGGGTTTGTAGCAGTACGGTTTGCTCTGTTAACCCCAATAGGTGGTGTATTAGTGTTTTAGGGCATGATTTAATATTTGTAATGCTGCAGTGTCATAGATAAGGTTGCTGCTGTTTGAGTCCTAAGATAATACTAGTATGGTATGGCAAGGTTCTAGGTGTCTTTTTTTTTCAGGAGTTTGTGTTACTTCTCAAATTATTTGGCAGTGAAGGGTTTGCAGTTACTGAGATGAGTGTACGTCTGTAGAAAAAGAGGAGAATTAAGTAAGTGTGCATGAGTGAGAGTCTGGGGAATGAGAATGAAAGGAATGAGAATGAGTGTGTGTATTTGTGCATTAGGAGTGGATGAGTAGCCTAGTGGTTAGTGCAGTGGGCTGGAGACCAGGGTTTGAGTCCTGCTGTTGCTCCTTGTGACCTTGGGCAAGTCCATTGCTTCAGGTACAAACTTAGATTGTAAGCCCTCTGGGGATAGAGAAATACCAACAGTACCTGAATGTAATCCACTTTGAAGCACTGTGGAATAGGGATGTGAATCGTTTTTTGACGATTTAAAATATCGTCCGATATATTTTAAATCGTCAAAAATCGTTAGAGCCGCGATACAATAACAATTCCTCCGATTTATCGTCAAAAAATCGTAAATCGGGGGAAGGGGGAGGGGAAGGGGGAGGGCGGGAAAACCGGCACACTAAAACAACCCTAAAAGCCACCCCGACCCTTTAAAATAAATCCCCCACACTCCCGAACCCCCCCAAAATGCCTTAAATTACCTGGGGTCCAGAGGAAGGGTCCCGGTGTGATCTTTTACTCTCGGACCTCGGACCTCCGTGCATTGTAGAAACAAAATGGCGCTGGCGCTACCTTTGACCTGTCATATGACAGGCCGGCGCCATTTTGTTTTTTTGTCCCCCGATGTCAGGAGCGTAGGAGATCGTGTTGCCGAATGGCTGGCGCCATTTTGCGCAAAATGGCGCCGACCGTACGGCAACACGAATCGACTGCAGGAGGTCGTTCCGGACCCCCGCTGGACTTTTGGCAAGTCTTGTGGGGATCAGGAGGCCCCCCAAGCTGGCCAAAAGTCCCTGGGGGTCCAGCGGGGGTCCGGGAGCGATCTCCTACCGCGAATTGTTTTTCCGTATGGAAAAACAATTCGACTGCAGGAGGTCATTCCGGACCCCCGCTGGACTTTTGGCAAGTCTTGTGGGGGTCAGGAGGCCCCCCCAAGCTGGCCAAAAGTCCCTGGGGGTCCAGCGGGGGTCCGGGAGCGATCTCCTATGCTCCTGACGTCGGGGGACAAAAAACCAAAATGGCGCCGGCGCTACCTTTGACCTGTCATATGACAGGTCAAAGGTAGTGCCGGCACCATTTTGTTTCTACAACGCACGGAGGTCCGAGGTCCGAGAGTAAAAGATCACACCGGGACCCTTCCTCTGGACCCCAGGTAATTTAAGGCATTTTGGGAGGGTTTGGGAGGGTGGGGGATTTATTTTAAAGGGTCGGGGTGGGTTTTAGGGTTGTTTTAGTGTGCCGGTTTTCCCGCCCTCCCCCCCCCCACTGGACCCCAGGTAATTTAAGGCATTTTGGGGGGGTTCGGGAGGGTGGGGGGATTTATTTTAAAGGGTCGGGGTGGGTTTTAGGGATGTTTTAGTGTGCCGGTTTTCAATTTACACGATTTACACGATTTACACGATATTTAAAAAACCCAAACTGCGACGATCCGATTCCCTCCCCCTCCCAGCCGAAATCGATCGTTAAGATGATCGATCACACGATTCACATCTCTACTGTGGAATATAAATCTAAATAAACATTGCTCACCAGCCTCTTCTTTTAGCGGTTTTTGAGCTCACCTCAAAAACTGTTGGCTTGGCTATTCCCCTGTAGTCCTGCCTTTGTTGGAACAGTTTTCTCCCCTTGCTCCAACTGCCATTGCAGTGGTATGGGGTCATGCTGCCTTTGACAGGAGGTGTGGTGTCCCTCTTTACATTGGCAGCTGCAGCACAGGATGGGCAGGTAAACAAAAAGAGATGGCTTCACTAGACATTCCTTGCACTTTCATACACAGGTATGTCCAATAGATTTTTATTGGCTGAATGAAGGTGTTGATATGGCTTGTTGATACGTCTAAAAGACAGGAAACAGAGAGTAGGATTAAATGGACAATTTTCTCAGTAGAAGGGAGTGGACAGTGGAGTGCCTCAGGGATCTGTATTGGGACCCTTACTTTTCAATATCTGTATAAATGATCTGGAAAGAAATACGACGAATGAGATAATCAAATTTGCAGATGACACAAAATTGTTCAGAGTAGTTAAATCACAAGCAGATTGTGATAAATTGCAGGAAGACCTTCTGAGACTGGAAAATTGGGCATCAAAATGGCAGATGAAATTTAATGTGGATAAGTGCAAGGTGATGCATATAGGGAAAAATAACCCATGCTATAATTACACAATGTTGGGTTCCATACTAGGTGCTACAACCCAAGAAAGAGATCTAGGCATCATAGTGGATAACACATTGAAATCGTCGGTGCAGTGTGCTGCGGCAGTCAAAAAAGCAAACAGAATGTTGGGAATTATTAGAAAGGGAATGGTGAATAAAACGGAAAATGTCATAATGCCTCTGTATCGCTCCATGGTGAGACCGCACCTTGAATACTGTGTACAATTCTGGTTGCTGCATCTCAAGAAAGATATAATTGTGATGGAGAAGGTACAAAGAAGGGCTACCAAAATGATAAGGGGAATGGATCAGCTCCCCTATGAGGAAAGACTAAAGAGATTAGGACTTTTCAGCTTGGAGAACAGACGGCTGAGGAGGGATCTGATAGAGGTGTTTAAAATCATGAGAGGTCTAGAATGGGTAGATGTGAATCGGTTATTTACTTTTAGATAATAGAAAGACTAGAGGGCACTCCATGAAGTTAGCATGTGGCACATTTAAAACTAATCGGAGAAAGTTCTTTTTCACTCAATGCACAATTAAACTCTGGAATTTGTTGCCAGAGGATGTGGTTAGTGCAGTTAGTATAGCTGTGTTTAAAAAAGGATTGGATAAGTTCTTGGAGGAGAAGTCCATTACCTGCTATTAATTAAGTTGACTTAGAAAATAGCCACTGCTATTACTAGCAACAGTAACATGGAATAGATTTAGTTTTTGGGTACTTGCCAGGTTCTTATGGCCTGGATTGGCCACTGTTGGAAACAGGATACTGGGCTTGATGGACCCTTGGTCTGACCCAGTATGGCATGTTCTTATGTTCTTATAATGATGTGCTTAGCCAAACCGCAGTCACTGTCCAATAAACTGAAGATTATAATTAAAACTTTACATTTTACTCAAAAAACAATGGGGAGCCAATGTAATGAAGAAAATGTGGTCTCTTAATCAGGTATTTGTCAAAATACAGGCAATGGAGTTCTGAATTAATTGTAATGGACACAAAATATTGGCTGAAACGCCTAGATACAGCAATCTAAATTTTAGTATTAGGGATGGAAGGAACATACAGAGATCATGACTCTCAAGTAAGGGTTTTAGGTGTTTTAACAATTGCATTTTGTAAAATAATGATTTTACAACAGAAGATATGTGATGGTACATGGTTAATGATGGTTATAGACCTACTCGCAGATTCCTGGCTTTAGAGCTGTTGGGTGGCATTGCCAGGATTTGTTATGCTTGATAGTAGCAATATTTCAGTCATAGAAACACTGAGTTTTAGTCTATTGTGTGATAACCATCTTTTTACAGAATTCATGTATAATGACACAAAAGCAAGCGTATTTGACCAAAAGAAGTTGTATAGCATGAAAAACTGAATATCGTCGGCATAAATGTTATAATTCAAGCTGAGACAATCAAATAGTTGACAAAGTGGTGCCAGGTAAATATTAAAAAGCCCGGCGGAGAGGGTGAATCTTGAAGCACACTAGTTGTTATTGTATTCCAGTCTGATTGGAAAGACCAAAACAGATTTGTGGTGTTCAGTTACTTAGGAATGAAGTGAACCATTTTAATGCAATTCACTTCTGTTATTGTTTTGTCTCCATCTGATCCACTGAGATGCTGTGTTAGGTTTAGAGGATGCGAAGAATCTTGGTGTGATGGTTAAGGGCTAGTAGTCTTACATGTGAGAGAAATGACTGGGCAAAATGATGATTAGAGGTAGAGAATATAAAAGACAAGACAACCACCATTTCAGAGCAGTGCTGAGACATGTAGTTAACTTGGCAGTACTTCAAGGAGAGAAGGGAGCCAAAGAAATCATTACAGCACATGTGTTAACTTAAGAGACCACTAACCAAACCTTTTCTTGGACTTCTCCATTGAGCACTGACCAGGGATCTGCTCTGCATGAAGTACGATCCCTGGTACCATCTTCCTGTTCTCAAATGAGATCAGACTGCCAACACTGCTGGAGAATTAGAGAACATTCTTTGCAGGAAAGTGTTGGTGCTTATTCCTAGGGACCTAGTGATAAGGCTATAATTATATTGTATATAGCTTTTCTGCTAGGCTTTGCTAATTTATTACTAGCTGTTCTTATAAGTGTTACATAGGGGGTGTTTTTAGTGTGCCCTTGGACTTCAGCCCGACCCCAGATGGATCCAGGATCGAACCGAGGGTTGATGGTGTGTTCCACCATGGCTGATGGTCTTACTCTCTGCCAGGCCGGCAAGCTCCCATGGCCAACAACAGATGATGTTGGAATGTGAATGGTCCTCTGACCATTCCGAGCCCTTTCGGACCTGCTGCGTGGAACAGCATGGAGCAGCAGGCCTGGCCTGAGGTTGAGGGCAGACGGGCCTTGACACAAAGACATGACAGCAGGATTGATGCAACGGCATCGCGGACGAAGACATGACAGTAGGATCGATGCAACGGCATCGCGGATGCAGACATGACACCAGGATCAATGCAATGGCATCGTGGACGAAGACATCACACCAAAGCTGATGCGAAGACATCTCGGACCAGTGGTCGATGCGATGGCATCCCAGACCACGGTCGATGCGACAACATCAGGAACAAGACATGATACCAAGAATGATGCAACGGCATCCATGATGAGAAGAGGAACTTAACGAAGTCCAGACAAGACGAGAAGCTGGGCGGAAGGACATTGGCACTGTCTCTAAGGGCACCCTACTCACCACCCGCTCCTTATGTCCTGCTCCTGTGTCTTCGTCTTCAGCGCTCTTGAGCCTTCTGGTACCTGTTAGGCCGGGGGTCCCTCGGTTGATGTGTGCCCGAGTGTGGACTAGCCTACAGGTGGACTGGTGTCCTGTGCTCTTGAGCCGTACTGTCCTGCCAGCCGTTGGTAGAGCTTCGGACGACATCGGCTTCGTCGTTAGAATTCTGTTTCAACTGGATCCTTCCCTGAGCTTGTCCCGCTCCCAGCGTGGTCCGTGACCAGCCTCCTTGGGCTGGGTAGGGCGCACAGAGGGACAGGGTGGTCCGCGACTCAGTCCCGCGGGTGGGCTGAGTAGGGCGCCCTGCGAGACAGTGCCAATGTCCTTCCGCCCAGCTTCTCGTCTCGTCTGGACTTTATCAAGTTCCTCGTCTCATCATGGATGCCATTGCATCATTCTTGGTATCATGTCTTGTTCCTGATGTTGTCGCATCGACCCTGGTCCGGGATGCCGTCGCATCGACCATTGGTCCGTGATGTCTTCGCATCAGCTGTGGTGTCTAGTTTTCGTCTGCGATGCCGTTGCATCGACCCTGCTGTCATGTCTTCGTCCGCGATGCCGTTGCATCAAGTCTGCTGTCATGTCTACGTGTCAAGGTCCATCTGCCCTCGACCTCAGGCCAGGCCTGCTGCTCCATACTGTTCCATGGAGCAGGTCCGAAAGGGAATGATCGGAATATCATCTGTTATTGGCCATGGAAGCTTGCCAGCCTGGCAGATGGTCAGACCGTCAGCCATGGTGGAACACGCTGTCAACCCTTGGTCTGGTCCTGGATCCGTCTGGGGTCGGGCTGAGGCCCAAGGGCACACTAAAACCCCAGCGGGGATCGCTCCATAGCGCCCCCGTTGCTAACAGAATGCAAGGCCTTTAGAGGCCGTCACACAACAGAATGCAAGGCCTTCGAGGCCGTACTCACACAACAATAAGCAGCCATTCACTGATATGCATGTGTGTGTGTGTGTTACTGATTTATTTCCTAATTATCTCAGTTGTTACTTAGTAGCTGCAGGGATAAATAAACATTTGCTCTTGCCTTTCACCTATAACCCTGCCTCTCAGCTCTATTTGTGACAGAGGTTATTTCAGGCATCCTCATGAAGGACCGAGCAGACAGATTATACTTGCTCTTCTTTATGATATGATTAAATTAGAACATGAGAACTGCCATACGGGTTTAGTATGAGGGTGCAGTGGGTCCAGAACACTGTGTCAGGCAGTGGACCAGGCCAGACATGATTGCATGGCACGATCTAGGATAGGTGTCAGACCCCACGCTGCTTACACTAGGACAAGCAGTGGGTTAATACATTTTCCCAGATCTATCATGTTAAAGGTTGGTTGGTCTTTCTCCAGTAACTTGACTAAATCTCTTTTGAACCTAGGGCTGGATAAGGTAGATACGGAATGTCAGCAGCCCATGGGTCTGTGACCTAACTGACTTCTCTCATATTTGTATTTCTACTGAAAATCATAGCAAAAAAGTTATTTGGCACAAATGCAGACATATGGGAGTATAGCAGATCTAGTCTATGAGTCGAGTCATTATTTGCTGTTGCATGGTTCCAGCAGGTGATTGGTTTCAGAGCTCAGAGGTTGTTTTATCCACCAAGTCCCTTGTTGCATCCAGGTACCTGTTTACATTGGCTCACCTGTGACACTGGTGCTAGTGCCACTCTGTCTTTTCAGATAGTTCATGCAGGTCAGGCTCTCTGTGCCTAGTGAGATAATAGAATCCACTGTTATCTATTCTGTTCAGCAATGCATATATCACATTAGGGCAGCTGTTCCTTACATGCCTGGAATACTCTATGCTTGTCCTGTGCCTGATTTTGCATGTATTTCTTGTAAAAGAAGATGCTGAAGTCCTATTTCTATCTTGAAAAGTACATTTATGTCAGTTTCACTGTATGTCATAGTTCTTTCTTTTCTCTAGCAGGCCACTTGTAGCAAACTGACTCTTGAGGCTGGTCACATGCTGGATCTAGTCATTATTCTGCAGGCTCCAAGAAAACCTTGTTATTAAAGTTGATAAAATCACTCCTCTCTCCTGGTCTGAACAATATCTGATCAAACTGAAACTACTAATGTCCCAAGTCAAAGCAACGACTGAAAGACCTTCCATAAAGCTAGTCAGCAAAGCTGCTACTTATCCAACTAGGTCTTAAAAGCACTACTTATCCAGTTAAATCAGATAGCCGGATGTATCTGAAAGAGTGTTACTTATCCGGATAAGTAAGATAAAACTGATGTCTCAAATAGAGCTACGTATCCGAATAAGTAGCAGACATCCATCTATCTTACTTATCTGGATAAATAGTTCTATTTGAAACTTATCTACTACTTAGATGGATAAAACGGAACTTGTCCAGAAAAATGCCACTACTTAGATAAATTGAAACTTAACCGGATAAGTGCAATATGTATTTGCATTTTTTTTGTTGCATGTGCGCACATTTATTTATTTATTTGTTTTATTTAGGCAGATTTCTATACCAGCTTTCAAATTCATATCAAGTTGGTTTGCAAGGTACATTTGCTCGTATTTTATAACCTGCATATATCATATACAGGCAGGTTATAAAATTCAGTAGATTTTTGCACGCACATATACACATTTATATGTGCATGCAATCAGCTGCTTGTTATCCTCCCTGTGCATAAACTCCTAAAACACATGAAAATGAATGTACATCCCTAGTATTTCTTTGTATATCTGTGGAGGAAGAATTAAACAATAAATCATTCATTCTTTTTCTTGTCATGTGGAGTTCCACGTGTGAAAGTGGCCAAGGGCCTTACCTGATGAGACTAGAGGTAACATGCTATCACAAGGACCAATACAGTTTCTTGAACTCTTCACCAGTTAACGGTGATATCAGTATTCAAAAGATTTATGCAGTTAAAATCGGCTTTCAACTTCATAACTCTAACATCTTAAAAATCCCCCCTAGGGATCCAACTAAATAAAATCTCTCTGCACAAAATTGCTGTGTGCATAGATTTAGCCCAACAGAAATAAGGTTAGGGTGTGCCTGTGTGGGATTTTCAAATTTAGCCGCTTAGCACAATATCTGCATTAAGCAACTAGGAGGGTCATTTATCAAAATGCGATAAGGCGTTTTCACATGTGATAGCACCATATTGTATGGTGTGATGCAAATTCAGAAAATAGGAGTGGACTGGGTTAGCTGCTGTGATGTACGGTTTCATTGCCTTTTGTGATGTCTCCCATAAGGTCTATTTGAAAAGAGAGAGAGAGAGAGAGAGAGAGAGAGAGAGAGAGAGAGAGAGAGAGAGACTGAGACTGGCCATAATGTCATCCCCATAGGTAGGTATTTGTATCCCTATGGTAGGCCCACCTAGTAACTCGAGGTGGGGTTTAGGTATGAGTGTAGGGGGTTAGGGGCCACTTTGACATTCTATGTGACACATATGAACAGAACAGTGGTCTCTTGTGAAGACTTGATGACCTTCGGAGTGAGGAAACTCTCTCCAAGGTGAGATTTGTGCAGTGTTCTCTCAATCTAGCTTGATGGATGCTCTACCTGGGTAACATCAAGCTAGGTTGAGACAACATTGCCCAAATTTCATCTTGGAGTGAGTCATCTGGAATAATTTGCACATTTATCATCTCTTGAAGTTGTGTTATCTGTTCCAGAACCATTTTTTGGGCAGGGGAGAGGAGAGGGGAATTTTTCAAAGTATGCATGCACTTTTAATGTTTGCACTTTGTAACTCATTTTCAAAGAGAAGCTCCCTATGGAGTTTCCCTTTGAAAATGAGAGGCTGGTAGGGACCATACAAACTTTTGTAGATGCAGAGTAAATTCTGTTCTAATCCCATCCCTGGGCTGGCCCCTTTCTGGCTGTGAAACAGTGCACACATTTTTACTGGAATGTGGGAGGGAAGAGAGCAGTTTTCAAGCACCCCCATGTAGCTGCATTAAATACATTTTAACATGGCCAGACCTGTTTGAAAATTGAGCTCTTGCAAGTAATTTTGTAACTTTGCGCATAAAAAGGTCGGCAAGTGTGCACATAAATTACACCAATTTTTAGAGCAGGCTTATGTGCATACGTTCACCTTGAGAATTATCTCACCAAATGTACAATTGCTAAAATGTCCACACCATTTTTTCATGAAAATTTGCACGCATTCTTTTCATAATCTGAAGTGCGCTCATAAATCTAACCCATCTCTAGCTCTGCCTCCCCAGACCTCGCCCCCACCAGGAACGCCTCTGCTCAGTCCGGGTAAACTTACTCATGAACATGACATATGCGCATTCATTTACCTGCACATCAGGCTGGCAATTTTGTAAAAGGTGATTTCTGCACATAAAACTCTGTTTTATCCACAGCAGTCCCTTTGAAAATTACCCTCCCTAAGATTGAACTTTCTCATTGATAAAGATAAAGTTTTCTTACTTTGTACAAAGTTTCTTTCTTTCTTTCTACCTTTTTCCTCCATAGCTATTTAGTTCTTTTATGTTATTATATATAATGTCAGAATGTTTTTACGATGCTTATATCTTACACCATTTGCGTTTAACTATGACATGTTATTCTGTTCATTGTATTTTCCTCCTTTCAGTTCAATGTAAGCCGGTGTGATGTGTCTCACGAATGTCGGCAAAGAAAAGTCTATAAATAAATAAATAAATAGAATTTACTTATTAATCACAATGGTATGCATGTATCAGACACAGAAATGTGTGGAACTGTAGAATCCAAGGCCACTCCACATGTCTGTGATTGAGGAGGCTGTTCTTCTTAAAGTCTAGTTTATTCCTGTCCTTTCTTGTCAATTCTGACCACCTTCAGCGGGTTGCCCCTGCCCACTACATTACCTTCACCTCTATTTGCTCCTCAGGCAAGAGGCAAGGAGCTTAGCGATATGATTCCAGGTGAACATACACCACTCACAAATAAGATTGCCAGCTGGATCTAGTTAGATCCAGTCCCAGTTATACTTCTCTCCAGGTAGAAGCTTGTAGTTCTGCTTGTCTTAGGGAATGCAGTAGGGAGAAGAGAACTACAAGTCCCTGCTTGCAGTGGGGTAAAACCAGGACTGGATCAACCTGTCCTGCAAATCTGGAGCCAGCTGGCAACCCTACCCATTCAGCCACTGCAGAAGGAGGAGGGGGAACTGGGCCTTCAATAATACTGTTAATAGTAGAAACTGGGTTTCTGATCTCACTGCAGCAATGTGGCTTCATGTGTGGAGCTGCAGTAAAGCGACTGCAGTAATTTCATGCATGCAGTAACCTCAGAAAAGAAGTCCTGCTTCTGCAATAATACATTAAAAATATATACAGACGCCTGTGGTTGTTGTTTGCAGTGTTCGTTTACAGTAATAAAAAGTAGCTGGGCTAGTTTTCTTTTAATCTAGCACAGATGCTACAGCATAACACGTCCTCGGCAAGACCAATAGATCTTTTGCTTTTCCCAAGAGCGTTTCTTTACGGGATCATTTTACCATGATAACTACTGCATATATCCTGGGAGGTGTGCTGTAGCTCATAATTAATAAACTTGTACTGTCGCTCGAACAGAGGCTTTAAATGGGTTCCCATCAGTGAAAGTAGAGCAGTCATGCTCCTTCTCTTAAGGCAACAGGATTCCTCCAACTGACTATTCATAGTTTGTTGCCATAGAGATCTTTCTATGTTTGTATATCGTTTTCCCACATTATCTCAGCTTCTGTGACACGGTCTTTGCTGCTTATTTTCTCTCACCTCAGTTTTTTGATTAATGGGAAGAAGCCAATTAATGCCACCCATCGCACTTAAAAATCCACACCTAAATAATTAGGAATGTGTGCATGAGACAAGCTCTTCTTAAAGAGAAAAGGCTTCAGAACTCACTGGCCTCTTTATATTTCACTCAGGTTATTTTTGGTCTTTTGGGACAAAAACACTGTGTGAGAACAGATAAAAAAAAAAAAAAAAATCCCTCAGGCTCCTCAGATGGTATCGGATTTCATAGACTTAACCTCCAGACTTCACACTCCATGAAGAACATCTGGAGCTGTGTTGATCCTTTAATTTTTAAGAAAGCAAAATAGATTGTTGTGCATTGGATTAACATAGAAGTTTTGTTATATATTCATCCAGTTACATAGGGACATAGGAATTGCCATGCTGGGTCAGACCAAGGTCCATTGAGCCCAGCATCCTGTCTCCGACAGTGGCCAGTCCAGGTCTCAAGTATCTGGCAGATCCCATAAAGTAGATCTAAATCCTGTTACTCACTCCCAGGGATATAATGTGTTATGGACTTTTTCTTCAGGATCTTGTCCAAACTTCTTTTAAATCCTGCTGTGCTGCTCATCTTGATCCAATCCTCTGGCAACAGGCTCCACCACTTCATAGTGCACTGAGTGAAATATTACGTTCTATGATTTGTTTTGAATCTACTGGCTGTTAGTTTCAGGGACTATCTCCTTGATTTAGTATTATTTGAAAGCATAAATAACCGCCCTATATTTACCTGTTCTACCCCACTCATGATCTTATAAACTTCTAGCATGTCCCTTTTCAGTCACCTTATTTCAAAGCTGGAGTCCTAGCCTGTATAGCCTCTCATCATATGAGAGATGTTTGATCCCCTTTATCATTTTTGTACCTTCTCTAGTTCTACTATGTCTTTCTTGAGATGGGGCAATGAAAACTGTACTCAGTACTCAAGGTGTGGTCGCCCTATGGGGCAGATTTTTAATCTTACGCACGCGGGGTACATCTGTGCGCACGTTGTTATAAAATCAGGCGTACATGTGCACGCACCGGGTAGCACGCGTACATGTAGGCTGCGCGCACTTCTTTTAAAATCTACCCCAAAAACATTAGTGGAGAAGTGAACAGAGCTGATAGCCTGGAAGAAGATTGAAAGCCCAAAATGGAGATGCAGATATAAACAGAAGAGAACTGCAAGGGATGCACTGTCATGCACTGAAATGAAGACTAAAGTCTTGGGCATGTAAAATACTGGTTAGTTTTACGGCTTGGAATGGACTTTAGAGGCTGGAAGCAGAATCTGGTTTATAAATTGGAAACAGGCTCCTCCTCAGTCATAGACACCACATCCAGTACTTCTACCTATATTAGCTCTAATCACTCTTTTTGGTAGGATCTTTACCTAGGAAATACGTTGAATTTACATGGAATTATGACTTATCTGCTACAAGTACCAAAACGATGCACGCGCCGTATTTCAGCTTCTGTTTTGCGCAGAGTAAATATCAGTGACTTATACACTGTAGTAACTGCATTTCCAAAATCGGTATTGCCCAAATTGAAAGTGCAGTTTTTGTCCAGATCTTTTTGGTGTTTAAAAGTAGGGGTAATTATTATCAGTATCCTGGTAAGTCCTTGACTTGCCCAGCTATGCTCTTGCTAGCTAAGTTACAGGTTATTTTCAGCTGCAATCTACCCTTCATGTTTGTAGCTGAAACTTAGCTCAAACCAAACCTAGCCAGTCATAGCACAGCTGGGTATGTTTGCTGCAGCTATCCCTCTTCCCCCCCTCCTTCCCCCAACCTGAACCCCAAAGTCAGATCTGCCCCAAACCCCAGACTGGCAATGTCTCTTCACACTCCCAGCACCCCCACCCTGGAGGTAGTAGGAGATATGTATTGCCCCAGTGCCAGCACCATATGGAACCCAACACTAAAGAGGGAGAATATAAACAGAGGAGTGGGGAGGGATAGGAGGACGATGACCTGGGGTAAGGGGTCACGAGGAACATCGTCAGTCCAGGGAGCTTGGGTTAGATCCGACTTTGGAATTCAGAAGAGCAGAGAGAGAAGGTTCTTTGGGGAGGGGGCGGGAGCAGATCTCACTTCGGGATTTAGGTGAGTGGAGGAATTACTTTGTGTCTGAGAGGGTCAGAATTCACCTTGGGATTCAGAGGGGGAGAGAGAAGAATAACCAGGGGAGATGGATCTCAATTTGCGGTTCTGATGAGGGGAAGTAAGTGAGTAGGGGAAGAAAGAGTGTTTGTGGTAGAGGTCTGATCTCACTGTGGGGATCTGGTCTAATCCTAAAACTACAATCACCTTGAAGCATGGTGCAAATCTATGCGTGCAAATTATGCTAAATATATTGTGAAATTCACATGTATGTGCTAGTTGTCTTCTCCAACCTGACCCTGCTTTCTGGACCACCCAGTTTTTAAGAAGCTAACTATAGCCACCTAGTGAAATTAGGTGCTCAGTGAAGGACAATTTTAAGCCTCGCTGATCTTATCAGGTAACTCCTTACGTACCCGGAAGCTAGATCCCTTTAAAAATGGTCCTCCCTAGATAATTCGAAGGCTTTTGTTGCGAACTGCCAGTGTCATACTTTTTCCTTATCATATAAACCATGTGTGCCTTTCCTTGTCAGAGATGTGTATAAAAAGGATGGTACAACTGTAGCCCCACCCAAGGGAGTGGCCTGTGCAACAATGGATTCCCCCTCTGTGAATTGGTGGCACCAGCAAACACAATGAATTAAGCAATTCTATTCTTTTATTATTGCAGGAACAAACAGAATTAAGAGCAATGCAAAAAGAAGAGAACCTTAAACCACAGGTATAAATACCAGCAACCATAAACAATACAGACAGTTTCAGATCAATGTTTTTCCCTTGAAATAAGTAACCATGGACTTTGTATATCTTATGCGTCCTGGTGCACAGGCCTGGTATATTTTAGAATTACCAGCAAGCTCGCTACATCCCCTGGGGTTATATCTGTACACAACCTCCTGGAAGACAGAGGAATGGTGGGGACTCGCTGCAGAGACTTTCAGGGGTTTGGATCCATTTTGGGGGAAAAAAAATACTTTTTAGTTAGAGGAACTGGAAGGCAAAGTTTTGCTGCCCCCTTCCCTCCCGGTAGGAAGGAACATCGAAAGCTGTGCGTTATAGGATGGATGCCTTCTATCATGGGATCTGAGAGAGTGAGATTGAGAGAGATATTTGGAGAGGAAAACTGTGAGTAAGACCAAATTGAGATCTATCAAGGACTCCTAGTTGGAGTCTTCACCGTGTGCACAGTCTTTGTTACCGGTTTGGGTTTTTTTTTTACCAGTTTCGGAGGGGTTTTTCCTGCTCACACAAGGGATACCCTGTCCACTTGGGAGCCTCATTTTGTCCAGGTCCTGGAGGGTGAGTGCTTCCCTGCCCTGGTATTGCGAGACCCATGCACAAGTAGAAGAAGGGCCGTAATTAAAAAGGCCATCTGTGGTGCTGAGGATTGTGCCATTACCTCATCTGACTCACCTTCAGTAAAATATTTTATTTTGGATAGTCGAGCAGAGTCCCCCGGTGTGTTATTTTTTGTATGATCTGCACTCACAGCAGGAAAAGGTTATACCTCTCCCAGGAAAAGAGTTATAACGGCACCCCTGCCACTCCGGGCCCTGAGGGAAAAATTCCTCCCACCCCACACACCAACAAAGGATTCAGGTCCTAGGGAAAGGAGACGGTGTAAGAGCTAGCCTGTGTGATCCAGCCCCAAGAGAACTGCAAATACTTTTATGACTCTTGTGGGATAGAGCAGCCACCCAAAATTGGGGTTACACACACATGTAATTGTGCCCGAGCTCCACCCAAGTATCTGCTGCAGTCCTCAATGACCCTTAGCATATGGAAGTTAGCAGCCACGTGACTGTACCCTCTGACGTTCTGAAAGTGTCCATCAATGTTGAAGCAAATGATGGTGTAGCTGTGATGAGCAAATGGATGTTCCTTTCACCCCTTGGGTACATTAATGGCAGCTGGGGATTCAAAGGTTAATGCTTCATAGCTCAAAACTAGATTCATTTGTAATCTGTGAGGTTTTAATGGTGACATAGAAAAACACTGCCTTTTGTATAATGGAGGATGTCACAACAGACAGGCAGCAACTCAGAAGTTAACCACTCCCTATGTCAGGGACTATTCTCTCGTAGGTATGTGTATCAAAGTACTCACTCCTCCCCAAGACCACAAGGTAATCCGTCATTCTCCACTTCCAGATCCTGGAATCCCTCTGCAGCTATGCTGCCTGGAAATTCAGCAATCCACAGCTTTTGCACTGCACTACACAGGCCCAGCTATTCCCTACGTAACTCTTCTCACGCTGTCTGGTCCCAGCTCTGATGCCTGGAGGATCAGCAACAAGGACTTCCAGCCACGCACTATTTGTTCTCTGTGTTTATCTGCTCAGCCCGAGCAGTTTCCAGTGGAGACTGGCAAATTTTTCTCAGCTGTGGCAGGGCCTACGTATCTCTCTCTCTCTCTGTCTCCTTTCTCTCTCTCCCTGTCCTCTTAACTCACATCCTCCCAGTTTTTTAAAATATAGATTGCAGGAGGGAGCTGGGCTTTATTTGACGGGCCTGGGACAGAGACTTAATGTATCAGGGGAGTGGCGGGTTGCAGCACAGTAATTGTTCGCACAGGGCAGCAAAGAACCTGGCACCGGCCGTGAGCTTAATTGTGGGGCTGCGGCTCAATAGACCGAGCCCATCTATCACTGCTTATCCACAAGTAAACTTTATTTTTGGACACCACCTCGGAGTCTGGAGTTGTTTTTGGCATAATGGACCCACAATGAGAACTTCATCACGAGATGCTCCTCTCCCAGGAGCACACAAATATTCCTGAGACACCCTTAGCACCCATCAAACAAAGGATCCACATCCTGGGGGAAAAAGAGACCATGTCTGTCGCTATCCTGGTCTCTGCCCCGAAGAGACTATAAATAAACCAAAAGCAGTTATGTATGCTTTTGGTGATTAAGGGATATGATGCCCTGCTGGAGAAAAAGGCGTTGTCTGAAGTCATCTTTCATCTTTTATTCTTTGCTTTTGTTAATTTTATTATGATCCTATTTCTTTTTATCATATTTATGGAATTCTTTCCAGAGCATAATTATATATAGGTGTTTAGCTCAGGACATAACTTACGACATGATGCATTTATAGACTGAAAGGTGGATTTTAAAAGCCCGTTGTGCGCATCAGTTAGGGAATGCGTGAAGAAGCGTGCCAACCGTATTTTTAAAAGCGCCCAGATACTTGTTTAAGTGCCGCGGCGCGCTCATCTCTAAAATTTCCAAAAAGGGGCGGGGTGGGAAAGGTCTGGTCAGGGCATGGGAGTTTCGGGGCCTGCCTAGGAGACGTGTGCATAAATATTTATGAGCCCCGGCGTGCGCCGAGGTCCCTTGCTGTGTTACTGTACTTCTGCTATGCAGGACGTGCAAGTTAGAAAATACAAAGATTGAGCCAATTCTGAGGGGTTTAAAGAGTCTGGGTAACTGGGAAGAGTGTAGGCCATCAAAGCAGAGGGGGTTGAAGGAGCTAACTGTTAACTGGGCCAACTGGTGGACGAACTGAGAAACTGGAAATGGTGTGGGCGCGTGCCCCTTTTAAACTCCCCTGACTGACGCGGTAGAAAGGGATTTGTGCGCTCACTTAACCTTTGGTGCACATGTGCGCACGGCCAGACTATTTTATAGCATGCACGCATATATACATGCAAGTTAAAAAAAAAAAACAGCCGCGTCCCTGGGCGTGAGCCGATGCATACGTGCAAATGTGCTCCCGCACACCAGTTTGAAAGTTACTGTCCCAGGTTATTTGATGTGCTGTATAGAGGATGTGCTTTCCAGAAACAATTTCTGTAATGGTGTATTTATATATCTATGGTATTTGATATTTTTGTATTCGAAATTGTAATTGTAATGCATTACTAATGTGTTTTTTTGTTTGGTTTTTTTTTGCCTTGGGCTATGACTGGAAAGGGTGGATTAGATACATATGAATAAATAAATATGCAATCATTGGAAAAAAAAACATGATTTAATCTATAAATATACGAGGGTCATTTTAAAAGGGACTTCTATTGGTAACTCAGTGCTTTTTGAAAACTGCCCAGTCAGCATGCACATCTAACGTTAGATACGTACAGCTGGTATGCCTGCAATTTCAAGAGCCTCAGGGAGAGGCATTCCTGGAGCAGAGTTTGGTTGGAGTTTGCTTCTATGCGTCTACTTTTTGATTTTGTAAAGTAAGTGCATAAATATACCCAGACCTTTCCCTGCACAAAACAGCAGGTGTAACGTTTGTTCAGGTAGTTTCTGTGGAATAATTTGCTTTGAAAATTGCTGTGACTGAGGCCTGCACCTTGTTATTTTATATCCGTGCGTTGTATGGCTGTGTGCATATCTCATATAGCATTCCTATAGCGCTATATGAGATACGCAGCGCTGTGCAAACATACAAAAAGGCAGTCCCTGCTCGATAGAGCTTACAATCTAATAAGAGAAACATACAGGACAAGAGACTTGGGGGTATAAAGCAAGACAGTGTAAGAAAAAGGCACCACCTCGAAGCCAGCTGGTGTCATTTATGCACCGGGACCCAACAGGGAAGGTAAAGTCTCGGGGTAGCTCCTACTGCATCCTGCTTTGCAGACCCAGGAAGGGGTCAAGGGATCTTGGTGAGTGGAGGGACCTCTGGGTAAAGCTTGAGATAAGGGTTAATTTTGCTGTTAGATGGCGCTCTCTGTTTTTTTGTTGACTTTCTGAATCGAAAGTCAATGGAAAAAAAAAAAAGAATTTGGGGGGATACTTTTGTTTCATTTTTAAAGGAAATGAACTGGAAGGTGGTTCTGTTGCATTTTTCATAGTAACATGGTAAATGATTGCAGAAAAAGACCTAAGTGATCCAGCAACTTTTGGTTTTTTTTTTTATTTTGAGGGTGGTAACTGCCACTCCATGCAGGTTACCCCTTTTCTTCATTTCCCCCCTTTAGGGATCTTCTGTGTTTATCCTACGCCGTGTTGAATGTAATGATCGCTATCCTCACTTTGTCTTCTGGGAGGCATTTCATGCATCCGCTACCCTTTCTATGAAGAAAGATTTCTTGACGTTGTTCCTGAGTCTATCCCCCTTGAAGTTTCATATGATGACAGACTTATTTCCACTGGAAAAGGATTCATTCTTGTGCATTGTTAGTACCTTTCAGGTACTTATAAGTCTGTATCATATCTCTTCTCTCCTCCAGGTCCTTCAGCCTCCTCTCATAGGTTTTCCGATACACGTCCCATACCAATTTGGTTGCCTTTCTCTGGACCGCTTCCATCCTGTCTCTGTCCCTTTTTGAGCTACAGTTTCCAGAACTGAACACAGTATTCCAGGTCCCTGTACAGGGACATTATCACCTCCTTTTTCCTGCTGGTTCTGTCTTTTTCCATGCAGCACAGCATCCCTTTGGCCTTAGCCACTCACAGCCTTGTTGCATTGCTTCGCTGCCTTCAGATCATCAGCCACTATCACTTCGAGATCTCTCTGCTGGTCCGTGCACATCAGTCTTTCACCCCCGTCACTATAGCTCCTTTGGATTTCTGTGTGCACAGGGCCAGATTTTGTAATCCACGCACGGGCGTAGATTTGTGCGCGCAACCCGGCGCGCCAAATCTATGCCTGATTTTATAACATGCGCGTGCAACCGCGTGCATGTTTTAAAATTCGGGGCCGGGGGTGCGCAAGGGGGTGCACACTTGTGCACCTTGCATGTGCCGAGCCCTAGGGGAGCCCCGATGGCTTTCCCCATTCCCTCCGAGACCGCTCCGAAATCGGAGCGGTCTCGGAGGGAACTTTCCTTCCGCCCCCCCCCCCCACCTTCCCCTCCCTTCCCCATTCTAACCCACTCCCCAGCCCTATCTAAATCCCCCCCCCCTACCTTTGTTGGATTATTTACACCTGCCGGCCAAGTGCACGCGATCCCCGGGCCCAGCGGCATTGGTGAGGCCTCTGGCCACGCCGCCTCCCCGCCCAAGCCCCACCCATTTTTTCAAGCCCCGGGTCATATGCACGCCCCGGGGCTTGCGCGCATCACCGAGTCTATGCAAAATAGGCTCGACACGCGCAGGAGGGTTTTAAAAGGGTTGCACGCGTATTTTACGTGCGTAACCCTTTTAAAATCCACCCCATATTGATTGCATTTAGTATAAAAACAAATGCACATTCTTTCTGAATAGTAAACCAAATGGCAGAAGAATTTCTGCTATTCCAAAGCACGTTTTATCTGCACACTTTTCCCTAATTTTCAAAGCAAAAATACATGCATTCTTTTGCTTTAAAACTTGCCATGAGTACAGAGCACGTACAGGTAATTTTCCTTGGGTACTTTTTAAATGGCTACCACAAGAAGACACAGGTTGAGAAAAATACATCCTCAATACTTATAACTTGAATGAAAAACAAATTTACAAAATGAACACAGCATCAGACGCCTCTAAAGTGCCAAGATGCCATCTACCGTTTCTTGCCTTGCAATGGGCTGCAAATGGTGTCAGATGTAAGGCACACAATATGCTCTCATTCATCTGCTAGTTCAGCAAAAAACATGTTCACAAATTTGAAAAACCTCCCCAAAAAAAGGAGTGGTCTACTGCTGTTCTGGGCGGGGCCAACATATACATGTGGAAGTTGCTATTTTAAAAGGGACTCCTGTAGATCTGGCAACTTAACTTAAGTAATTTTACACCTGCTAATTATCTTGTATATGTGATATCGAACCTGTTTATACTACATTCTTGGCTGGGTAGGAGGTGTGGGTAAACTGGGGGAGTTTATTTAAAAATATTTATTAATCGCTTTGCAGAATTCAATAAATCACCCAAAGCAATGTATAAAATTAAAACATCAAGTTACAATACATAAAAACTAAACAAAACTAAAACATAATTCTACAGTAAAAACCATCAGCACAACTGGACCCTTCCAGCTATCCACATTAAAATCAGTTTCCGTTCATCCATTTGTCCTACTCACCATCCTTCTGTATCCCAGAAATCATCAACCAGGTTTTTAATTTCCTACAAAACTTCATCATTTCTTTCTCTTGCCTGATTTCAATCATCGTCTCATTCCACCATTCTGGGACTACTGATGAAAAACCCGATTCTGCACTCTAATATGGCAGAAAGCCCTCATCGGAGGGGAGTTCATGCTGAAAAAGCAGGGGGGTCTCGATGACCTGGAGGTGGACTAGGTAATCTGGTGGAGGAGTGTGTTACGCGCGGGTTATAAAATACTAGGGTAGATCCGCGCACCGCCTTGCGCAGCTCTTTAAAAGTTACCCTCCCTGTGCATTAATTTCCTCCTCTGAGCTACACTTGCCCCTACCCCCCCACCCCTAGGAATGACTCTTCAGTGCAGCTGGGGAAGAACGCCCTCCCTAAAACTGAGGGGGACTCAGTTGTGCCCCAGTTTTCTTGGATTTGCTTTAATCCTGTCTTGATCCCTCAGGCCACAAAGCCCTGTCCGGTACAGAATAGGGAAATTATGGACAGGAAAAAAGCTTTCCAAATGCAGATTGCAATTTTTTTTATTTTTTACTCGTCTCTATTTTTAATACACAGACAACCACAAAAGAAAGTATCTATCTCCTCTGCTATAAACAACGGCAAGTGCTGTAATAATACAAAACACACGGGGGACAAATTAAGCCAGTTGTTTGAGCACAAATCCCTCATTAAGCAAGAGTTTACATGCTGGAAAAGCCAGAATGCAGTCCACGGGATCCACGGTACAAAGGATAGACGTGCAGACAAGTACTTTGAAACTGTATTCCTGTATGAGATTTGAGAGGTTTTTTTTCCCTGAGAAATTGTCTCATCTGAAGTATTCCAGGCAATGTTCAGACAATTTAAGTATCAGACCTAATAGAGGGTATGACCCAAGTGATTTCATCATATTTTCAGTCTCCGATGAACACCCTGGGGTACATTTTCAGAAAGCCACTAGGAGGTCAGATAGCTGGTTAAGTTTAGGATCATTTTCAGCAGCAACTTAGCCTTTGTAAAGTGTCTCAGCAGGCTAAGTCACCACTGAATGGCTTACTGGAAATTTGGCCCGCAAGGCTGGTTTAACCACTACACAAACTAGGTTAGGCGCCTAGAGTGGCAAAACATTTTTTCGGCAGGGAGGGGAGCAGCAAAAAACTGAATAAACTGTTCTTGAAACCATGGAAGGATTAGTAAATAAACAGGCCACAGCAATGGGAAATGAAAGGTCTATTTGTACTAATGTTTATCACTGTTATCAACTTATCACAGTCTCGGCATGGCTGTCAGTTCAGTTGGTCAGGTTTTGGTAGTGTTTATAAATATAATAGGGGCATGCCCTTACAATTTTTTCATTTCGTTTTGCTTTTTTTTTCTTTCTTTTCGTTTGTGGGGGTTTTTTTTTTTCTTTTGTTTGATGTTTATTTCATTTTGTTTTGCTTATTTACAATTAAATCAAAATACAAAACAAAACAAAAGTAAAAACCTAAAATAGAAAACAAAATGTTGGGTTCCCCTCCCCCTCCAATGCCCAGGACCAACCAGCGCTATTTTGAAATAAGGATCCAGTGAGAGTTGTGGACCCCGTGAATAGGGTAAGATACATCTGAGGGGGGGTGCTTGAATTTTTTATTTTGGTGGCACTGTTTTTTTTTGTTTGTTTGAGGATAAACTCTCCCTCCCTCCCAAAGCTCCCAACCTCCTCCTCACCCCAGCAGGGCATCCCTCCTGCAGCAGCTTGTCCATCCTTCTTCACAAAGTCACTGCTAGCTCACCCAGGTGAGCCGGAAGTCCTGATACAACCCCTCAGCTGCCCGGGTAAGGGAGTTGTATCAGGGACACGGGGTGAGGAAGGAGATGGCCAGTTTGGGAGGGGGTAGTTTTTGTGGAAGACTGCAGACTCGGTGGGGTGTTCTGAAAGAGATCAGGCGGCCAGGGTGAGGAGGAGAGGGGGAATGCTGACTCAGTGGGGGTGATGAGAAGGAGATTAGGTAGTCAGGTCGGCAGACTAGGTCTGGTGGGGGTGTCTTCTTTTTATTTTAGATCAGGTGGTCGGTTTAAAGGGACTGGAAGGTTTCATTTGTTTTTACCTTCAGTGGGAGGGAGGGGTAATAAATAGCCAGCCCTGCGCCCAGGCAAAACCCGGACAGATTTAATCCCTCTATCTTATGCTCCTGAGTTTGGCCAGCTAATTAATTAGCACCTCATAGCTAATTTTCTTCTCTCAATCCAGGGCTAAATTTAGGAATGTACCTAGGGCATCAGATTCCAAGGCTGCCTAAAAAATGGGGCCCCCTTTCCCCTGGCTGCTTTCCGATCTCCAAGGAGGAGCTTTCACCCCATCATGCTCCTTTGCTTATGGGTGCTGTAATCTTAAATCTGGCTCTGCTCTGACCTATCCCTGCCCCTGGGACTCCCAGAAATAGAGTGGCTAATTTTAGTCCCTCAGCCCAGGTATATTTTCAACGGCTTTGATTGCCTTACCTACATTGCACTCGTATGCATTGCAATTCTGGTCGCCGCATCTCAAAAAAGATATAATTGCGATGGAGAAGGAACAGAGAAGGGCGACCAAAATGATAAAGGGGATGGAACAGCTCCCCTATGAGGAAAGACTGAAGAAGTTAGGGCTGTTCAGCTTGGAGAAGAGATGGCTGAGGGGGGATATGATAGAGGTGTTTAAAATCATGAGAGGTCTAGAACGGGTAGATGTGAATCGGTTATTTACTCTTTCGGATAATAGAAAGACTAGGGGGCACTCCATGAAGTTAGCAAGTAGCACATTTAAAACTAATCGGAGAAAGTTTTTTTTCACTCAACGCACAATTAAACTCTGGAATTTGTTGCCAGAGGATGTGGTTAGTGCAATTATGGGCGGATTTTAAAAGCCCTGCTCGCGTAAATCCGCCCGGATTTACGCGAGCAGAGCCCTCACGCGCCAGCGCGCCTATTTTGCATAGGCCGCCGGCGCAAGCAGAGCCCCGGGACGCGTGTAAGTCCCGGAGGTTTTTGAAGGGGGCGTGTCGGGGGTGGGGCCGAGTGACACTGCGTTTCGGGGGCGGGATGTGGTGTTTCGGGGGCGTGGCGCCGGCCCGGGGGCATGGTCGAGGCCTCCGGACCAGCCCCCGGGTCGGAGGATGGCGCGCCAGCAGTCCGCTTCTCGCAGGCGTAAATCTAGGGACAAAGGTAAGGGGTTTTTTTTAGATAGGGCCAGGGGGATGGGTTACGTAGGGGAAGGTGAGGGGAGGGCGAAAGAAAGTTCCCTCCGAGGCCGCTCCGATTTCGGAGCGGCCTCGGAGGGAACGGAGGCAGGCTGTGCGGCTCGGCGCGCGCAAGCTGCCCAAAATCGGCAGCCTTGCGCGCGCCGATCCAGGATTTTAGAGGATACGCGCCGCTATGCGCGTATCTTATAAAATCCTGCATACTTTTGTTTGCGCCTGCTGCGCAAACAAAAGTACGCGATCGTGCTTTTTAAAAAAATCTACCCCTTAGGGAATAGCCACTGCTATTAATTGCATCAGTACTCCAACAAAAACATATAAGGGAATAATTGCTTGGTGGTAATCTTGTACGGAGGTGATTCTGTGAGGGTAACCGATTTGCAGTTATCCTCTCATGGACCTCCGTCTATTATTCTTTTATTAAATTTACCAACATCTTTTTTTATTTCTTAGAATTTTCAATTTTTCAATTTTTTCTAAAAGTCCCTTCTCCCCTGCTGCTTTTCCGCCCCACTGGTGTTTTATTTCATACTTATCGGGACGTCACCTCTGTAATGTCACATGGGTACGGAGCTGCTTGTCCGACACGTACAAGTACCACGGGCGTCCCACGTACGACAAAGAAAAGCAGCACGACAGTTTTCCATATGCTGTGAACCCAGTTTTGGACACAGCTCATTCTCCCATAGTCCCTGAAGCAGGCACCCCGTGCCGAAACATGGCCCGTGTCGGACAAGCAGCTCCGTACCCATGTGACATTACAGAGGTGACGTCCCGATAAGTATGAAATAAAACACCAGTGGGGCGGAAAAGCAGCAGGGGAGAAGGGACTTTTAGAAAAAATTGAAAAATTGAAAATTCTAAGAAATAAAAAAAGATGTTGGTAAATTTAATAAAAGAATAATAGACGGAGGTCCATGAGAGGATAACTGCAAATCGGTTACCCTCACAGAATCACCTCCGTACAAGATTACCACCAAGCAATTATTCCCTTATATGTTTTTGTTGGAGTACTATTGAGAAGGGAAAGAGGTTGGTTAGTGATTAATTGCATCAGTAGCATGGGATCTTCTTAGTGTTTGGGTAATTGCCAGGTTCTTATGGCCTGGTTTGGCCTCTGTTGGAAACAGGATGCTGGGCTTGATGGACCCTTGGTCTGACCCAGCATGGCAATTTCTTATGTTCTTAAGATTTCTCTCTCCTTCTCGCTCTCTTTTTTTCCTTTTGCAGTCCTGTCCACCCACGCATGATTTTTTTTTCTCTCACGTACAGATTCACACCCACCCACACTTCTCTTATTCTCTGTCTCTGACACACACATATTCTCCCCCACAAATGCCTACCTCCTCCCCTACAGTATGTAATCATCAGGTTTCTTGTGCAATAGAACCAGGGGCCATTTACCAATAATTTATAGGTGTTTATTTTGTGGGCGGTGGGGTGGGAAATGGCATTTCATTCTCAAGACAAACCCCAGCATTCACTGAGACATTGTTCACTGATAATTCCACAGTTAAGAGTCCTCCTATGCATACCGTTGCTTTATAAGGCCGCCTACCTCAGGATGCTACAGCAACTAGCAAAGGCTAATTCATTCATCCTTTCTCGAGTTAATTAAGGCCAGCATTCATATTATGCGGAACTACATAGCAGGAGTAAACTTCAGTGATTATGGTAATGCAGTATCACAGCACAAAACAAAGTGAGATAGACCGGTTCTCCCTAACTGCAGCATTGATTGGGTAGTGTCTGTGGTCACGTGCTTGTGTCACATACAGATTCATGCACAAAAGCAGGTTAAGTTCTTTATTATAAGCTGACTTGCCTGATGTATTTAATGCTGGCAAAGTAATGATATGCAAACCAAGGCATCGTTGCCGTGATCATGTTAAAGACAGGAATGTGATCAGGTCTCCACCACTTCTCCTTCCCCCTAAAACTCAATTGGGCCCCCAAGTATCCCCCCCCCCCCCCACACACACACCCCCTCACATCATAATTGGGTCCCCTCCTCAGAACACCTTTTACAGCCATCTGAACTTGCAAAATCTCCCACATACCCTCACACCACCATTTCCTTGCTGATAGTTACCTATTCCCCACCATTCCCCAAATCTTTATCAGTTATTCATTCAATAAATTGGCCAGAATGATGCAAAGACACTCTGAGGCCAATATTCAGTGCAATTTGTCCCACTAAGTTTGTGTAGCCCCTGTCTCTTTCGGGTCCTGGGCACAGGGGCATACGGAAGGCTCATGGACCACGTAAGGCCCCATGACATAAGAACATAAGAAATTGCCATGCTGGGTCAGACCAAGGGTTTGGCCCTGTTTCCAACAGAGGCCAAACCAGGCCACAAGAACCTGGCAATTACCCAAGAACCTGGCAATGACCTCCTGGGATTCCTTCACAGAGGGGAAAGTTCACTCTTTTGAAGGCCTTTAGAGGCTTATCCTCACGGGGGCTCTTCCCCCGTGCCAGTCAAGCACTCCAAAAAGACCACGTCCACACCAGCTCTGTTCAAAATAAAAATCTTTACTGACTGATGGCGGGGAAACACAAAGTCAGAAAGTTCGCTTCTGAATAGTGCTCACACTATAACTCAATCCAAAAATGTCACAAAAAATAAACACAATCTCTTTCACGCTTCACATTCCCCAGAACAAGTCAGCTCTTTGGGATGAGTACCCCTTCTACCCTGGACCCTCCCAGTTCCTGTCTGGCTGTTGTAATCTGTTCCCCAAAGTCCTTCTCTTACTTTTACTATTTGGGTAACTGCCAGGTTCTTGTGGCCTGGTTTGGCCTCTGTTGGAAACAGGATGCTGGGCTTGATGGACCCTTGGTCTGACCCAGCATGGCAATTTCTTATGTTCTTATGTTCTCTCTATTTCCTTTGAGTCTCAGACCGATTTGTGGCTGAACCAGTCTCTGGAGAACTTTCCTTGGCAGGCTGCCCTTCCTCTAACACCTCCCAGTACACTAGTCCATCAACTCTCCTGACCCCCACAAGACTTGCCAAAAATCCATGGTGGTCCAGCAGGGGTCTGGGAGCGACCTCCTGCATTCGGGCCGTCGGCTGCCAGTATTCAAAATGGTGCCGATAGCCTTTGCCCTTACTATGTCACAGGGGGCTACCGATGCCATTGGTCAGCCCCTGTCACATGGCAGGAGCACAAGGTGGCGCCGGCCATCCATTGCTTGGGGGGGGCGGTGTCAGGAGGGTGGGGGGTTGTAGTTAATTCAGTTTTAGCCAGGAAATGAATAAGAATGAACGCATTAACGTATCGGGGGCCCCCTTGCCGAATGCAACGTATCTGCCCCCCGAGGAATACGAATTCCGAATGCAACGTACGGCGTCCCTCTGCACATCCCTAATAACTTGCAGTCCTAGCAGTCGATTTCCTCCCTTCTCCTCTGCTTCTGGGGGCTGCCTGCTGTTGATGTAGTTTTCCTTTTTGGCTGGTTCATGGATTCGTCTTGTCCCCTCTCCTCTCTGCTGGGCGCGCTGATGTCCATTTTATGCAACCCTGCCCTTCCTTCTCTCTGACCGGACTGGGATGTCAAGCGAAAACATCAGGAAAGTGAGGCTGTGCTGAGCTGTCAGAGCAGATCAGGACATAGGTAGTTTTTCTAAGCAGCCCAGGTCACCCTACCCAAAGACCGGTACCGAGGAGAGAGGACGGGAAGGGAACGGCATGCGGGGGGGGGGGGGGGGGGGGTCAGCAGTGGCACCCATGAGGGGACAGTGCTCCTTGCTGTCCCCTCCCAGTCACATCTCTCCCCTTTCACCTGCACCTCTATGCCTGCTCCAGAAAGCAGCAGGCAGGTGACTGGAGCGCTGCATGGCGTCAGTGTTGATTGGCTCCTGCCTCCTGGCGTTGCTTGACCGGGTTTTACAGAGCCTGGCTATCCTTGTAGCCAGACATTGTACAACTGGCTGCTAAACCGGGCCTGCCCAATCCAAAACCGGGCAGGTGGCCACCTTACCTGGGCTGTTACAATGTTTTTGTCCTTGGTACAGGTACGTGCTTTGATACAGTACGGCACAGGCCTGCAGATAAGCCGTATGGCCCTCGCTGGCCGTCCTCTTGCTTTGCTGGTCAGTGCATTCAGTGCTTCAGTTGCTTCACGTTTCCTAAGCAGCTTGAGATGGGCTGACACCATGTACAGGTGGCCTCAGGGCACCGAGAAAAAAAAAGCAGACAAGGCCTGAGACTCTGGGACCGAATCTCATATTTGTTTCACATCCTTCATTGTATCTGACAGGTAGTACTTGCCAAGAAGAATGTTTTTGATTTGTTTAATTGCTACATGAGTTGGAAATGGCGAGAATGTTTGTCTGTCATGGTCTAAGAAGCTGTTGCAAGCCCTGATCCAAACAAGTCAATGCACTCAACCACTGCTCTTGCTGCCCTACAGTGTAAGCAAATCTTCCTTTACTTAACATGGGCAATCCTCTCTTTTTGGAGGGGAGTTTTCAAAGCTGTTTACACACACAAAGCTGAATTTTATGCGTGTAAATGGCTGTACTAAAATAGCTCAGGACAGAATGCGTGTGCACGGGCACACGTAACCTACGTACTTTTGCCCGAAATGAGCAGAGACGTTCCAGGGGGGAGGGGGCACTTAACACGCGTGCGTTTTGATTTTAAAAAGCATGCACGCAAGGAGACGCGCAGAGGCTGTGCCTTCTGGAGAGGAGGTGTAGCTTTACACGAGGGGACGAGTGTACGTACTCGGCCAGTTACCCGAGTATTGTAAAAGCAACAGTGGGCATGCAAGCTTGCTGTGAAAGTGCTTGGTAAAGTCTGCACGTGCAACTTTTTATTGCTATGGGGGCAATTGTTAATTCTATGTACGTAACTATAATAATTTGCTGTGCGTTTTTATTATCCAAATTTTAAATCCATGAGTGCAGTCCTGTTATCAGGTCCTAGCTCCTGGCTTTGCTAGTAGTATGCACTTTCTAAATGTTTTCAGGTGCAGAAGGGTCGCCGCTTCAGTTTCATCCCGGCAGCCGTGGAGCTGACATCACTGAAATGGCTCTTCATCGCAGCGCTGTCATCAGTGTGGGCTTTCACTTCAAAGGCACAAACCTGGCCCAACTTCTGACAGCTGTCAGACCCCCTCAGCATCAGGGAGTGACTGGGTTTAATTAAATCGGGGAGGAAGGTTACCGCTCTGTGCACAGGCAGGGGTGGCAGCGCTTTCACGACTCAGTCGCCCTGCATTGCCAGGCAACTTGGGTGACATTTCAGGCTTCACCTACGAGATCTCAGGTTTTCCTTATGCTAGGCACTTAACCTTTCTCCAAGACTCGGGGGGGAAGCATTCCTCACCTGCAGCTCAAGTTACATTGTTTGATGATTAGGTTTTTGATAGCTTAAACGTCCTATGGAGAAAAAAAGAAAAGCAATTTTTAGAATAGCAAGCGTTCACTATCAGAGCAGGAGACTGATTTCTATGTCTGTGTGGGTTTATGTGTAGCTGCGATCTATATTATGACTACTATGCCTCCTCAGCTTAGGAGAAGGAAGGGTAGGGAAGAACACTGAGATAAAAGGGGAACGCTGAGATATTGTTGTAGGCTTTCCAACTCTGCAAATTTCAAAGCTTCATTTTCATAAACCTCTTGCTGTTCATTTGTATGGAAGACAGGAGACTGGTTCTTGCTATCATTACTTTTCAGTTCAGCAACTTCATGCCTCATTGGGGAAATTTGTAATGCTGGCCTTCCAGTTTTGCTGTTTTTGGCTAGATTTGTGCCTCAGTTTATCGGAGTGTTCCTATAACAACTGTCTAAGCAGTGAAGCTGCATCATGTGACCACCTTCTGTTTGACACCTCCAACCCACTCCACTCTACCCTTATATATTCATGGATGGGGCCGAGTGTCTATACAATGCCGTTTTTTTTTTAAGATAGGTGACCTGGGTGAAGGTGCAATGAGTTTGAAGGAAGATAGCATCCAGGACGGAAAGATGAAGGAGGGGGTGGTAGGCAGCATAACAGATTCCGTACCAGCATATAAAATGGGATGTAGGGAACCAATGCCTACCCAATGCAGAAGGTTGAAAATGGCTTGGCTCAGCGCAAAAAGTCAAAGTAATTGGATGGACTTTAAGACTAGTCCAAAGACCATGTTCTATTCCTCCTATCTCATATACAATAAGACTAATAAAATAGATTGAGATCAATATTCAGCCACTGAGTGGCTTGGCTAGTTAGCCAGATAAACATATCCGGGTAATTAGAAGAATATATTCAGCAGCTATATTAAAGTTAGCCGATTATGTATAATCGGCTAACTTTAGGAAAGCCCTATGGGGGGACAAGAGTTAGCCACATAAGTTATGTGGCTAACTCTGCTCTTCCCGGAAATGCTTCCTTTTCGCCTCCGGTACACCCCCATTTTACGTGGCTATATTCTAGCCACAAAACTCATTATGCAGGTAGAATTTAGCCACATATGACTTTAAATATCACCGGTTAGCCATATAAATAGATAACTTTTGAATATCGACCTTAGGGGCCTGTGTTTATCCAGTTACTTTCAGTATTAACCAGTGATTTCAATGGAAACACTAAGACCAAGAAGGGCAACCAAGATGATAAAGGAGATAGAACAATTCCCTTATGAAGAAAGGCTAAAAAGGTTAGGACTCTTTGTTACGCTGGAGGTGGACCCTTGGCCTGGTGCAGGATTGGTTCGGCCCTCTGGTCAGACCCAGACAGCGCCTGCCACCAGGAGGCGGAGCACACGAGGAGACAGAGGTTAGCTGGAGCTTCACAGGTTGAGCCCTTGGGTACCTCAGATGGTCTCCCGGAGAGGTAGCGGAGGGGTGTGCCCACCATGAGCAAGGGTGCGCGGCTGATGCATAGAGGATGGACCAGACCCGAACTGGAAGCTCCGGAGACCTCAGAAAGGTAACAGTTCAGGAAGGTTCTCAGGGCAAGGCAGGCAGCACCTGCGGGTCTAGTCAGGTGAAGGCCGCGGGGTGGATTCCAAGCAGGTTGGTCTGGTAGCCACAGTAGGCCACAAGAGAGTGTCCGAGTGAAGTGCAAGGGTCAGAGCCAGTATCAGTCCAGAAGAGGTCAGCCAAAGCAGGGGTCAAATATCAAGGTCAGTCTGAGCGTAGTCAAGGCCAAAGAGGGTCGGATCCAGGCAACAGATGAAGAGAATGGTCAGGCAGGCAGTGGTCAGTTCCAGGCTGCAGATGAAGAGAATGGTCAGGCAGGCAATAGCCAGTTCCAGGCAGCAGACAAGAGAATGGTCAGGCAGGCAGAGGTCAGTACCAGAGATCAGTCCGAGGAGGTACTACCTGAGTAAGGATACAGGAACACACGGAGACTCAGGAACAAGGGGACGCTGGAACAAGGAGACACTTGGAACACAGGATAGGCAAGCTTACTACACCATGGTGTCGACCCAATTGCCAAGGCGAGGTCCTGGGGACAGGACCTCACTATATATAGGGCCATATATAGGGCCTTCAGGTGATGTCATCAATCCATGCCCCAATTGGTGTTCCCGCGCTTGGCCCTTTAAATCGTAGCACGTCGGCCGCACGCACGCCTAGGGGTGGAGCCGAAGCGGCCGAAGACGCGGAGCCCCGACGGGAGCTCTGCTGCGAGGTCTGCAGTGTGGAGGAAGCCGGAGAGGGCCGTGGTGAGTGACGGGGATGGCGGGAGATGGCAGCAGCGGTGAGACCGGAGCTTGTCGAGGGTAGTGCAAGGTGAGCAGGCTCGGTTGCGGCACCCACGCGGCCAGGACGTGCAACACTCTTCAGCTTGGAGAAGAGGTGGCTGAGAGGAGATATGATAGAAGTCTATAAAATAATGAGTGGAATGCAACGAATAAGCATTAATCAGTTGTTTACTCTTTTGAAAAGTACAAAGACCAGGAGGCCCACAATTAAGTTACTGGGTATTAGGGATGTGAATCGTTTTTGAACGATTAAAATTATCATCAGATAATTTTAAAATCGTCCAAAATCATTAGAGTGCAGATACAATACAAATGCCCCCGATTTATCGTCAGGGGCATTTGTATTGTATCGTTAAATAGGGCGCGAGAAAACCGGCACACCAAAAAAACCCTAAAACCCACCCCGAACCTTTAAAAGAAATCCCCCACCCTCCCGAACCCCCCCAAAATGTTTTAAATTACCTGGGGTCCAGTGGGGGGGGGGTCCCGACGCGATCTCCTTCTCTCTCTCTCTCTCTCTGGCCACGGCTGCGTTGAGAAATGGCGCCGGTGGCCCTTTGCCCTTATCATGTGACTTTTGGCCAGCTTGGGAGGGGGCCTCCTGACCCCCACAAGACTTGCCAAAAGTCCAGCGGGGGTCCGGGAGCGACCTCCTGCACGCGGGCCGTATTTCCAATCTTCAAAATGGCGCCGGAGCTACCGCGTGCAGGAGGTCACTCCCGGACCCCTGCTGGACTTTTGGCAAGTCTTGTGGGGATCAGGAGGCCCCCCCCCAAGCTGGCCAAAAGTCCCTGGGGGTCCAGCGGGGGTCCGGGGGCGATCTCCAGCAGGCGTGACGTCGGGAGCCAGGAAACAAAATGGCGCACATAATAAGGGCAAAGGGCCACCGGCGCCATTTCTCAACGCAGCCGTGGCCAGAGAGAGAGAGGGAGATCGCGTCGGGAACCCCAATGGACCCCAGGTAATTTAAAACATTTTGGGGGGGTTCGGGAGGGTGGGGGATTTCTTTTAAAGGTTCAGGGTGGGTTTTAGGGGTTTTTTTGGTGTGCCGATTTTCCCGCCCTCCCCCGATTTACGATTTTTAACGATTTTTTAAAACAAAAAAACCCGACGATAAGATTTCCCTCCCCCCCCAGCCAAAATCGATCGTTAAGACGATCGATCGATCGATCACACGATTCACACCTCTACTGGGTAATACATTTAAAACAAATAAGAGAAAATATTTTTTTACTCAACGCATAATTAAGCTCTAGAATTTGTTGCCAGAGGATGTGGTGAAAGTTATTAGTATAGCTATATTTAAAAAAAGTTTGGACAAGTTCCTGGAGGAAAAGTCTATTATCCATTATTAAGGGAGAGTTGTAGAAATCCACTGCTTATTCTTGTAATCTGTCTACCCCTTGGGATCCTGCCAGGTACTTGTGACCTGGCTTGGCCACTGTTGGAAACAGGATACTGGGCTTGATGGACCCTTGGTCTGACCCAGTATGGCAAGCCTTATGTTCTTATAACCTAAATCAGGTGTGTTCAAACTGGTCCTTCGGGGCTCCCAGCCAGATGAGTTTTCAGGATATCTCTAACAAATATGCATGAGATGTATTTGCATGCACTGCCTTCAATGCATACAAATATTTCTGATGCATATTTATTAAGGATATCCTGAAAACCCGATTGACTGAGGGGCCCTAAGAATTTGTTTGAGCACACCTGACCTAAATAAAAAAGTGATTGTAAATGTGGAGGGACACAGAGAGAATAGACCTAGGCTTCCCAAACCTGGTGACCCCACATTCAATCGTGTTTTCAGGATATCCACAATGAATGTGCATGAGATTTATTTTCATATTCTGGGTCTCCAATGTTTGCAAATGTATATAATTGTGCATATCCTGAAAATCTGACTGGCTGTGGGGTTTAACAAGGAAGGTTTGGAAAGCTTTGCAGTAGATTCTGTGCAACAGACAGGGGTCAGGGTCTCCAAATTGAAACGAGCGCAGTGGGGCCTGATGCAGTGAGCTGGAAATGATTGGCTAGCTATACTGTTGCAAAGTCAGTTTCTGAGCTGGCGGCAGAAAGGAAAACAAAGATAAGACACTTGGAAAAAAAAAAAGAGATAAGTTACAGAAAGAAGGAGGAGGAATGGGGGAAGGAGAGCAGAAAGAAGAGGGTGCCAGCTATTAAAATGATCAGGTGCGGGTTTTATTAAGTAAGGTTACCATGGTGATAATTGTCAAATCCTGAGCAAGTTTCTTGCACAAACATGACTGTGATATCTGATTTACAGTGCCCGGATGTGCGGTATGAACGTAGTGGGAACCATATGTTTGGCACAGAAGAAGTTCCATCACAAGTTGTAAAATGATATGGGAGCCAGGTTCAGTAGCCCGGAGAGCGGCACGGGGCGTGGTTAAAGTTATTCAGCAGGGTACATCCGGTCAGAGCAACAGTGACGCAGCCGGAGCAGTGCAAGTCCTACCACTCCAACCGGCACTGGGGGAGTTCAGGTGGGATTGGGGGGGGGGGGGGCAGAGTCAGGGTTTAATTTACATTTCTCATGGGACGGGGGGGAGGGGGTACCCCGGCTGTTATGGCCTGCTACTTTATTTTCCTAAGTGGGGAGGTTGGCGGGTTGAGGGAGGGATTGGGTGCTAGCCCAGATATTTTAGGGGGTGAGGGGGTGGGGGACTGCCCTGGTTGCTGGCTTTATTTATTGTGTTTTCTTTTATTTCACTGTTTGTATCCTGGATATTTACGGTTAAGGTTTAAGCTATCTGGATAGACGTTTCCAGTCTACTTTAGGACTACTATCTGGCTAACTTATCCAGACAAGCTTCACTCACCCTGGAATGCCCCTAAGTTACCCAGATAAATTTTATCCGCCTAATCGCTTAGCCAGATAACTTGGGGGCAGGCAAACTAGTAGGAAATTTAAGCCCCCAAGATTTGTCCAGCTAAATCCCTAATTAAATCCCTTTGTATAGGGATGTCTAAGTATATAAGTCCATCCCAAACATCAATTGTATGCTATTAAATTAAATCGAGAAGGCAGTGAAGTTTATCAACAGAAGCTGTCAACTTTCTTTTTTTTTATACATTTTCTGAACAGATTTATTTATTTTTTATTTGATTTGATTTATATTAATACCAGTAAAATAAAAAAAAAAAAAGCGAATTAGTGATCTATTGCAATGAAGTCTAGCCCATGATATCAAGGAGGGGAGAAGAGAACAATAACAAATCTCACTGAAGATAAAAATTAAATCTACAGAGACGCCAATTACTTCTTAACCAGACTCGCCCTCCATATAGCATATACACTAAGAGAGAAACCGTACATCTACAGGCATTGTATCTTGAAGAAACCATTCTAAGTGTAATGGGTCTAAGAACACAGAGAAATGTAAGGAAAAAAGTAGTTTCCAGAGCACCCACTTAGGCCACATCAGGAAACATTCTAATTGAATTGTCCTTAACTTCCTTTAGATACCCTTCCTCGTTCTATTTCAAACATGCATCTCTGGAAATTATTATGTTAGGACCAGCTGCCAAGGAATTATTACTTACGTAATTGATTTCAGTAAGAAGAAAATGGACAATAGTGTTGCAACCTTGTGATTGTGACAAAACGTGGGACAAAAGCAGAAAGCAGCCGAACATGAGTCCATTCAGTTAACAGAATCTATGAAGGGGCACTTTGTAGTGCCCTTTGTAGATTCATAGATTCCAGCTAACTTTGGAGGTATATTCAATAGTGCAGCTGAACTATTGAATTAGCCAGTTATGTAAAGTTAGCCAGCTAACTATAGCTGGCTAACTTTAGGACAGGTCTTTGGCACGACCAGATTTAGCTGGCTAAGTTATGCGGCTAACTCAACACCTCCCAGTTATGTCCCCGGAATGCCTCTAACTTACAGGGTCATTTATTATTTTGCTAGGTAGAGAGTTCATCAAGCTAGGCAGAGAGTTCATTGCACAAATCAATACCTCTTTTACCTTTCATCGTGCCAAATGACAGAAAATCTACAGTGATGTCAACTTTGCTGTTCATACCTCTGACTGTGTTAAAAGTACCCACTCTTATAGTGATATAAATAGTAAAGTTACAAATTGGTCTCTACAGAGGTTCTCTCTCCTGAGTTAGCCAGCTAAATGCTTTTGAATATGGACCTCATGTTCTGTTTAACACCGTTGACCAACATGTTGACACAATATATTGCAAGTATTAAGCACAGTGTGAGCGAAGTGGAGCAAATTCTGACGCCATTATAAGCCTGGGAAAACGTCTTCTTTATTAAAGTGCTGAGGGTGATTTATTTATTTATTTATTTAGGAAGATTTATTTATTTATTGATTTAGGAAGATGAGTAGGCATTGTTCAGCTCAGGGAATACTGTGCTGTTTTGTAGGTCTACTGTGAACCAGGAAGTGTCTTTCTTAAGGTGTTGACTGGCTCTTTTGTGTAAGTCCACACCCAGGAGTTATTTCTTTCACACTGTATGTAGCATGTTTGCGGCTCAGGCCCCCACCAGTGTTATTATTCAGGACGATCAGCTCAGAATCCGTTTCGATTTGTACCCCTGAGAATGGGAACGCGATGCAGCCCTGACTTGCTCTGCTTAGATTGCTGAGAACTAGTAGGTAAGATGCCTGCGATCATGGCAAGCAGCCAGGGTAAATCGCTTCAACCCTCTGAACCCCATTTCAGGAGTTATTTCCCTATCATGGACAAGTAAACTTTTGTGATTGTAGCCAATCTGAATTTAATCAAAAGTGTACAAGCAAAAAAAAAAAAAAAAAATCTCAAAGTTCTGACAAGGTGAAAAACAACATTGAACTTTATTTTATTATCACTGGATTTTTTTTTCAGACATGACTCTTCTATTTTAATTTATTGCTGCACTTTTGCTACCCTGATCATGTTTCCATGAATCAGCCTTGTGGTGCGGTGTCCTGAGAGACTG
Organism: Rhinatrema bivittatum; assembly: GCF_901001135.1. Lineage (NCBI taxonomy): Eukaryota > Metazoa > Chordata > Amphibia > Gymnophiona > Rhinatrematidae > Rhinatrema > Rhinatrema bivittatum. Next base: position 260,264,508 of record NC_042621.1, read on the forward strand.
CCCAGCAGACGGAGAAACATTTTCTCCCAGCACCTGAAGTGCTCCATCTGCTTTCCCCTTGCACCTTTATGCTGAAAGCCTCATATTCGGGCCGATACAGTAAAGTGCGCTCCAACGGAGCGCACTGTTAGCCGGCATTTGGACGCGCGTTTTCGACGCGCTAGCCTTACCCCTTATTCAGTAAGGGGTAATAGCGCGTCCAAAATGCGCGTCCAACTCCCCCGAACCTAATAGCGCCCGCAACATGCAAATGCATGTTGATGGCCCTATTAGGTATTCCCGCGCGATTCAGTAAGTAAAATGTGCAGCCAAGCCACACATTTTACTTTCAGAAATTAGCGCCTACCCAAAGGTAGGCGCTAATGTCTCCAGGCACCGGGAACGTGCACAGAAAAGCAGTAAAAACTGCTTTTCTGTGCACCCTCCAACTTAATATCATGGCGATATTAAGACGGAGGTCCCAAAAGTTTAAAAAAGTAAAAAAAAAAAAGTTTGAAATGGGCCCGCGGCTTGAAAACCGGACGCTCACTTTTGCCGGCATCCGGTTTCCGAACCCGTGGCTGTCAGCGGGCTCGAGAACCGATGCCGGCAAAATTGAGCGTCTGCTGTCAAACCCGCTGACAGCCGCCGCTCCTGTCCGAATAGGTGTCCCTAGCGCCTCTTTTTACCGCCGGGCCTAAATTAAATAAATTTATTTACTGAATCACGCGCACAGGAGAGTGGCCTGTGTGCGCGCCGGGAGAGCGGGCGCTCGCCCGCTGTCACGCATTTTTTACTGTGTCGGCCCGATTGTGTCATACCGAGGCTTACAGTTCCCTCTGAAACGAGAGTGGCATTTGGCTAAATTCTTCATTGCTCCGATGCAAAAGCACAGTCCCTCATCCAAGACTAAGGCTGCAGAAACAGGGTTCTCCATCGGGTCTGCTGTCGCTGACATGTCTGGCCCCGCTCACTGGATGACATCACTTCCAGGTGGCACAGGTAAACTTTCAGCCCACTCAGGGTGGCAGATTCACTGCTAAAGAGGCTCACCCCCTTCAGGAAGCCCTAAAACCTTTGTGGCACATATACCTCGTTGGCTCTGACTGCTCCTTTATACTACCTTACAGTCTGCCACAACACTCAGTCCAATTTGTTGATCATTAGATTGAAGTAGTGTCGATGACCGTGCAATATGTTGAATGATCATTACTTTTGCCTGGGTTGTTTGGGGGGGGGGGGGGGAATATTATATAAATTTGGTGTAAGTAGAAAATCTACTTTAATAAAACTGGTCTCCCCAAGGAGGTGGTCTGGGATAGGAAGAGAATTTATTCTCTGAAGCCTGCTCACTCCAGGTGCCTCATCCCTGTTACTTTTCAGCTTAAGGCAATGCATTCTAGTTCAGCTAGACTGAGCCTGACTGCCCCTATGTTATTTAGTTTACTTACTGTCTGATCCATTAATAACAAAGTCCTTCTGATTTTTTACCTATTTGAGAAATTTAAACTATCGATTCTGTGGCTTACTGTAAACAAAAAATTGAGAATAATATGTGACTTTGAAAACATATGAGAAAGTGTAAATCAGAGATTAGGGTTGGCCAGCAGGAGCATCTCTAAACAATTCAAACTAGTAGATAACTAGCCTGGTAAACCATTTGAACTAGTAAAGAAGCGATTAAGAGCTGAGTACCATTCCTTCTATTCTTCAACAGAAGACTATCTGCCCTTTTACTTATTTATTTATAACATTTGATCAACTTTTGTTTCCTTATAAGTTCATAATCAAAAATTTAAAAAATCAAACTAACTGATGAAATAAGTGTCCAGAACTGCACACAATACTCAAGATGCAGTTGCACCATGGAGCAATACAGAGGCATTATGATATTCTCCCAAATTTATTTAGTGGGTTCAAATTTATGGGTCATACATATGACAAAGTGTACCCTAATGGAGACAGCAGGGGTAACTTACAATCTCTATTCTGGTCAATGAGAACCAATGAGCATTTGAAAGGACTTGAACAAGTTAATATAAATTGGTAATTTACTCTCTCAGATAATAGAAGGACCAGTGGGCACTCCATGAAGTTAGCAAGTAGCTCATTTAAAACAAATAGAAGAAAATTGTTTTTCACTCAGCGTATTATGAATAACATTTGTACTTGAATTTTAAGATTCTAGTGTATTTTCCATCCTAATGGGAATTATTTTTAATATTTTACTTTTTTGTTAATTACTTAATTTGATGAATGTATATTGATTGATGCACTGCTTCGTCAACCATTGTGATGGCTATGCCGAACGACGGTATATAAAAACCAATAAATAAAATAGTTAAACTCTGGAATTTGTTGCCAGGGGATATGGTTTCAGCAGTTAGTGTTACTGGGTTTAAAAAAAAAAGGTTTGGATAAATTCCTAGAGATTAAATCCATAAACTGCTATTACGGTATTAATAAGCAATAGTAGCTTGTGATGTATCTAATGTTGGGTACTTGCCAGGTACATGAGACTTGGATTGGCCACTGTTGGAAACAGGATACTGGGCTTGATGGACCCTTAGTCTGACCCAGTATGGCATTACTTACTTATGTTCTTATGTATGTTCTTAGCACCATTCTTCTCTCCATGAACCATAGCCTCTAAAGCTATCACACAGTGTTGGCAAAAATAAAGCATTAAGTGGAGCCACATCATTTTTATATAAACACAAACTCAACTTTATTTATGGTTGTAACATAGCCACTATGTACAGGAAGAGAATAGGGTAGACATAAATACTGAATACTCAAAACTCAATACTCAGTACTCAAAACTCAATCCAGTTATTTTATGTACTCCTCCTATGTTGAGTTTTTAGAAAGTTTTCGTAATTATTATGGTTACTTTCCGCTCTTTCCTCTTAACTTCGTTCCTCTATCTCTCCCTTAGTCTTTCTCACTCCCGCCCATATCTACTTCCCCTTTTCCTGCCTGCTCCCCTCTCCCCGCTCTCTGTTCATTGTAACTTTCTTTTTCCTTTCTTGAGTTAATTGTAAACTGGCGTGATGTGTTCTACGAATGTCGGTATACTAAAAGTAAATAAATAAATAAAATAAAACTCATGGGATACAGTCAGAGTAAAGCTTCCTTACAGTATACTATATGGTACCCCACAGGATAAGGGTACCAATCTCTCAACCTTCACTTGAACATCAACTAGATCTCTCAACTCAACATTCCAAACATTTTACAGGAATATAAAGGTTGCATTACCCATATTACAGTTCTCCCATTTTCACTCCAATAGGTACTCTTTTTTTCTTCATAACTCATATTCCTTACCACACACTCAGTAGATATGCTATTCCTAGATTCCTCTGCATTTTAAATTCCAGACTCAGATCCTTGTGGGAAATAAGGTTCACTCCCTTAGGATTTACTCACGACCCCCTTCTTCATTCGACCCTCTACCCAAATCTCTCTGCATCTCCCATCCAGCAATATGCAGGTTTCTCTGGAATTTTTCATGCCCTCGGTCCTTCATGGGGCTCTCCTTCCTCCTGGCCATTTCCTCAAGGGGAGGAAGCAGCTCTTCTCCAGCCTTAGCTTTGGGAGATTTCCTCAGGGAGAAGCAGGGCCGGTGCAAAGGTATTGGGTGCCCTAGGCGACCATTGCGCTGCTGGCCCCCCCATCGCGCTCCCCCTACCTGTTTCGGCACTGACTGTGTGCTTCTCAGGGCCGCGAGCAGCTCTGAGAAGCACACAGTCTATTTCTCTTTTTTTTTTTTTTTTAATTTATACTTTATTAAATTTCTCATACATTATACAATGAAAAGAAAGTAAGAATTCTAGGTTACCATATCTTCAGTTTACAAAACCAGAAAAGAAAAATAAAATCTATACACATTCCCATTATTAAGTCCACATAATGGGGAGCTTACCTTTAAGAAAACAAAACAATAAATCATAATATCTTATGAAATTCAGGAGATTCATCATTCCCCGATGTATCAAGGAACACACAGATGAGAAGGAAACAATTTATTTTGATGAAACAGAGAGTGTTGGCCCTAGGGGCCACATTCTTTCTTAAATTTCCTTGCAAGTGTATCATTACTCTACAAAAAAATAAGTTTGTTTTCTTAGAGCCCTCTCATCTAGAAACCTTTCTTATAGATAAAGGTAGTTGAAGGCATTGTAATTAGCCTGAAAATGGATAGATTGTAAACTGGTTAAAATGATGAATCTCTAGTCTATTTCTCTTTGCCTCGAGTGGGATAGGCCCCGCTTGCGGCACCACGTGGTTGCTCTTCGGCACCCCCTACGGCTCGGTGCCCTAGGCAACCGCCGAAGTTCGCCTATTGGATGCACCGGCCCTGGGTAGAAGGAAAACCTTCTTGTACTCCACAGCCTCTGGCCTCTTCCCTTGAGGGGAGAAGCCACTGCAGGGCCCCCCTCCATATTAGGGTGGTCCCTGGTCCTACAAGCCTGAAAGCTGGTCATTCCAGTCAGCTACATCCTGAAGGTCCCTCTCACACCAACTCTAACCTAATAAAAGGCAAACTTCTGCCAAATCCTCCCAATTTTATACTTTCCTAGAACATATTCCCATCATTCACCTAAACCTACTGTTTTTAAGGGGACCAACACACCACCCCTTAATCCAAATAGCAGTAACACATCACATTGCCCAGCTGTCACAAAAAAAATGCAACAGTGGTCATCCAGCATTATTACAAGCGCAACATATATTAGATACAAACTTTGAACCATAAACTCTCCGGGTCTCCCCCCCTGAACTGTTTTGTGCAGTTAAAGTAGAAAGGGGCATACGTTAAGAGGGCATACAGGGTAGATATTCAAACACTACTTAGCCGGGTAGGTCGGACTTATTTGGCTACATGGCTGTCTCTGAATATTCACCTATACAACTTAGATGGATGTCACTTATCCGGCTAAATAGTTAACTGTATGGTTAGTGAGCAGGCAGTGGGCATAACTGGGTGGTACTACCTGTCAAGCTGGCTAATTTAGTCAGATTAGTATTGATATTGAGCCTTACCTGGTTAAGTTAAGTGGATACGTTAGACATGGCCCATAGCAGGTCTGAGCTTAGATGAATATAATTTATCCAGCTAAGCAGCGATTTATCTGGGGATATTCAGCTGTATAGCTGTCCAGTTGAATATCCCATCTAAGTTAGCAGGATAAGTTTATCAAGCTAACTTAGATAGCTGGCTATTCTTTGAATATGTACCCCACAGTATATTCAATCAATACATAATCTGCACAATGAGGTCCATATTTGAACACAGTCCAGATAACCTAATAAACTTATCTGGCTAACTTTATAGGCATATTCAATAGTGCTGCCACATTACTGAATATAGCTGGCTTTCTTAAAGTTAGCCGGCTAACATTAACATTTAGGACAGGTCTACAGGCCAAACGGACTTAGTTATCCAGCTAACTCTGAACATCAGAAATAGCCAGTTAATTTAGCAAGCTAACTCAGCTCCTTCCAGTTACACCTCTGGAACACCCCTAATTTAGCCAGCTAAATTCTAGCTGCTAATTTATTAGCTGGTTAGGATTTAACCAGATAAATGTCCCAATATTCATCTAGCTGGCTACTTTCTGAGTTATCCAACTAAATACTGCTGAATATGGATCTCTACATTATCATATAAATACATTTTTTTGATCCACAAAGGAGATCCAGCCTCCTACACCAGGAATAAGACTAGTAGCCAAACCCTTTCAGAATTACACAAAAAGCAGAATTAAGCAAATATACCCCACCACTCCCCCATGCAAAGGTTTGGTCAGATAGACAGGTCTTAGTATGTTTTCAGGTCATTAAATAATTAGACTTTAAATTAGTTGTAATGCCTGTGGGGATAGGGAAATACTTACAGTACCTGAATGTAATCCACTTTGAAGTGCCAGAAGTGGAATATAAATCTATAATGATCATAATAAGTAAATCCATGGCTCAAGCACTAAACTTTCAAAAGGGAAACTTTGAGAAAATGAGAAAAATAGAAAAAAACTCAAAGGTGCAGGTAAAAAGTGTGCAACAGGCGTGAACATTTTTAAAAAATTATCATTCTAGAAGCACAGTCCAAATGTATTCCACGCATTAAGAAAGGTGGAAGGAAAGCAAAATGATTAACAGCACAGTTAAAAACTAAGGTGAAAGAGGCTATTTTAGCCAAAAGATCTTCATTAAAAAATTGGAAAAAGGATCCACCAGAAAAAAATAGGATTAAACATAAGCATTGGCAAGTTAAATGTAAGACTTTGATAAGACAGGCTAAGAGAGAATTTGAAAAGAAGTTGGCTATAGAGGCAAAAACTCACAATAAAACCTTTTTTAAATATATCCGAAGCAGAAAGCCTGTGAGGGCGTCGGTTGGACCATTGCATGATCAAGGGGTTAAGGGGGCACTTAGAGAAGAAAAGGCCATCATGGAAAGATTAAACAATTTCTTTGCTTCAGTATTTACTGAAGAGGATGTTGGAGAGATACCCGTTCCGGAGCAGGTTTTCATAGGTGATGATTCAGATCAACTGAACCAAATCATGGTGAATCTATAAGATGTAGTAGGCCTGACTGACAAACTGAAGAGTAGTAAATCACCTGGACTGGATGGTATATACCCCAGGGTTCGAAAGAGCTAAAAAATGAAATTTCATACCTATTTCAATTAATTTGTAACCTATCATTAAAACCATCCGATGTACCTGAAGATTGGAAGATGGCCAATGTAACCCCAATATTTAAAAAGGGATCCAGGGGTGATCTGGGAAACTATAGACTGGTGAACCTGACTTCAGTGCTGGGAAAAATTGTGACGACTGATATAAAGAATACAATCACAAACCATTTAGGTAGACATGGTTTGATAGGACACAGCTAACATGGGAATTTGTGAGACATGACTTCCCAAATCTCCTACATTTTTTTGAAGGGGTGAATAAACATGTGGACAAAGGTAAACTAGTAGATGCAGTGTATTTGGATTTTCATGGTATAGGTGGCAATGTCCTTTTATGGATTGCAAGCTGGTTAAAAGACAGGAAACAGAAAGTAGGATTAAAAGGTCAGTTTTCACAGTGGAAAAAGGTAAACAGTGGAGTGCCTCAGGGATCTGTACTTTGACCGGTGCTTTTTAATATATTTATAAATGATCTGGAAAGGGGTACGATGAGTATCAAATCTGAGGATGACACAAAATTATGTAGAGTAGTTAAATCACAAGCGGATTGTGATGAATTGCAGGAGGACCTGCAAGACTGGATGACTGGGCTTACAAATGGCAGATGGAATTTAACGTGCACAAGTGCAAAGTGATGCATATAGGGAAAAATAATCCTTGTTGTAGTTACACAATGTTAGGTTCTATCTTAGGAGTTACCACCCAGGAAAGAGATCTAGGCATCATAGAGGATAATACTTTGAAATTGTCGGTTCAGTGTGCCCAAGTTTCGGCAGATAATTTGGACCTGTGTGCATTTCTAGAGGGGTCCTCCAAGGAGCCATCTCGTGCTACTCTTCGTCTCATTCATATTTGAGACAGATAAGAATTCAGTTATGCGAATTTTCATTCAGTGCAATAATTATCTGTTTATTGGTCAGAGGGTATGGCACTTCTCTGATGTACGTAAGCAAATGCAGAACAAATGCAAACTATTTCTGAAGATGCCACAAGAAGTTATCACTCTTTGTGGGGAGTTTGTCTTGCACTATCCCACTAAATGTTTAATTAAACTTTCCAATGTTCGATATGTCTTTTTGAACCTAAAGATTTGAGACAATTTTTTGATAAAATGATTGCTGTATAATGTTTTGCTTTTATATGGCCTTGGTGATTAAGTTATGTGGGTCAATAGTATATATATCTTGCTTCAGTGTTAATTCCTCTCTTTTTTCCTTTTATAATTATTATATCCATCCCATGTTTCCTCTTGGATTCCTCTTCTATATTGGGGCCTTAATGGAGGGTATGGTGATGGTTTAGTTATTTCATGATTCCTAAAGTGTAAAGCTGGCAGGACAGGTGGACCCTTAGAGCTGTGGTGCGATTGGCACCACCTAATAGGCGAACCCACCAGGCTCACACCAACAGCTGGTGCAGACTCCCCTGTAGGTTGAGCCCTTGGGCTCTGGCAGCCAGCAGGTCTTAGGTGAGACCCTAGGGCTATCCAGGAGAACAGAGTCTAGAGTCCAAGTGAGGGTTGAGGCAGGCAGCTGATGGCAAGACAAGGTTCATGCCAATAGTCGGGGTGGGCAGCAGATAGCAAGATGAGATCCAAGCCAATGGGTGGAGCAGGCAGCAGACAGCTAGATGAGATCCAAGCCAGGGTTGGAACCAGGGAGACAAGCCAAAGGGAACAGAGAACAGACAAGAGAAGTACAAACAAGGCAAAGCAAAGATGAGGCACACACAAGGCTGGGACAGGGACAAGGCAGGAACAAGGGCAATACAAAACACGGAGACAACTAGCAACACACACTGGGACACAAAGGAACCAGGGGATCTGTTGCTGAGGCATCGAGGAAGAATCTGGGCTCAAGTTATATAGCCAGGGGCCTGTGATGTCATCAAAGGGTGCCATGGGGACTTTCCTGCCAAGGTCCCTTTAAAAGCCGGCAAGTCGGGCGCACGCACGCTTTAGGGGGAACAGCCAGAGGCACGTTGTGGTGGCATTGCAGGCTGTGAACAGCAGCGGGTGGTGTTTCCTGCTGCGAAAAAGTCCAGGGTTCATGGCGACTCGCAGGGGTGTCTTGAGAGCAGCCAAACGTAACATAGTTACATCATGTATAGGTTTTTCTCCTTTAAGTCTATATGTGTCACCTTATTTTCTGTTACATGTGGTTTAATTGTAATTCTTTGTAAAATGGTAAAAATAAAGTTATAAAAAGGTATCATCTACAACTTGTTTGTTGACCCATATCCAAGTGGACTAACTCGGCAACCACAACATTTTTTTTTTTTTTATTAATGTTGGATCTTTTCAGTATGAAGGATCCCAGTGACTTTTAGGAGGAGGTTGGGAGAGTGAAAGAATACTAGCTGGAGGGAAGAGGAGAAACCGGAGGCTTCCCACAGGAGTTTCTGCCAAGGAAAAACAGGAAGGGAGAGTGTGGAACATTTTGCAGACAATCTGTAGACCACAGTATTTGGAAGGGGAGGTGTGTGAGAGCTCAGAGACCCAGTCCATTGCACTCTGGGTGCCCTTATATTCCACTCACAGGAAGAAAGACGACCCCTGGGAGGAGACAAAGGAACCACAGACACAGAGCAATTTGAATTGTATTTACTGAAGTGATTATGAACGAAACAAGCAGAAATTGTGCTTGTTCCAGTTAATTAGCATGGAACAATTTGAAGAGTAAACTCCTCTTTTGAAGCACCCTGTTTGTGTCCGGTCTGTTTATTGGTATTCGTCAGTTCAGAGACTAAAGAGGCACCCACAGAAAGAGGCCTTTACACTTCGCTTTGGGCTCTGGGGGATCTGTCCTGCCCCCTCCCCCAATTTGGAGAATCCACTCCAGGGTTAGTGGGGCTTTGCAAGGACTAACCCCTGGTATTAAGGGTGACCCCCGACCTTCATAACAACACTGGACAAGGGGCTACATTCATAGGGGCATTGAGAGAATGGAAGCGATTCAGAAATGATACAGGTCCCGCAGCGCAAACCTTACTTTAAAGAAAGGGCTTAAGACACTCAAAATGTACTCGCTGGAGAAAAGAAGGGATGAGGGAACATGATGGAAACTTTTAAATATTTGACAGGTTTTAATCAAGTACAGAACGATGACATTTTCCATAGAAATGTAAAGGAGAAGGGAGGAAGATACAACATAGGAAACATGAGAAATTATTTCTTTACAGAGAGGATGGTGGATGCCTGTGGTAGCCTTCTGATAGGGGATTTTCAAAGCCATTTCCACTGGTAAACAGCATTTTACTGGCAGAAATGGGGTGCTTAAAACTTGTCCCTTCCCTTCATTATTACAGGTAAAAGTACCTGTGCTGGTTACCTGTCGAAAAGGGGGATGGGGTTAGGTCAGAGGAGGGAAAGTATGCATGGCGATTTTCCTTTTGAAAGATCTGCACATGCCTTTCCGAATGTTCTTTTGCACCTGGTTCAAAGCAGATACAAGTACAAAGTAACCACTTTCCCACAGCTGCCCACATTTTCAAAGGGAAACTCCATGGGGAGTTTCCCTTTGAAAATTAACTTGCAGAACCTCAGGTGCAACATACCTGTGGGCCTGTGAACCCTGCGGGTACTTTGATTATTGCTCCCAGAGGTCGTAGCAATCGATACCATGAAAGAATTTTAACAGGTTTGGGACAATCACGAAGAGGGGCAGGGGTAACAGGTAAAAGAAAGGAAGGGGGGGGGGGGGACTTGAGGCTTTGCTCGCTCAGTGATATGCAACCTAAGAGAGCCAAAGAAGGGAAAAGGTAATCCAGTGGGTAGACTGGTGGTATGACTGCAACCAAATTCCAGGAAGATTGGGTAACCCTACATGAAGTGTCCCTGGTTAAAAGCCTAACAGCAGTGATATGGCTGCAAAAGGCTTCTCATGCATGGTTACAACCCTAACATACAGGCAGATTCAGTAAAGTCCACGGGAGAGCGGACGAACGCCCGCTCTCCTGGCGCGCGCACAAGCCACTCGCCTGTGCGCGCGATTCAGTATTTAAATTAGGTGGTGCAGTAGAAACAGGCAAAAGGAGGCGCTAGGGACACTAGCGCGTCCATAGCACCTTCTTTTAGCCCGAAGCGGCGGCCTTCAGCGGGTTTGACAGCCGACGCTCAATTTTGCTGGCGTCGGTTCTCCAGCCCACTGACAGCCACAGGCTCGGAAACCGGACGCTGGAAAAATTGAGTGACCGATTTTCGACCTGACAGCCGCCGGCCCATTTAAAATTTTTTTTTTCTTTTACTTTTTTTACCCTTCGGGACCTCTGACTTAATATCGCCATGATATTAAGTCGGAGGGTGCACAGAAAAGCAGTTTTTACTGCTTTTCTGTGCACTTTCCCGGTGCTGGCAGAAACTAGCACCTACCTTTGGGTAGGCACTAATTTCTTAAAGTAAAATGTGCGGCTTGGCTGCACATTTTACTTTCTGTATCGCGCGGGAATACCTAATAGGGCCATCAACATGCATTTGCATGTTGAGGGCGCTATTAGGTGCCGCGGGTTGGACGAGCGTTTTCCGCCCCTTACTGAATAAGGGGTAAGGGAAAATGCGCGTCCAAGAGCAAGTTAACAGTGCAGGCTCCGTTGGAGCGCACTGTACTGTATCGGCCTGCTACTGGGGTAGCCTGTAGGGAGCAACACTTAAAACTCTAAACAGCAGCAGTACATCTGCAACAGACTTCCAAGGAGATTAAAATGACCTGCACAAAGCAGCAATTACCACGGTTTCCAACAAGGCTGGGGTAATCTGAATGGAATGATCATGTTTAAAACCCAAATATCAATGAGTATAGGGACTAGGAAGGTTGGATGTTTTGGACAACAGCCTCACCTAATTTGATGGCTGTATGGATTATTGGAAACTTGATAGTAAGGCACAGAAGAGTGCTTGGGTATTGGATTAAATACTGATCTTCTAAAAATCAAAGAGAAAGATGACATTACCCACCAGCAGAAGTGGTGGAGGCCAACACTGTAACAAAATTTGCACATGCTTGAGACAGATAATGAAGGGCCGTGATAGGAATAGAGTTGAGAGGTCAAGTAAAAGAGATGGGTAATGCTTTAAGTATGGAAATCTATGTACTCATGGTGGAAAACTGGAGAGAAAAAAATCTCAATTTGGCAGATTGCCGACAGGAACCGGTACTTGCTCCTCAAGGGCCCATGTTCCTGAACACTCTGAAGATTCTCTACTGCCTGGAAGCTATCACAGATACAGACAATTGTGAGTTACCATCGCTCTCTCAGATTTTTCCCTGGAACCAGGTACTCGCTCCTCGAGGGCCTAACCCTTTCCAGCTACTGAGCTTTCTAAAGACCTTATGTGAGATCTGTCATCCAGTTCTGGCTATGAACACAGCATACCCTGTCTACTCACTATCTATAGTTTCTCTACAGCTCAGCAACCCTGGGATTGCTGTTCCAGTACCTGAGGGACTTCAGCCCTGCCGGGCATATCAGCTCACTACTACCACCTCTGGTGGTTCTACTAACCTGTCTAATAAAAGAATTATCTATGTCTGTCTCCGTACTCAAGCCTAGCCGGTAGTCCCTCTCAGGATATCCTCTTGGGGGCGCAGTCATTTGCCATCGGCCCATGGATTCACCTATCTACATTCCTCTACAGCTGAGTGTCCTCTCCAAGCACTCCGCTGGTAACAGATGGCTACTCCTTCCCCACCAGGAGTCTTCAGGAACAGATTCATTACAGTTTGTTACTACTCCCTCTACAGGAGCTGAGCATATCAGTTTACTAACTTCTCCTTCCTCAGGAATAGATTATAACAGATTGCTAACTCCTCCTACCACAGAAGCAGATTCCTAACAGAATGCTAACTCCCTAGCAGGAACCATAACAGCTTGCAAACTCCTCCCCTTCATAGGAGTATAACCATAACAGATTGCTAGCTCCTCCCTCCAGAGGAGCTCGCTCATGACAGATTGCTAGTTCCTCCCTCCAGAGGAGCTCGTAACATATAACACACATAAATAGCCTTTGTGTACAGTAAGCAAATTTTCCAAGGGCAAAGGTCTGCACCTACTGTTGCTGCTACGTGGAAAAGTATGAGCACACAAAGAGGGATTTTTGAAAATATGCACTCCATTACTTGTTTTACTGTACATTATCAGATATGCACGTATGCTTTTCCACCTGCTTATCAAGTTCTGGGTATTAAATTGGACTTCTTTTTTGTCTGAAGCTTTTAGGTGAAGGGGTCTCGAGCAAATAGTGGAGGGTGAGAGTGAACTGGTGAAGGACTGGTGCTTGGAAGTATGCATACCAGTAACTATTTTGATAAGCTAGATGTGCATAGGCATCAGCTATCTTTATAAAATACATGTGCGTATTTTTATAAAATAGGTGTATATGAGTATCCCTGCATTAAAAAAATGTGCGTGTACTGAAACATACACATGTGCTTTCAGGAAGGTATTATGTGGTATTTTATAAACTGCGTGTATAAACTGCTTGGTTCCTACTGCATAGTTTATAAAGTACAGGCGTAGCTTTAAGTGCACCTACTTATGTGCTTATATGCTGATTTATGCAAACTATTGAAAAGTACCCTCTTTATGGTATTACTGATTTTACATTTTCCTTATTGTAATGGACACTAATGTCACATTCCCAATTCCCATTGTGCCCTGGATAGTCCTGTATTAGTTAGAGTAGTATAGGTCAATGATTAGAGGTGGTACCATTCAAATACAGCCCCTCCCTTTAAGGGTGCTGGAATGGCTGTTCCCTTGGTGAGTTAACAAAAGCAGCTCTCTCCTGAGAGGTCTAGGGGTAGTGCAATTCAGTTGTTGAGTTGGGAGGAAGAATTGGGAGATTTTTCCAGGTGGGGCCTACCCATGAACTCAGGTACCATCTGACCATTTCTTTCAGTCTACTAACTGGCTGGCTGGGTTGTTCTTGGGGATTTTGAAAGTAAGAAGACTGTCGGACTCCTATGTTTTGCTTGGGGGGAGGGCATGAGGAACCCTGTCCATGGAGGGCCCAGGATAGGGAAGACCTGCCCCACTGTGACCTTCCAAGGAAACAGAGGAATAGTGGTGACCTACTGCAGCATCTTCTGCTGTTAAGATCATTTTTTGGGCAAAGAGACCTTTGGGTTAGGAGATCTGGGAGGAAGAGTTCTTGCTACCCGCTTCTTCCTGCCCTATCATGTGAACATCAAGAACTGTGTGTTCCAAGAGATCACTTTCCAACTTGGGATTCGAGAAGGATACAAAATGAGTGAGATTGAGAAGGACTGAGGAGAACTGTGAGTAAAACCAAGTTTGAGTTACATCTGAGGACCCCCACAATTGAAATCTTCGCCCCGGGTGAGAAATATTTGGGAGTCTGTACAGAGACTGTTTAATAGATTTTTTGGCTAGCTGGAGGGGGTTTCTCCATCCCGTCAAGGGACGTCTTTACCCACTTGGGAGCCTCACTACTTCAGTCCATGGATGGTGAGTATTTCTCTTGCCCCGGGATCCTGATATAGAGAATCTTGCACAGATAGTGAAAAAAACAGACCCGTAACAGCCACCTGTGGAACCAAAGGAATTAAGATGAATTGTGCCATTATTTCATCTGATTACTCATCACTAAAGGTTTAAGAACATAAGATATGCCATACTGGTCAGACCTAGAGTCCATCAAGCCCAACATCCTGTTTCCAACAATGGTCAATCCAAGTCACAAGTACCTGGAAAGTACCCATACATTAATTAGATCTGAAGCTACTATTCCTTTTTGATTAGTAGTAGTTTATGAACTTCTCTAGGAACTTATACAAACCTTTTTTAAACCCAGTTACACTAACTGCCATAACCACATCCTCTGGCAATGAATTCCAGAGCTTAATTATGCATTGAGTGAAAAATAATTTTCTCCAATTTGTGTGAAATGAGCTAATTGCTAACTTCAGGGAGTGCTCCCTAGTCCTTCTATTGTCTCAGAGATTAAATAACCAATTTACATTTACCTGTTCAAGTCCTTTCATGATTTTGTAGACCTCTATCATATCCACCTCAGCCGTCTCATCTCCAAGCTGAACAGCCCTAACCTTTTCAGCCTTTCCTCATAGGGGAGCCGTTCCATGCCACTTATCATTTTGGTCGCCCTTCTCTGTAACCAGAATTGCACACAGTATTCAAGGTGCGGTCTCACCATGGAGCGATACGGGGCATTATGACATCCACCGTTTTATTCGCCATTCCCTTCCTAATAATTCCTAACATTCTATTTGCTTTTTTGACCACCACAGCACACTGAGACAATTTCAATGTATTATCCACTATGATGCCTAGATCTCTTTCCTGGTATGAAACCTAACATCTCTTTCCTGATATGAAATCTAACATCTCTTTCCTAATATGAAACCTAACATTGTGTAACTTCAGCAAGAGTTATTTTTCCCTATATGCAACACCTTGCACTTGTCCACATTAAATTTCATCTGCCATTTGGACACCCAGTATTCTAACCTCACGAGGTCCTCAAGCAGTTTATCACAATCCACTTGAGATTTAATTACTCTGCATAATTTTGTGTCATCCTCAAATTTGATCACCTCACTCGTTGTATTTCTTTCCAGATCATTTATAAATATATTGAAAAGCACCGGTCCAAGTATAGATCCCTGAGGTACTCCACTGTTTACCTTTTTCCACTGTGAAACAGACCATTTAATCTTACTCTCTGTTTCCTGTCTTTTAACCAATTTGCAATACATAAAAGGACATTGTCTCCTTTCCCATGACTTTTTAGTTTTCCAAGAAGTCTCTCATGAGGGACTTTTTCCGAATGCCTTCAGAAAATCCAAATACACCACATCTACTGGTTCACCTTTCTCCACGTTTATTCAGGTCCCAGAAAACAAAACGGAAGCCGATCCACAATGGCACAGTAGCAACCAGGAAGCACAGATAGGATGAAACAAGGATTTGTTTACTAATTAGTGGTCAAATAGCCCAATTCTGGCCGAGTTTCGCTCATTTAAATGAGCTGCATCAGGGGCTTGTTATGCGCGCCGTCCGCAGCAGACCTGTGGCTTGGCCTTCTCACCTTTCCACAAGGACTTCAGCCTCTGGTTCCTCCTCATTAGTGGCAGTAGGCCACCAGCTCCGTCTTCGGGCCTACCCCAGTGCCTCTGGCCCTGCCACAGTCTCTGGCGTTCCCAGTCCTGATGCGATTGCTCGTCGGGCCTCTCCGCATGGCCCGTGAAGAGTCGCCACCAATCGTGCCGCGTCCCTCCCTAGGCATGCGCTGATCCTTATGAAAGGACCACGGTGGGAACCTGGCCACGGCTCTGGATGATGACATCAACCTCTTCATGGTATTTAAGCTCAGGCCTCGCTCCATAGCATTGCCTTTGCAACAGGTCACCTCGTTGATCGAGTACTCATTGCTACTGAGATTCGTCTCTACTCTACGTTCCTGATCCTCGTTGTTCCTGGTTCCTGTTTCCTCGTTCCTGCTCTGCCTATGCTTCAGATTGATTACACGGACTTTGACTTCGCTTCACCTGACTACGCTACAGCCTATCACCAGACCCAGACCTCCGCTTCGCCGGTCTACGCTACAGCCCATCTCCAGACCCAGACCTCCGCTTCACCTGACTACGCTACAGCCCATCTCCAGACCCTGACCTTGACCCTCACTTTGTCCGACTACGATATTGATCGTCTCCGTGATCAGACCTCAGCTTTGATTGCCACAGCCTCTGGGTTGCTGCCGGCCATGCTCAGGCCTACCATTGGATGCCTCTTTTGCCTACTCCCTGGACGTGGACTTACTAGGCTTCGGCTTACCATTGCTTGAGCGCCTTCAGTCTGCCTTGTTTCATTGGCGCCCGAGTTCCCAGAACCTCACCCAGTCCAGAGTAGGACTACTCCATCCCTTGCCTGCTGTATCTGGGCTGAAACCAACTTCTTCTGCTATCCTATCTCGAGGCCCTCCTAAGTTCTGCTGGCCCTAGCACCCAAAGGCTCAACCCGCGGGAAACGAGGGCTGGTAAAGGTGAAGCTCCAGCGGCCTCTGCCCATCAGCCCACTCCACCTGCCGACGGTGGGGACCCGTAGGTCCTCACCTACTGGTTGCATCAACCCCCACCTCAGCCCAAGGGTCCACCTACAACGCAACAAGGCTATAATTTATTAAAATAGAAAACAAATAAACATGAATAAAAACATAAAAAATGAACTAACACATATTAATTAAAATCATATTAACTTAAAAACATATGATGCTTTTAGGGGGAGTTGTCGGTACGATCATAGGATCCTTCCTGCAATAAAATATCGTGGCTTAGTGCATCTAAGGGTGTGTGTAATATTTAACAGATTTTTTTTTATTATATTCTGCTTTTCGACACTTCAAAGCAGATAACATTCAGGTACTTCACTATAAAAAAAAAAATGTCAATAGATATGCTGTTTGGCAATATGTACTGCTGCCAAGGTACACAGTTGAAAATACTGGTCATGAAGGAGGCAATAGTGATCCTTAAACCATTATATTGCTTTTTGTGTAACTATTGACAATTTAGGGTCTTATTCACTTTTCTCCCATTCTTTAGCTGTGGATATTAAGCTTTGTGAGTCAGACCCTTCGTGTATTCTTTGGTAATACAATTCATTCTCCTAAGGCTCCTAAACTGAACTACTTCAGAGGCCAATAGGCCTTTTTATATTTGCCGATATACTTAAATATAGAAATATAGATTATAATGAGAGAGAAACACTGAAGGGCCTTTCTAATATGTCCATTTTCCCTACCTATCTTAGACTTTGTCATCTCTGGCTTTGCACCTTGCTTTCCTCACCATTAAGAATCCTCTGTGATTATCGTATGCTTTCTTACAATCTATTACCATTTTACCTTACCATCGCTATTAGAAGGCCATTCCATGAGTCCACCACCCTTTTTTAAAAGAAATGTTCCTAAGCTTATCCTACTCCTCCATCCCGTCCCCCTCCCCAATCACATATCATGACGCCCTCCCCCTGTATACATACAACAGATTATGTTGACATAGGGATTTGAGGTCACTGTGGTTCCCTATGTCCATGGACATATTTTCCATGTCTGCTTTCAATATTAAATTGAAAGATATTCATGTTGAAGTGAAAGGCAGCATGTGCTTATGTAGTATTGCAAAAGTTGATGCATCTCCCTCTTTCCTAGTATGGGATCTGTTGTACTGTGACAGGTTTAGCAAGCATCTGCCAAAAGATTGCTGAGTAACTTTAATAAACTTAATGTCATGGATAACAGTTTATTACAGTTCAGCTGGTAATGTAGCCAGCATTTCTTTACAAAGATTTTTTCTGCCCTCAGAGAGTCTCAATTTGGTTTCTGCAAAGATGCAAAATATTAGTTGGCTGGGGCCTTCTCTAAAGTCTCTTTTTTTGCATGCCAAGCTCATTGAGAGTTTATTATAAAAGCTATTAGTGTAAAGTAAGATTTTTTTTTCCTTGGCCTTTTATCTGTCCAGAAGAATTGGTGCTATTCAGTTTTGAGGAGGCAGCGAAGCTCCATTTGGGTTTCTTTATGAGTGCCTCAAGTGAAATCTGTTCCAATATTAGTCACAGAGAATGCTCTTAATTTTCTCATTTGTATGAGATAATTGATTAACGAATGTCTCATCATCCAATTTGCATGTCTTCCATTTCCATTCCTCCCCCCTCAATCTGCCTGCATCTATAGTCCCCCCGTGCATCCACACACAGAATCGCAGAACATTTGCACCAGACCTTAGACTCGTGGTATCTGCTGTACCAGTATATATTGTATCTGCTAGCAGATAACTCAAATTACATAAGAATTAAATTACCACTCCTCTTCTTCCTGGAGATCCTATGGCTCCAATTATGGAAGGCATGATTGCATGCAACTTCATGCAGCTCGGGAGCTGAAGTAAGTTGCAAAACAAGAGGAAATAAAGAAAAAAGGTAGGGTTTAGGGGTGAGGAGGAGAAGGGAAGGGGAAGGGAGATTAGTTAGGGGGAAAGGGAAGTTCCCTCCCAGTCCGCTCCTTAATTGGAGCGGACTGGGAGGGAACTGGGAAAGGCTGGGATGCATCACCGCGTGAAAATTGCGGAAGTCTCTCCCCCCTTGTGAGTGCCGCCCACACATATGTGCGCGGATTACAAAATCCGGCGCACATGTGTGCACGGCCCACCAATTTTATAACAGATGCGTACACCTTTTAAAATCTATCCCACTGTGTATAAAATAGCAATTGTATGGGTATAGGCTATTTGCACATGTAGATGCTCATTTTTACATTCTACAGTTGTGCCCAAGTCACAACGAGTTGCATTAAGGTTTGAAACATGGCTTTCTAGATTCTCAGCCTGCTGCTCTAACCATGAGGCTACTGCTCCACTCATGGATATATAATTCCTCTTCTATCTGAGGAGAGAACTGTCTTCCAGCAGTATACAACTAGGCTTGTATACAAGTGTAGGTAAAATACTCACTGCTAGTACTGTCTACTGATCACTTCTTAGGAATGGTAATGTATTAATAACAAGCCAAAATCATAAACAAATTAAACTATATCTCCCATAATTATTCTGGAATTTTGACTGCAATCATTAGAGTCTGCTTCATGTCTAAGCCTCTCTAAGAAGTCTTGATCAGCTGATCCTGGAGGACAAAGAGTTGATACTGTTCAAGCAGGTAATCCGAACATGCCCTGTGGCCAAAAAGGCCTTCCAAGATGAAAAACAGATTGTGTGTAATTAGATCCAGTTATGGCACAAACCACTGAATTCTGAACAGTGTCACCACAGGACAGGAGTAAGAGCATGTGCCAGTATCGTCTGCAAGGCAGATATCCAAAGAGCTATCTTCCCATGCAAAACAATCAAAGGGGGAGTGGCGGGGAAGGAAGATCAAAAAGATCTTTCCCTGGCCTTGATATCTCAGCATTCTTTAGACATAAACCAGGGGAGCCAGAACACTGTAATAGGATTAAGACTGGGATGCAAACAAATGGGCATAAAGAAATTCTATGTATGAGTCCATCGATTGCTCAAAGGAAGCGTTGATCCAGGGCCCTAAGCTGCTCAAGTGAGCTCCTACAACCACATCGAGCCTCCCTTTCAAAGCAAAATATCTCAGGGTACATAATATAAGTAAGAACAAAACGAAAGTAAAAATCAGTCAAAAATGTATTTTTGAGAAATATTATATCTACGATATGAGTCAGGAAGAGGAGGCACTGAGAAGCTGTTGCTTCTTTGCAATGAAATCTTACATTTTTTAAACCAAGCAATTGCATGTAACCAAATGTACATTTTTTTTTCCAATATTGGAAATTAATATGATGATAACATCCCATAACTGTGGGTGTGTAACCTACCATTGACACTCATGTATGGTTGTCTGCCCTCTCTTTTCCTCATTTTCTAAGAGGGTTTCTTTAAAATACTATCAGCTACAGTTTTTGTGACTGTGAGTTTCAATGACAATTCATCCCTTACCTGGTTTACAGTAACAAAATCTTCAGGATAGTATAGCCTGATGCTTCTATGTATTGGCCACGTATAGAACCAAGCATACAAGTTTTATACTTCCCAGAATTTCAAGTCTCTTATAAAATTTTCTTGGAGTCTAAGATCATACTTACATCCAACATCAAGAACTTTATTGGCAAAGAAAATACAGTAGGAGCAAAATAAGGAAATGTGATGTACCGGTAGTATGTTGATTTAGGAGATATGGAAAGAGTAAATTAATCACAAGATATTAAAAGGAAGTTTTCACTGATATGTTTTACATTCTTATAGATACCCTGATTGTTATTCTCTGCATCAGAACTGCCATATTTAGGGGCCTATCTACTAATGGGTGTTAATGCAAAAGTTTAGCTAAAGTGCATGCCTGAAACATGGTGATGTATGCTGTTTGCATGTGTGCTGTTTCCCTGAAGTAACACTAAAGCACACGAAAATGCCTGAAAAAAAGTATTGTAATCATTGGGGGTAATTTTCAATACCACTTACACTTATAAAACTCAGTTTTATGTGCAAAAGCAGCTCTTTGAAAATAGCCCTGGCAGGTATGCATGTAAAAGTCCGCATGTACTTTCCAGGGCTTGGGGGAGGGGGCATGTGAGAGAGAGTTGGGTGGGGATTTACATGCAGTAGGGAGGATTTATATGTGCAGACTTTTGGATTTTCAAAAGTCTGTGCATACGTTTTCATACAGTGCAGTTGTTACCCACCGCTAAATGCAGGTGTAACTTCCGCACATACTAGAAGACCTTGTTTCGGCATTTTCAAAGCAATTTTATGCATATGTGAGGCCATATTTTCAGAATGTGCAAGGAGCAGACCCTAAAGCAGGCAAGTTTCGCTGAAACACTGTCAGTGCTGGACATTTTTTTGCGCTGACGGCAAGCACAGTATTGAACACACGTGCAGGGGGTTCTTGTAACATTATCAGCAAATACTGTATACAATGGAGGCGTGATCTATGGGATCAACAATTTAACAGCAGCTTTCAATAGGACAGTGGCACAAGCGAGAGTATTTTCTGGACTATGAGCTGACGGCACAAGCAAGAGCATTCTCTAATCTAGACTATGAGCTAAGTATAAACCAGTATTTAAGAGTTGTTCTCTTTGATTTCATATATCAAGGGATGTTTTTTAGTGGTTTTGTTGTACAACATTATGACTTTTAAGAACACAGGAATCACAATTTTTAATTGCATAAAATGTTTTGCTAAAAAAATTGAAGTAGAAGTAATTTGAGATTTACACTACTGGTATATGATTATTTCAGTACCCGTCTTTCACTCACTTAAGGCTTGGTGCCTGCTTGAGTGTTATTACACAGGCTTGTATGATACCAGTACTTCTATATTTGATTCGTATCCTAACTTCAGAGAGAGTTGCAGAATTTCTGTTCAAATAAAACAGCATCAGATAAACATAATATTCCTTTAACATGCTAGAAGTTATTGTTTTTGACTCGTGTATAGCCATGAAGCATGGATATTCACAGGTTTAATCCTTGTTTTACTATTGCTTGCAAAGTAACCAAGAAAGATCATGTGCAGAGTTCATACAAACAGCAATAGATGAGTACCAATTTACTTAGAACTGGCAGTTCAAATCCTAAATGATTTCTGTTTTCACAGATACACAGATCACCTTGGTGATTACTAGGTCTCTGGGAGGGAAGAAAAGTCAACTTCCCCTGTTTTGCGAGTGTCAATTAGCATTGGTCTTGTCTGCAAGGACAAGCCTGCACCCAGTCCTTGTCAGGCTTTCCTCTTTCTCTCTCATTCAGCCTGCTGGCTGTTTCTTGAGGTTCTCTGATTAGGACTCACAACACCACAGCAATCGTGCAGGCAATGCTCTGGACTCACCCCCTTTTCGGGACTCCATTCCAATGACCTACTAGCATATAGAACTAGCCTTTTTGCCAGCATAATGAATAGTTTGTTCTCCCCAGGCCTATCCTCCTTATGAACGTTGATCAGCCTTTATGTGTGAGGTTGGTGTACCTTGTCATACTGCCAAATTCTTCACACTTTTGACCTGAAAGAGATTTGACTAAGGAATCACTATGGTAAAGGCTGTAAACCCCTGCTGAAAATGAACAATAATAGCTGCCCTTGAACAGCTTGGTGGGATAAACCATTTCCCACAGCAC
Organism: Rhinatrema bivittatum; assembly: GCF_901001135.1. Taxonomy (NCBI): domain Eukaryota; kingdom Metazoa; phylum Chordata; class Amphibia; order Gymnophiona; family Rhinatrematidae; genus Rhinatrema; species Rhinatrema bivittatum. The sequence goes on from NC_042621.1 coordinate 260,286,867, forward strand.
CTCCCCCTGAGGTTGTCTGCAGTGGTTTAATCCATGTCCAGAAAAGGAAGTTAGGCTAGGAGCAAGTTGGGTCATTTTGATTTGGCTTCTGAGGAAGAAGGAGCTGGGTTCAGGAGTTGGAGGATTCTCCTGAGGAGACTATACAGTGCACCCCTTGCCTGGTTAGGATATAACTCTGGTTGAGAGAAGAATGTTTTGATTTTCCTGTCGGGCAGTTTACTGAATTTAGCTTGGGTGAAACCCTGGTTCTGTGTGGTGAGGGATAAGCCCCATATCCAACGGTCAGTGGTGAGAAGACCTGTCCATCACTTCCCCGGCAGGAGAAGTGCAGCAGTGAGTCATAACCTTCAGAGAGTTTTTTGGACTGTGAGAGTTTTGCCTGGGTTTTGGTTCTGAGGAGGTTTTGTGCCACCTCTCCTCATGGAAGAGTGTGGCCTGGAAGAGTATATTAGCTGGGGGGGTTTTCAAGTATTGACCTTTCTTCCAGGGAAGTCGCAAACAGAGAAATCAGGAGGACAGAAGCAGGAATTTCTGGAGACCCTTTACAGGATCTTCACCCAGAGGACTAGGACACGGTTTGGGAACCAGAGACTGAAAAGTGAAATGCAGGTAGGTTTTTTTCTGTATCTTAAGGGGAACCCCGCACAGAGTAGGATCGTCCCTAGCCATCTGGTACACTTATGCACTCAAGGATGGGAGTGGTAAGCTAAACCCCAGGGTACCTGATCTCAGCAACACCTACACAGACGTAAAGCCACCCACAGTTGTAACTTCGCACAATTTTGGATGATTGGGCATTTATTTGACTTCCATACGAATCAGTACATTTATGCTGAACACCCACAACTGTGTCTAGCCCCTTTGTTACAGCTACAGCTCCCAACCAAAGAGACACACACCTAACAGTATATACACCACCACCTGGTCAGAAGGAAAGCCTTGCCCCCTACAGAAAGAACCCACACCTTGGGGACAAACAGGAGGGGAACATAACCTAGATGGAAGACGTTCCAGAAACAAATATTTTTGTGTGCCCTGTGTAAATGGCAAGAAAAACATGAAAAAGGAGGTTACATAATCATTTAAAGTCCATTTTTGAAATTCGTAAAATATGTACACAGAGAGAGATTTATGGAAGAGGCACTGCAAATATCTGAATCCTTCGACATTGGTGTGATCTATTCTAAGGCAGTTGAACTTTGACAACCATTTTTAATGAGAATACCCACCATGCCTCTCATTATGCTAAGCTTTTTTTCTAACTGCTGACTCCCACATATGCATTGGTAATTACTCCACTACAAGCAATTTTTAGAGTCCATCAGCAAAAAGCAATATGTAAGCCAGTCACTCAGAAACCAGTTAGGTTCTTTTAGTTAGGAACATTCTGCAGCGGACTCATTAACCCTAATTATCACCAGCTTTCCTGAAATTTCCCAGACTAAAATGAAACAGATACTAACCATGCTGAGGTTCATTACTATAGACAGAAGCTTACTCTAAACTCTTTGATCAAGATTCTGTCTCCCAGCTTGCCACTGAGATATGCTGAACACATGTGCTTTGTTTTCTACCTAAGCTACTGCAGGAAACATTCTAATTACATATCATATGCATAATTCCAAATTGTTGATTCAAAAGAATGATTTTTTTTTTTTTGCTTTCAAAAATAAGGATGAGATTTCAGTGTTTTAGAGGACAAATCTTACTAATTATCAGGGCAATGCTGCTGTCTATGGAGGTAAATTATGTGGGGAAGAGGGTTAATGATTTGGAAGAAAATGAGCTTATAATCTTTGACATGAGGGTTCCTCTTTTTCAAACTACAGCTGCTGCAAGTCCCTTCTACATTGGAATGAATCCTGTTCAACCTTTGTAGACCAAGTAGCTCCACTGAAAGAAAGACCCATCCACCTCCAACTGTTTTTCATCTTGGTTGACAGACATCAGATAGCTTGAAAAAATCTGCTACAAGCAAGATATACGATGGAAATAATCAAGACAATGAGATTCCAGAGTAAACTGGGCCTAATCCTACAAGAACTACAAAAGATCAATCAACAGGACTTTTATTCAGCACCATTACCGAGAAGAAAAACTCTACCAAAGAATTGTTTCACATTGTTTATGGACTCAGGAACCCCACAGCATCAGAACAAAACCCAGGAAAAATCCTAGAGTGATCTCAGTTTGCCATCTTCTTCCAAAATAAAATAATTAAAATCTAAAATAGACTTGATGGAAAGCCTGTACCAAGGATCAGAGTCCAAAGACAAGCTTAGATCTTGTCCCACTACACTCGACACCTAGACTATTTCCAGACCAAACAAAAAGCAAGACTCTACAGTCATAGCCACAATAATCCTTCCCCAAGAGGAAATCAAGCTGAAGAAACCAAATACTGGGAGAGGTCCATACTAATTGGAATGAGATTTGAAAGAAGACCTGTTTCCATAATCACATCTCAAACTGCATACCAACCAACAGCCAATCCAAAAGGCAAATCCTAACTGACCGGACATTTATCAGAATGAGCAGGATGTCCAGCTCTCACTTAATCCAGGTGAAGCTGTCTCAGCCATCTCACCCAAGTCAAATGATGCAAAGACTTCTTAAAAAATGTGGAGAATGATGGCATAAAGGCACTAATGAGGAAATTAGGAAGGAAAGATTGTACTTCCAACCCTTGCCCTACCTAGCTACTTGACTATTCATGGATTTAGCAGACTCAATCTCATCTCACTTGGTCAAGATTAGGAATACCTTGCTCCAACAATAAGAACATAAGAAATTGTCATGCTGGGTAGGCCAAGGGTCCATCAAGCCCAGCATCCTGTTTCCAACAGAGGCCAAACCAGGCCACAAGAACCTGGCAAGTACCTAAACACCAAGAAATTCCCATGCTACTGATGCAATTAATAGCGGTGGCTATTCCCTAAGTAAACTTGATTAATAGCAGTTAATGGACGTCTCCTCCAAGAACTTATCCAAACCTTTTTTGAACCCAGCTATGCTAACTGCACTAACCACATCCTCTGGCAACAAATTCCAGAGTTTAATTTTGCATTGACTCAGCCCTCAACTTGGAGTCAACTTGTCAAATAGCAATAGTAAATAAAAAAAAACTTTTGCTGCCTTGACATGGTGAATCAACTATGCCTGTTCCTACAACCAACTTGATTTCAAAACAGTCATGCAGTCAGCAGTATGCTCCCACCTAGTCTACTGCAATACCATCTACACTGGCTTACCATAAAACTCCCTTACCAAACGACACTTCACAATGCCACTGCCATATCCATCACAGGAAAAAGAATATGGGAATGGGCCTCTCCCCTATTGTTCACACTTCACTGGCTCCCAATTTCTCAGTGCATCAGATTGAAAATCCTATCTATCACTGATATTCAAAGCAAAGGAAGGAGAAGGTGAGAAGATACCACCCCACCCGAAACCAATACCTATCCCGGAAAAAAAACATCTAATCACCCCTCAAGGCCATCTGCCACAAGAAAATGAGATCCAGAATCTTAATGGGTGTGGCACCTGACTTCTGAAATTCCCTCCCAGCTTCCTTGAAAGATATTAATAAGTACCTAACATTCTGCTGCCAACTGAAAATCCGGCTCTTCAGCCAACTAAGCATCTCTCTAAAAACTTCACTCCAGAAGTCTCACATCAAGACGCAGTTTAACAAACTTTGGACAACTCATGCTCCACATTTTTCGAACCATAGAACCTGAGCCAATAGCACAGTTCCAAGCCATCTTTAGCAAAAAGACTTTTTAAAACTTTTTCTCTTTGCTATGTGCTCCTTATAGCAAGTTAATATGTAAATCTGCTGTCCTTCACTTATCTTCCAAGATTTGTAATTTAAAATATGCTTTCTAGATTGCCAGATCTGGCAATCTACAATCTGGCCAGTAATTTACACTTAATCAGAGATTGGATATTAGATACCTCCTCCTTTTTAAATCTTCTGGCGGATAAGGCTCTGACTCACCCACTGGCTCCTTCTTTTGTGTTGCAAGCTGCTTCTCCATCTCTCAATACCTTTTTAGTACAAAATGCTCTTATCCATCCTCTTCGTGTACCATGGAGGAAATTGATGTCCCTTCTGAAGCTGGATCACGTGTGTGCTTACCTTTTACCAATTCAAGGGAACCCTGCCTTTACGCCGGGCTCGCAAACACTCGCATTTCGTAAATGGATAAAGGCTGGTATTACAAAGCTGGGCCACGTGTTTAATCCTGAGGGCCAAATTCTCTCGATGATGGAGCTGAAAGAACTATATGGTAACATTGATATCGGGGTCTTCCCTTATCTACAACTCCAGCACTATATTGCTTCCATACCTCTTACTTCGCGGTAGGTCACTTCCCTTACTGCAATAGCGGACATCCTGCTTCTAAAAAAGGAGGGCACTCCGTCGCTCGCCACCTACTATCGCATGATTAGAAAAGCCATTTCCCCTGATACCTGTGCTATTTTGGTGGAAAGGTGGAATCGGGATGGGGTGTTCCTGCTCACTGAAGCCATTATAGCAGCTTGTTTTCGGCGGATCTCCCAACTCTCAGTCAATATGTATTATCGCGAAATGCAGTACAAATTTATCCGCCGCGGTTATATTTCCGCTCAGGATGCTTATAATAGGGATGTGAATCGTGTCCTCAATCGTCTTAACGATCGATTTCGGCTGGGAGGGGGAGGGAATCGTATTGTTGCCGTTTGGGGGGGTAAAATATCGTGAAAAATCGTGAAAAATCGAAAAATCGAAAAATCGCAAAACCGGCACATTAAAACCCCCTAAAACCCACCCCCGACCCTTTAAATTAAATCCCCCACCCTCCCGAACCCCCCCCCCAATGACTTAAATAACCTGCGGGTCCAGCGGCGGTCCGGAACGGCAGCGGTCCGGAACGGGCTCCTGCTCCTGAATCTTGTTGTCTTCAGCCGGCGCCATTTTCCAAAATGGCGCCGAAAAATGGCGGCGGCCATAGACGAACACGATTGGACGGCAGGAGGTCCTTCCGGACCCCCGCTGGACTTTTGGCAAGTCTCGTGGGGGTCAGGAGGCCCCCCACAAGCTGGCCAAAAGTTCCTGGAGGTCCAGCGGGGGTCAGGGAGCGATTTCCCGCCGCGAATCGTATTCGTACGGAAAATGGCGCCGGCAGGAGATCGACTGCAGGAGGTTGTTCAGCGAGGCGCCGGAACCCTCGCTGAACGACCTCCTGCAGTCGATCTCCTGCCGGCGCCATTTTCCGTACGAAAACGATTCGCGGCGGGAAATCGCTCCCTGACCCCCGCTGGACCTCCAGGAACTTTTGGCCAGCTTGTGGGGGGCCTCCTGACCCCCACGAGACTTGCCAAAAGTCCAGCGGGGGTCCGGAAGGACCTCCTGCCGTCCAATCGTGTTCGTCTATGGCCGCCGCCATTTTTCGGCGCCATTTTGGAAAATGGCGCCGGCTGAAGACAACAAGATTCAGGAGCAGGAGCCCGTTCCGGACCGCTGCCGTTCCGGACCGCCGCTGGACCCGCAGGTTATTTAAGTCATTTGGGGGGGGTTCGGGAGGGTGGGGGATTTAATTTAAAGGGTCGGGGGTGGGTTTTAGGGGGTTTTAGTGTGCCGGCTCACGATTCTAATGATTTATAACGATAAATCGTTAGAATCTCTATTGTATTGTGTTCCATAACGGTTTAAGACGATATTAAAATTATCGGACGATAATTTTAATCGTCCTAAAACGATTCACATCCCTAGCTTATAATTCAAAAATTGCACCAACGCTGCAGTGTCTACGATGTGGCGAGATGTCCGGCTCAATCTCTCATGCATTTTGGGCATGCCAGCCAATTCAGACCTTTTGGCGTAAGGTACTCAATTATGTGGAATTGGTGTTAGGGTTGGATATTCCCTTCTCCTATTATTGGCTTCTGTTTGGTTGTATTTCGCCTCGATGTGTGAGAGTTTGGGGTTCTCGCCTCTTCATACAAAAAGCCTGCTTTTTGTATGAAGAGGCGAGAACCCCAAACTCTACTCAATTGGAGAACCACGGATCGGCCTTCTTATTGGGCCTGGCGTAATCATTTACATCAAATGATGCAAATGGAGGCTTCCATTATGCGACAACCGCCGAGTCAAAAGAAGAAGTTTCTTGCGGTTTGGGGCCCGTATGTGCAGCGGCTTCCTCACCGGACCCGCAGTCTCATCTTAAACGAGTGAGTAGGTGCGGGGATAACTTCCCCTGAAGAAAGATGGCAAGCGTTGCTGAAGGACCTTGAGGCACTTGTGACCTTGGACATGGGGGGGGGGGGGGGGAAGGGGAGATAGGGGGCTGGGGGTAACACACAGTTGTGTATTGGGTTTGAAATGGGGAGTATATCAGAGTCAAATACTCTCTGTACTGTCTTGGTTTATATTTGAAATAAAAATTGTTTTACAAAAAAAAAAAATATGCTTTCTATCTACTGCAATTTTGAAATCTGCCTTTCAACTATTGTATAACCCTCGGGATGGGGAACATAAAATGTGAGTGTCTGGCCCAGTCTCTTGGAGAGGGTCCAAAAAGCAAAGGATAAAACAGATGGTGTAGTGGACCCATCCAGAGCCAGAAAGGGGTGTGGATACTCTCTTGAGTTGGTGTAGGGAACTCAAAGCTTGGATGCATTCCCTCTGTAGACCTTGTTCCTGCTATCACTTGGTCAAAGGCCAGTGATCTCTATACCCCTCTAAATAAGATACACACAAGTTATATATCCAAAACAATTAACAGTTTGTTTTTTGGAATACCCAGCAAACTATGTACAAGAAAGGAAAGGACTGACAGTGAATAAGATGGTTATGGTCTACAGGTGTTTTCAGCTTAGGTACAGCTTTAAAGTTGACAATAAAGATCCTCAATCAGTTGGTACACTTCATTCTATAAGTTATCCAAACCTTCATGCAACCTCACAATATTCCCCCTTCTCATCACCCTGAAGACACATTTATCACATCATCCTCTGTTCTCAATTTACAGCTTCAACTTTCCCAGCACAACTGGGCCACAGAGTTTCTCCAATTTCTGTATGCTGGAACCTCTGCTCCCTGGAAGTGCCCCATGAGCTTGCAGGCATCCCTGGGACACTTTTTCTCACTCCACACTTCTCTGCTTCTTTATCCTTTCCCCTGAGGTGGCCAACTCCTCCTGATGCCTCTTCCTGATGGTAAACTCAGGCTAGTAGTTCCTTGGAATTAAAAATTTCCCCCTTCGCTTCAGGCCTTTCCCTTTCATGGGGAGAGTCCCCTGCAGGGCCTTTTTCTAAAAGGAGGGTTCTCCAGGCTCACCTGTCAAGCTGGCTGCTTCTATCCATTCCCAGATTATAGTGGATTCTTTCCCTTCCAGCCAAACATTGAACCAGTATTTATATTTATAGTCATAAGACCACTCTCCAAAGAGGATTGTCTTTTCCATCCTCTTAAATGAAACACTCTCTAGAACCCATTGACATGGAATCTTCTCTCCATAAACTTCATGGACATTAACTTATACATTGTCCTGCTATTGTTTATGCTGCCATCTAGTGGCTATTTTCAATAATTGCATGCCCCCAAACATTCTTCAAAAACATCCAAACTTTAACTACCAATTACCCTTTCCAGAAACAAGTCAAAAGACTCCAATGCTTAGACTTTTCCTAGGCCACACACTTGTGACAAGGGCCCATTTTGGGGCCTGTTACAATTGAAATCTGCTTTGAAGTGACTGTCCATGAAAATTGGAGTAGAAATCCAAAACTAAATTGTTTGTAATCTATCGACTACAGTGGATCCTGGTAAAGTATCAGTCAACGTTCAAACTCTTTTCACTTACAAATGTATCCACGGCTTGGCTCCCCTGCCTCTTTCCTCCCCCTCCTCATCTCTGCCTGATACAGAATGTTTAACAGCACAAGCTTTAATCTGTGCTTTCACACATATGCATATAGCTAAGACCTTTCATAAATGAAGCCCTGTATCCTTAAGATATAGCCATTTTTCATGGCCAAGTCAAGATGAGCACATCAAGAAATAAAGTCTGGTCTTTGCCATATGCCTTTTCATGAAATGTTAATTCAGCACACAATGCAATTGGTTAAACATTTAACTTGCTATTTAATGGTGAAAAGCTCTAGCAGTAAATTCATCCTGCAGAAAACCTGATGCCATGCAGGCTATGCTACCTTAGACTGCTCCAGCATGAAAGTCATCCAAAGGTGATATTGTGTATGAGCTTTCAAGACCATGCACGTCCCTTTTCTGCAGATAGGTCACATCTGAAAAAACCTAGGCAGTCTCAAAAGCTCACATATAGGGGGTAATTTTCAAAAGGATTTACATGTGTAAATGAAACTACTTTTGTAGTAATTTTCAAAAGCCATTTATTCAAGTAAATTGAACTTACGGGAATAAAATCTATGGACAAAACAATGGCATATAATATAGAAAAATTAAAAAGCCCACTTACACGGGTAGCATGCATTTACATGTGTTAAAACCAGTTTTATGCGTGTAAATGCTTTTGAAAATCAGGCCCATAATGTCTTGGGGTAATTCTTATGTTGGTTGAATAAAAGAGAATCAAAACCTGTGGATAACACAGCCAGCTGGTTTATTTTCAAGCCCTGCATGCAATAGTGCTTTATCTGGGTGCAAAGTGAGCTCACAATTAAGGAGGTAATTTTAAAACAGTCTGCATTGAGACAGAAACCATGCTTACTTTTTACCTGCATCAATCTGAGTTGTGGTCACCCTGAGATTGCAGCTGATTAGCAGGTGGGGGGAGGAGGAATAATGTGTATAATTCACACTTTCTCTCTTCCCCCACCTACCACCATCACTTTTCCCCAGAATCCTCCCCCTTTTTCCCTCCCTGACCCCCTTAAATCTCAGCCCCCTTACTTATACATCCTCACTCTACCCCCAGCTAAGTGCCAAGTCTTGGACTCACAGCTGCAGACTGATCTGCGTGCATTGCAGCCCCTGTCCCGTTTCTCCTCACATGCTCTCTGAGGTTTGCTCAAGGTTCTTCCTTCTTCTGTTTCCTGCAGGCTTACTGAAGGGGAGTGGCTGGAGCAATAAAAAGACAGGACTGGAGCTTTTTAGTGTTTCCCTGTGTCACGGTTCAGTGGGCTGGAGTCAAGGATCACCCTCGCGGAAGTGAAACACGGAGCTGCAGGGCAGGACTGGAGCTGATCTTCTGCCTAACCAGACCCCTTCCCCGCAGGTTGAGCCCTTGGGTTCTGGAGGCCGGTAGGACTTGCCTTCTCACAAGCATCATGGCTGACACTGGATTCAGACACAGGCTGGGAGCTGGATACAGGCAGGGCTGGAGGCTGGGATGCTACTAAGGGAGACAGGAGCTGGATGCAGGCAGGGCTGGAGGCTGGTCTGGTACTGAAGTCAGATAAGAGCTGGATACAGGCAGGGCTGGAGGCTGGTCTGGTACTGAAGTCAGATAATAGCTGGATGCAGGCAGGGCTGGAGGCAAGGCTGGCACTGAGGGCAGCATTAGCTGGATGCAGGCAGGGCTGGAGGCTGGGATGGTACTAAAGGAGGAACTGATATTGGCATTCTGGTTGGTAGGTAGGACAGGATATGCTAGGCCACATTTTCAAGGTCTGGTCAGATCATTTCCTTCTTTGCCCAAAATGCCAATGGATCTGTTGTGTCATCCTGCATGGGCTCTGCTAGATAGCATATGACTGGTACTTGTGTTGGTTTCTCCTTTGGTAATCTCCTCTTCTGCCAACTGCTGTAATTATGGCCTGTTTCATTTGAGAATGTTCTAATGTGGCCATGGGGTTTGGGAGAGGCGGAAGTGGTAGCTGACAGCATACTGCTCTGGCTGACATTAATGTGTGAGGTATCTGCTGTTTCCTTTAATGCATCCTTAGTCTTCTGCCTCCAGTGCTCCCATTCCATAACTCTGCTTAATAACTTCTCCTTCCACTGAATTAGAGAGTCGCACTGAAAGGCACTAATCCCTTTCACCTGGGAGTCATATGGCATGGCTAGCATATATATATCCTATGTGAAAGATTTCACTCTATCTTGCCCCTGCTGCTGTAAGGAACCCATGAACAAAACCACCTCTCTTATCAGTCCCTATTACAGCTGGAAACATATTCTGCAGGGTGCTGACTAAGGGGATCACTTTAAGTTGGTTCTTGAGGAACTGATTCCTCCATGGCATCCTTGAAGGGCTCAGGGGTTGTACCAGCTGCGTTATGTATAGCCAATTATAATGCCCTATGGAGCAATCCACGTTATCTCACCATCCAGAACAAACTCATAATGGACCATCTGTTGCTCCACTAACCTCTGCAGCCATTAGACTAGTAGTGTGCGGCCCCAAAAGTTTTGGTTCAGTTTGTTTTTTCATTTTGTTTATTTATTTATTTCTTTCTGTTTTGTTTAGTTTGCCAAACCAAAAAGTTAAACATTAAAAAAAATCCCCAAAACAAAAACAAAAAAACCCCGAAATGATAAAATAAAATGTCCTCCAGCAGCCCTGGCTGAGCCTTCCTTGGTCAAAAAATTCCAAGGCTTGAAAAATGATGCTGAAATGGTATCACATGAATGCCTTCCACTAGTGTGGTCAGCACCATATCAATTTATGGCCTTACATTTCTATAGGTGTCATTTTGTTGCCATCCTCCAGGTGAACATTATCATTCGTCAAGGGCCAAAACTGGGAGGAGCAACTAGAGGCTCCGGCTTACGCTTCAGCACTGGGTCTAAGCCTCGGTGCTGTGTCTGGCCCGGCCTCAATGACAGTCCAGGCCTGAGCCTAGGCCTCGGCCCCAAGAAGGCACAGCCAGGGCCACTGGAAGCCCCTTTTTCTGGGTGGTATTTTCATGGGAGGCTATTTTATTTTATTTTATTTTATTTTATTATATATTTATATTTTATATATTTATATTTTATTTTATTTTCAGTTTGTTGCATTTTTGGCATTCATTAAAAAAGAATGCACATCCCTATCTTAGATAAGGTGTAATTTATTTTATAACCTTTATAGCCTGCAAGGCCTATTACTTACTCCCTGTGGGGTAAGACAAAACATCCATAATCACAATAAACATTTATAAACCATAAAACGTAGTATTAGCAATAACTGAATACTCGACAAAATGTAAGAAATCACTTCAACAATATAAAAACACAACAGGTAACATTAAACATAAGATGTGGAATTCTACCTGGTGCTACTGCCTATACCCTGAGTCAGCTGCTGCTCAGGAGCTCCCACTGCTTCCTGCTTCTTACACAGCTGCTGTCTTCTCCTCATGCTCCAGTGGAAATGCCCCATTAGTTTCCTGTACTCTCAATCACTTCTTTGAGGACTAAGCTGCTATGTTAGTCCTTGGCACCCAGGGTGTACTTTTCTGCCAGATTCCCTCGAAGGTGCCATCTTCCAGTGCCTTTTTCACATTTGCACCACTGTTGCTCTCTTCACGTGCCTTGTAGTGCTCATGCCACTATTATTCGTGGCCTTTGTTTCTCTGTAGGTGCTTTGTGATGCACGTACTTCTATTATTGGTGCCCTTTACTCCTCTTTAGGTGCCTCTGTTTTGGCTACGTTGCCCCTCCTCCCCCCCGAACCTCTGGGTGTTGATGTCATTCTTCTTGCTGCATTGCTCTGCACCAATTTGTTGTGGGTTTTCAACACCAGTTTTCATGCTACCTTGAGCCTCTCATGGTGCCTTTGAATGGTTCTGCCTCTGGTCCGTCTGTCTTCATGGTTCTTTATAAAGTCCCCTATAGAACTTATTGATTATTGGTCTTGCCATGCCAGCCCAATGCTTTACACATACTTACTGCGCTTCAACCATAATTCAAATATCATCCCCCATTTTCCACCACCCCCCCCTCTCCAGATCCCGTTTCTCCACCACCTTAAACCATAGGTGGTGGAGGGGCAGGGGGTGGAGTCACCCCTACCCCTATTCCCCCGCCTGCTCCGCCTCGTACCAGCGAGAGCAAGCTCGACTGCGAACCCTGGCCTCCACGGTTCTGCGATCCTCCTGTGTAGCAGCCCCCCCAACTAGACGGGGCACCCCCCCTTTGCCCTAACCCAACACCCCCTTTAACAGTAAACATGAACTGGGCTCGGGTTTTCCGCCTTACTGCGACATTGACAACATAACACAAATACCGCACCCACGAAATTAACAGGCAGGGAGGGTGGGTGGGGCAACAAGCTGGTTAACTTCCTTTTCGCATTTTTATTGCTAAATCTCTAACCGCGGGACAACAAGCTGGTTAACTTCCTCTCCCTCTCACCACTTACCACTTCTGCTGCCTTCCTAACTTACGTCGCGCCTGCTATCCTATCGTCTTCACCCAATTTAAACCTGACCGTTAACCCCCCCTTCTATGTTTACTTCTCCTCCCTTTGCTCTCCTCTTTCCCGCCTTATTTTATTAACCCTCCACTTCCTTTTCCCTATCTCCCTTACTTCCTATCCTGCGCCCTGTTTCCCCCATGTTATCATCGCAGCTCAGTAGGCCCTCGTTGCTTTTTCTGAATCCTCATTCCCCCCACCCAAACAAGTCCTGAGACAATGGTGCAGATGTAAAGCAAAAAGGTTATTAGATAGCATAATTGATTATATGTATATTAGTGGAATATGAGGATCTGGAGAAAATACCTAGGTCAGGTATTTAGCTGGCTAAATGCGTTAGGGCATTATGACCCTAACACCCATGATAACGCCAATTTAGTCAACGGGGAGGAGTTTATGAAAATAAGGGGTGTTTAACATTGTAACTCATATTTATTGCTTGAAATAACTACAACCTTTTTCCTGGTATTAAGCTGTGTAATATGCCTGAAATGGGATTCATGATATTTAATGTGAATCCTGTTTTAGGAGAGAGAGAGAGAGAGAGAGAGAGAGAGAGCGAGAGAGAGAGAGAGAGAGAGAGAGAGAGAGAGAGAGAGAGAGAGAGAGAGAGAGAGAGAGAGAGAGAGAGAGAGAGAGAGAGAGATAGAGCGAGAGAGAGAGAGAGAGAGAGAGAGAGAGAGAGAGAGAGAACCTCTGGGGTGGCACGCATATTAGCAATCTATTTATACTACTATAGGAGTAACTCAGGGTGAGGTTATGGTGGTGCTCTAGGGGTTGGGGGCCAGTTTTACATGCACAGTCAGACATACAAACAGCACAGTACACATCAGTGAAGATTTGTTGTGATTTGGAATGAGGAAAGATACACAAAGTTGAGATTTCTACAATGTTCTCCTTCTCGTTCTCATGTGCTCGCTCGCTCACACTCTCACTCACTCACTCACTCACTCTCTCTCTCTCTCTCTCTCTCTCTCTCTCTCTCTCTCTCTCTCCAAACTACAAAGTGAAAATATTGTAGGTACAAACAAAAAATACCTTTTTTCATCGTGGATGTTATTCATGTGAAATTTATAGCTAAATGATAAATCTAGAGGTTAGACAAATAAACACCATTAGCCAGCTAACATTTAGAAAGCTGAGTATATTCAGTGGCATGGCTGCGAAATTGAACATCTCAGCCAAGTAAGTTGGGTGTGTTTAACCAGTTAACTGAAGTAGCTGTATAGCAGCTCAAAACGCTTTAGCCAGCTTCTCTTGGCCCCCCCTGACACGCCCTGAAAGTTTGGTGTCAGACAGTAGGACACTAAATGGAAAAGTTATTAGTGACACAAACATACACACATACACACATATACATACACATACACACATATACACACACACATATACACACACACACATTCACACACACACCTATACACACCACACACACATACACACCACACACACATATACACAAACACATACACTCATACACACACATATACACATATACACACATATACATACACACACAAACACACACATACACATACATGCACACACACACATACATGCACACATGGGGCAGATTTTAAATGCCCTGCGCGCGCAAATCCGGCTGGATTTACGCGCGCAGGACCCTCGTGCGCCGGTGCGCCTATTTTGCATAGGCCGCCAGTGCGCGCAGAGCCCCGGGACGCGCGCAAGTCCCGGGGCTTCGTAAAAGGGACGAGGAGGGGGCGTGTCAGGGGCGTTCCCGAAATGACACGGCGTTTCAGGGGCGTGAAGCAGTGTTTCGGGGGCGGGCCCAGGGGCGTGGCACCGGCCCGGGGGCATGGTCGAGGCCTCCGGACCAGCCCCTGGGTTGGGTGATGGCGCGCCAGCAGCCCGCTGGCGCGCGCAGATTTACATCTGCTTTTAGCAGGCGTAAATCTGCCAACAAAGGTAAGGGGGGGTTTAGAAAGGGCCGGGGGGTGTGTTAGATAGGGGAAGAGAGGGGAAGGTGGGGGGAGGGTGAAGGAAAGTTCCCTCCGAGGCTGCTCCGAAATCGGAGCAGCCTCGGAGGGAACAGGCAGCAAGTGCTGTGCTCGGCACGCACAGGTTGCACAAATGTGCACCCCCCTTGCGCGCGCCGACCCCGGATTTTATAAGATACGCGCGGCTATGCGCGCATCTTATAAAATCCAGCGTACTTTTGTTTGTGCCTGGTGCGCGAACTCGCGCAAATTTTTAAAATCTACCCCATATTTTTTACATGCACACGTATTTTTTAAGTTTTTAACTAAGTATTTATTAACCTTTTTGAGTAATGTCACATAGTTCATCAGATTAGCTCTAAGTTCTTGTATCTCAGTTATTTAAATGTTTATCCTTTTGTTTAATCAATGTCTCCCATTTTGTTCAATGTTATTTATTCAAAGTTTATTCATTGTTAAGTGTTCTATGTAACGCTCACGGGTGAGGTTTTTGTTCATTGTAAACCGGTGTCACTTGTATTCTATTCAGGAATATCGGTATATAAAAGTTAAAAATAAATAAATATGCACACACACACACACACACACATACATATACACACACACACATGCACACACACACACACATGCACACACATGCACACACACACACACACACACACATACACACACACACACTCACACACACACACACACACACACACTCACACACACACACACACACACACACACACACATACACACACACACACACACGGTGATTGCATAAGGCTCTGTCTTTTTGGAAAGAAGATTAAGAATGGGAAAATCCCTTTAGTAGAGGAAGCCCTAAATTCTCAAGCAATTGGGCAAGTAATAGATATATTTTGACCCCTTCTTCACTTATCATTTACCCCATGAATGATTTAATTAGTGCATTATTTTGAACTTAGAATTCACAGAGCTAGCAAAAGCTTTGTGACCAAGGTAGATGCACTAAGTCAGGCAACTGCTTTCTTACTTTTTAAAGACAGCCTGATAAGGCTTCCATCTCAGGAGATACAGCTCTGTATTTTCATTTTACTGGATATTCAGTGACACCATTTACTCTGAAATCTGCTATTCAGTTAAATAAAAAAAAAATCTCCCCAGCTAAATGTCAGAGTTCAGGGACATAGTGGGAGGCACTTTGAGATACATTTTTACTGAGCAAGTATATGTTCGCATGAATTAATGGGCTTTCCACTTTCTTCAGCTTGTTTGCCAAGGTCTCAGTTCAAATGCTTTATTTGGCTGTATGTCAGACATATAGAAGAGCCTTAAATGTCAGAAAAGTCCAAGCTGGTCGTATTTTTCTAGAGAGTGAAGCTCCACCACTTGGCTGAAGCAAGGTTGAATGTAAAGTTGCATCAAGGCTTATGTCCAGGAAAGGGCCTGATTTGAAAAACTGGAAAATCAAAACTATTTTTTATTTTATTTTATTTATTTTGTGGTTTTCTATACCTGCATTCGCAATAGGTATCACATCATGCCAGTTTACAATTAACAAAGGGGTGTCAAAAGAAGATACAATAAAAACATTTTGCCATATCCACCTGAAGTTTGTGTTCTGTACGGTCACATTTTCTCCTGCTTTTATACATATGGAAGGAGCCGAGTATTTGTGCATATTGCATTCAGAAAAAAACAGATTTGGGGCTTTATGTGCAGTAGTTTTGATGGACCCCGAGTCTATCAGTTTATGTTTACCTTCAATTTCAAACAACTTCTTGTACATCCAGACTCCATCTACAAGGCCGTTGTTAAAGGCAAACAGCCAGATTAAAGCTTTTGCATGAACTTTTGCAGAAGTTTTGCTTCTGCTTAGAAATTGCTAGAAGCAAAACTAACGTCCCCTTCAGATCATTAGATATTTCAGTAAATAACAGTTAGGGATATATATATAGCTTTTATATATCTTTTCCTGTTGACTGAATGGCATACTGAGTTTAAAAGAAGCAAGCATCTACATTCTTTATCTAGATCAGTGGGGGACAGACTCGCATACAGGGCTGCCTTGTTTTAAGAGGTTTGCAATATTTGAAATCAATATGGCATACTGCCATTATACTTAAAAATTAGTTCATTTAGTCATAGTTAAATATTTTAGCATTAATTTAAAATCTGTATTTATATTCCAACTTTAGGACATCCAGACTTTTTACTGAGCTTCCTCAATTTTGAATGAGCAACGTAGCCATGCCTTTTACCCAACTCACTGCGTCCCAACTCACTGCTCCTGGCACCTTCCTGAGGCCAGAACCAGCTCTCATGAGGGCAGGAGAAAGGTTCCACTTTACACCTTCTGAGATCACGTCCATGCATCAAGGACTGATGGCATGCACGAGAGGTCACCTCAAATCCGAAACTCAGAGCTGGTTCAGCAGCTGAGAACACAGAATGCAAGTAGAACAGTGGCTTCCCGCCCTCAAGAAACAGGAATCGGTTTGGAGGTCACAACAGCCCAATAACGTAACGATTAAAGGGGTCATTTCACAACAGCCTGCGTAGTGGCAAACTGCACGGGCACTTTTAATGCAGGTACTTTAGGGAAATTTTCAAAGAGAAATTGGTACGTTCTACGTACATACGTTGAAAGCATTTTGTATGTTTTGCACGTGCTACATTTAGGATAATTTTCAGTCAGGTCATTGTGCCCAGCTAAAGACCTCTTCCCCCCAGTAAAAGCCTTTGAAAATGGACCTCATGCAACCAAAAGTATGCATGGATTCTGTTGCGCGCATACTTTTAGGGGCGTTAAAAAGAGGCATTCCAGTGGGCGTGTCCAGGTTGAGGAAGGAAACGGCGCACGTACATTTCATTTTCAACTGTATCTCTGCAAATAGTAGATACAAAGTATGGGGTTGCTTTCAGTGCTTGCAATTTGCATTTACTAATTTTTCAATGAGAAGCAACGTGGATAGTTTCTCTTTGAAAATTTGCAGAAAGTACATTTAACAGAGTAACACAATAACATCGTGAGTGATGGCAGGTAAAGACCAGAATGATCCATTCAGTCTTCCTACTTCTGTTTAGGGGTTGTAACTGCACCACGCCATCATGTTTTATTTATTTATTTATTTATTTGTTTGTTTGTTTGCGTGCTTTTTAATTTATTTTTTACAAACATTTGATATTACATTTTTCCCCCCAGACTGGACTCAAAGCAGATTACAATAAAATTAGAATAGAGCAGCCAGTGGATCAGACAAACAGTATCAGAGCTAATTAATTTAAAGTTAACACACAGTAAAAAGACAAACATTGAAACCATACCAGAACTAAATTAATTCAACATATAGTAAAAAGGTCATTACAGAACCAGAAACATAATAATAATAACAACTTTATAGTTCTCCAAGGTGAGGGCTCATAATTGAGGGACTTATATAATTTAACAAAGCAAATTGAGAAAACAATATCTTTGAACTGACAGGGAGTGTCGTATCAGAATCAGAATCTAGAGTAATGGCTTTGTTTGTCCTCCATAATAAGTGCTCATGGGAGGTGGGACATGGCCGATTAGCAGACAGAATCAGAGAAGGTTGGGTCAAATAGCTGTGTCTTAGTTTTCTTTCTGAAAGTGAGATAGAAGGGTTCAAGGTGGATGAGAAGCAGCACTTTGTTTTAGAGATTGGGAGCAAAGCAGCTGAAGGCTTTCTTTCTTGTGCAGGGTAATTTAGTGGACATCAGAACAGGGGAGGCAAGAAGGCCCTCTGTTAGGCCTGGAGTTCTCTTTCCAGGATGTAGGGAGTAGGAAGAGGTGGGAGATGCTCTGGGCAGAGGCGAATTGCAGGGAAATATCAGCCCGGGGGATTTTTTCAAAACCAGCCCATGGGGTATCTAACATCAATAAAAAGAAACAAACGAGGAAAATAATACAAAATTACTAACATATAGGAAATTATTATCAGAAAAATTGTGCTCAATATCAAATAATCCCCAGGCACTTGACCAGCATCATATATTAGCACACTCCGTTCATGTCATATACTTTTCCCATATATACAAAAACCTAAACTCAAAAAATAAATCTTATTGAGGTTGAATTTGAGCCTGGACGGCCAAGATAAAGGATCATTTGGTTCCTCTGAAGAAGGCACATTGCCGAAACGTTGTCAATGTCGGGAGATCTGTGGGATTTAGTTTAAAGCACCTGTTCGAGAGATTGAAAATGGATAAGGGAATTTATTTTGGTAATAAAAATATACAAAGATAAGTATTAAAAATTTTTAAAAATTTTGAGGAAATTGTTTTAGAATTTAGGAGTACAATAAAAAATTTTTATTTTTATATTATTTTTCGTCATTGGTTTCTTTTTAGTGATTTTACACGTGGGGGGTTTTTTGCCTGCTGATTTGTTGATTCAGTATCTAACATCAAGCCAATCATTGAAGGGTACCATCACATGACCTGGAACCTGGCGGCAGAATTGAGACAAAAAGTCTCCAACATAAATGTAATGTTTTTCCTAAACAATTATCCCACTTGCTTAAATGCAATTGGTCAGGCCTCTCCCTCCCCCCCCCCCCCCCCAAATTTGGTTACATCTCTCATACATCCTGTATTTCTGGTCTGGTGTTAGTCTTTTGCCAATCTATCAGTTCTTGAAGCAGTTGCCAAGAAATGAGTCCACCATACTGCCAGCCAGTGGCTCAGACTCTCAAAATAAGACAAAGATATACACACACATAGATATTTGCTGTTGTGCTGCTGCTCATGTGCTTATTCAGTAAATAACCCCTACCCCAGCACTGCCACATTATTATGTAAAGGTTGATGCTTGGTGCCAACCCTTCCTCAGCCTGCAGCGTTCCTCTCCCTTTCCCATTCTCACCTTTTCTTGGCATCTTCCCACTCCTGGAGACTCACTGGTTCCACAGCCAGCTGGCCCTCTCAGAGCTCAGCCCAGCCTTCTCAGACAGAAGCCTCACTAACGCTGCACAAGCAGCCATCTCCTTCTGGCTCAACCTCTTCCTTTATATGGTGGTAAGTTGCCTGCACTTCTCTGTGCTACGCAGAGTCTGTTGCTTTTATAGTTCCTTAGGCCAGTGTTTCCCAACTTTTTCATACCTAGAGCACACCTACATTAATGAAAATGTGTGGAAAGCCAAACTCCACAGAGCAAGCAGCGCAGACATGGAGAGGACGCTCTACTGAAAGCCCCACCAGTCTCTCTTCCAAAACAGGGGGTGAAGACGCATATGAACCTGTCACAATGCATCAGCTGCCGAGGGCAAAGGAAGAAATCGGTGTGGTGTGAGCAATCAGCTCAGTTACCTTGGCCGATGCATACGGCTGACAGAGCTCCTTTGCTGCTGCAGCACCCAACACTCAAAATGAGTCACATCCAATGTTCTGTGCCTATCCTCTCTATTTTACTTGGCCTGGGGATAAGACAGAGCCTTCACGGACTCAACGATGGGAAAGATGAGTTACCTCCTGGTCCCTGGGAGTCTCTCCACCGCTGTGCCCAGAGCTCCCCTCTGTGCCTGACCGGTACCTCGACTCCTGATGGGGCGGACCCGTGGGGCTCCTCCCATGGGCTGTTACAACTCGCACCTTGGGCCAAGGGTCCACATACCCACAAACCATAACAAACTGAACTGAAAACTGCAACACGCCAGACTCTGTATATAGTGCAACAATAGATAAATAACCATTCTGCATAAAGCATCAAACATAAAATATAATAGTACACCATATTAAAGAAATTAATGCTGATGAATAGAATATACAGTAAATAAAAACTCATTTGGAAATATTTAAAATATTTCTCAAACACCAATAAAATATTTCAAAAAAGCAGACTCATCAAATAACTAATACAAATTTTAAAAAATCATCATTCTCCATACCTGAGAATTTTTTATACTAGTCACCATAAAATATAAATACATTTGCAGGGAAAAACTGAGCTGGAAATCACGACAAGCTAGGCACTGTATATGAAAAACAAAAACATTACCGTTCCTCACAAAACATCAAATAATAAAACTAAGAAATATAAAATATAATAGTAAAAACATACTAAAAAATGAACAAATGTTTCAAAACAGCTGACAAATAGAAGATCCAATAATTAAAAACTATTTTTTCTAATTTACTGTTTTGAAATATATTTTGGGTATTTTGAAGACGCAACAAATAACATCTAATAAATAAAAATAATAAGGATAAAAAATAATCTTTTGCTCTCCATATTTGGGAACGATTGATTTCCAGTCATACCAAGATTGTCACACATTATTAGCAGGAGAGAGTGAATGCCCAGACTTTCTCCTCTTTCCCTCAATTCCACACACACACCAGGGGTGGCTCAAGCCAATCTGCTGCCTGTGGTGAAGGATGAAATGCCCCCCCCTTCCCCATGGCCCGGTGCAGGTGAAATCACCGAGAGCCAGGAAAATGGGGAAGGCAATGGAGGGTGAAGTGACTTGCCCAAGGTCACAAGGAATGGCAATAGGATTTGAACCCTGACTTTCCTTGTTTGCAGCCCACTGCTCTAAACATTCAGTTTTTGGGCCTGTTATTGTTTTGTTCTCAGTGCAATAATAATGGGAGATTTCAAATACCCCAATATTGACGGGGTAAATGTAACATCAGGACTTGCTAGAGACATAAAGTTCCTGGATGGAATAAATGACTGCTTCATGGAGCAATTGGTTCAGGAACCAACAAGAGATATTTTAGATTTAATTCTTAGTAGAACGCAGGATTTCGTGAAAGAGGTAAAGGTGGTGGGGCCACTTGGCAACAGTGATCATAACATGATAAAATTTAAACTAATAACTGGAAGGGGGACAATAAGTAAATCTGCAGCTCTAACACTAAACTTTCAAAAGGCAAACTTTGATAAAATGAGGGAAATAGTAAAAAACTGAAAAGAGCAGCTGCAAAGGTTAAAAGGTTTCAACAGGCATGGACATTGTTTAAAAATACAATCCTAGAGGCGCAGTCCATATGTATTCCACACATTAAGAAAGGTGGAAGGAAAGCAAAACGATTACCATCATGGTTAAAATGTGAGGTGAAAAAGGCTATTTTAGCCAAAAAAAAAACATCCTTCAAAAATTTGTTTTATTTATTTATTTTGTGTTTTTCTATACCGGCATTCGCGAGAGGTATCACATCATGCCGGTTTACAATTAACAAAGGGGTGTAAAATACAATAAGAATATTAACAGATGCGAAACGAAAAACATGTTGCAGTTACAATAAAACAGGGAAATACATAACTGGGATCAGTGGAGAGTCGATAGGAAATTAACAAGAACAAATTTACAAATTAGCAAGAACAAATTTACAAATTTAGGGTAATTACTAGTTAAAGGAGTTTTTCAATAATATTGTTTATCATGTTAAGGTAAGGTCTGGGAATCTGTTAAGGAGAGTTAAGGTTCGGTAGGGAAGGCTTTCTTAAATAACCACGTTTTGAGTCTTTTCCTAAAAGTTGGAAGGCAGGGTTCCTGTCTCAGATCCGGTGGAATGGAGTTCCATATTAGTGGTCCTGCTGTGGAGAATGCCCTGTCTCTGAAAGTTATATGCTTAGAGGTTTTGGGGTGTGGTACCTGTAGAGATTGTCTATAGGACTCTCTGATGGGTCTGGAGGAGGTATGTTTTGTGAATAGTATTTGTAGGTTAAGCGGAGAGAGTTGATGGATAGCTTTGTAGATAGAGGTGATAGACTTATATATGATTCTGTAGTGAATTGGCAGCCAAGAAGGATCCATCTGAAGAAAATAGGATAAAACATAAGCATTGTCAAGTTAAGTGTAAAACATTGATAAGACAGGCGAAGAGAGAATTTGAAATGAAGTTGGCCATAGAGGCAAAAACTCATAATAAAAACTTTTAAAAATATATCCAGAGCAAGAAACCTGTGAGGGAGTCGGTTGGACCATTAGATGACTGAGGGGTTAAAGGGGCTCTTAGGGAAGATAAGGCCATTGCAGAAAGACTAAATGAATTCTTTGCTTCCGTGTTTACTAATGAGGTTGTTGGGGAGAAACCAGTTCCGGAGATGGTTTTCAGAGGTGATGAGTCAGACGAACTGAACGAAATCACTGTGAACCTGGAAGATGTAGTAGGCCAGATTGACAAACTAAAGCGTAGCAAATCACCTGGACCGGATGGTATGCATCCTAGGGTACTGAGGAAACTCAAAAATGAAATTTCTGATCTATTAGTTAAAATTTGTAACCTATCATTAAAATCATCAATTGTACCTGAAGACTGGAGGGTGGCCAATGTGACCCCAATATTTAAAAAAGGCTCCATGGGCAATCCGGGTAACTATAGACCAGTGAGCCTGACTTCAGTACCGGGAAAAATAGTGGAAACTATTCTCAAGATCAAAATCATAGAGCAAATAGAAAGACATGGTTTAATGGAACACAGTCAACATGGATTTACCCAAGGGAAGTCTTGCCTAACAAATCTGCTTCATTTTTTTGAAGGGGTTAATAAACATGTGGATAAAGGTGAACCGGTAGATGTAGTGTATTTGGATTTTCAGAAGGCATTTGACAAAGTCCCTCATGAGAGGCTTCTAAGAAAACTAAAAAGTCATTGGATAGGAGGCGATGTCCTTTCGTGGATTACAACCTAGTTAAAAGACAGGAAACAGAGTAGGATTAAATGGTCAATTTTCTCAGTGGAATAGGGTAAACAGTGGAGTGACTCAGGGATCTGTACTTGGACCGGTGCTTTTCAATATATATATAAATGATCTGGAAAGGAATACGACGAGTGAGGTTATCAAATTTGCGGATGATACAAAATTATTCAGAGTAGTTAAATCACAAGCGGATTGTGATACAATACAGGAGGATTTTGCAAGATTGGGCATCCAAATGGCAGATGAAATTTAATGTGGACAAGTGCAAGGTGTTGCAAGGTGTAGTTACACGATGTTAGGTTCCATATTAGGAGCTACCACCGAGGAAAAAGATCTAGGCATCATAATGGATAATACTTTAAAATCGTCGGCTCAGTGTGCTGCAGCAGTCAAAAAAGCAAACAGAATGTTAGAAATTATTAGGAAGGAAATGGTTAATAGAATGGAAAATGTCATAATGCCTCTATATCGCTCCATGGTGAAACCACACCTTGAATACTGTGTACAATTCTGGTCGCCGCATCTCAAAAAAGATATAGTTGCGATGGAGAAGGTACAGAGAAGGGCAACCAAAATGATAAAGGGCATGGAAGGGCTCCCCTATGAGGAAAGGCTGAAAAGGTTAGGGCTGTTCAGCTTGGAGAAGAGACGGCTGAGGGGGCATATGATAGAGGTCTTTAAGATCATGAGAGGTCTTGAACGAATAGATGTGAATCGGTTATTTACACTTTTGAATAATAGAAGGACTAGGGGGCATTCCATGAAGTTAGCAAGTAGCACATTTAAGACTAATCGGAGAAAATTCTTTTCACTCAGTGCACAATAATGCTCTGGAATTTGTTGCCAGAGGATGTGGTTAGTGTAGCTGGGTTCAAAAAAGGTTTGGATAAGTTCTTGGAGGAGAAGTCCATTAACGGCTATTAATCAAGTTTATTTAGGGAATAGCCACTGTTATTAATTGCATCAGTAGCATGGGATCTTCTTAGTGTTTGGGTAATTGCCAAGTTCTTGTGGCCTGGTTTGGCCTCTGTTGGAAACAGGATGCTGGGCTTGATGGACCCTTGGTCTGACCCAGCATGGCAATTTCTTATGTTCTTATGTCTTCGGCGTCTGCACTAGGGGGCACTGGAGAAATGTTTAATGGGGCAGGGCGGCCTTTGGCTGCCCCACCACCTTGGTCTAGAAATAGGACTCCTCCATTCCCTATTGCCTGCCTCCCCCCCTTCTCCAGGATCTGCCCACTGGGGGTGTGAGAGTTTGATGAATAGTGAGAGTCTGTGTGTGTGACACACTCTCTCTTAGGGCTGATACAAGGGTATTAGATGCCCTAGACAAATTTTACAGCCTTTCATTCCCCATTCCCTCCCCTCCCCCAATAATTAAACTTATGCATTTTTTCTATTTTAAAATTTATTAACTTTCCCAAACTAAAAAGGCAGATTGCATATGGAAAATAGACATTCAAAGTACAATTTTCTGAAATAAAATTATCACTCACAACATATATATTATGTAGACCCCACCAGAATCATTAGCGTTGCCAGCGGCCCAGGTTGCCAGCTTTTTCTTCAGGCCACAGTGCCAGCAGCCTCTCTTCTTCTCTTTGGTGGGAAGTAAAAAAAAAAAAGGCATAATAAGTCAGGGTGAGAAAGCTGTGGCAGGAAGGTTTCAGGGGGCAATTCTGCTGCCCCAAAATTTTGCCGCCTGAAGCGGATGCTCACTCTGCCTCATTATGGAACCACCCTTGCGCACACACACACACACACACAAACACAGAAGCATGCTCCCTCTCTCTCTCACAGACAGCGAGAAGCACAATCCATTTCTCTCACACATATACACAGAAGCACCCTCCCTTTCTCATATACATATACGCACAAACAGAAGCAGCGTCCATCTCTCACATACATACACACACAGAAGCACCCTCTCAATCTCACATACATATACAAACACAGAGACTGAAGCACCCTCTTTTTCTCACATACACACACACAGAAGCACCCTCTCTTTTTCACATACTCACACCCAGAAGCACCCTCCTTCACATACATATACACAGAAGCCCCCTCTCTTTCTTATATACACACACACAAGCACCCTCCCTTTCTCACATACATACACAAACTCACAGAAGCATCCTCCCTCCCTCACATACATAATAAAGCAGCCTCCCTTTCTCACATACATACACAAACACACAGAAGCACACTCCCTCTCACACACACATGCACATAGGACTCTCTCTCACACACATATATACACATACAGAAGCACCCTCCCTTTCTCACATACATACACATAGATAGAGTGAAGCATCCCCTCTCCTTCTCTCATACAGACACACACACACACACACACACCCTCCCCCTCTCACAACTGTGCTTCTGTGTTTTCTCCCCCCACCCCCTATCTCCGCAGTCTGCCTGTTGATCCGATTCCGTCCCCAGCTTAGCAGCTCTTGTCTTTGGCCCCATCATCCTGGGCCTCACCGGCAGCTTGCACCTGTGCAGCTCTTCAGCCACAGTGAACCACAGCTCCTTCCTTTGGCCCTGCTGGCAAGGAAGATGCAGGATGCAAGAGAAAGTAGCCAGTGTTTCCTGCTGCTACGGTGCTGCAAAGGGGAGGAATATGTGAGATGTGTGGGGAGGTCCCAGGCCCATACTCCTGCTGTGTAGGTTAAGGAGAAGGGGAGAGCAGGCCCCACACTGCCACTACACTGAAAATTAAAATATAAGCTTGAGCGAGAGAAGAGCCTATATGGTCTGATGTTGGATACAACGGCTCTGCAGGAATGGGACAGCTGAGACCAACACAACCATATGATTGGGATGACCATCCCACCAGGTCAAGCCCAAAGCCCCGACAGGCCAATCCGCAGTTAATGGAGAAGTGCATTAACTGCAATTAATCAAGTTGACTTAGGGAATAGCCACTACTATTACTGGAATCAGTAGCATGGGATCTACTTAGTATTTGGGTACTTGCAAGGTACCTGTAGTCTGGATTGGCCACTGTTGGAAACAGGATGGTGGGCTTGATGGACCCTTGGTCTGAACCAGTACGACAATTTCGTATGCTTTTATGTTCCTATGCTCTGGGGCCTATTTGTTCTCACATTTGTGGATGAAACAGAGGATTTTGAATTTTATCCTAGCTTCAATAAGAAGCCAGTGAAGATTATGAAGGATGGATGTAATATGATCTTAAGTTTTGGTGCCTCCCAAGAGTCTGACTGCTGTGCTTTGGATAAGCTGTAACTCTTTTAGGTTTGTCTTGGTGATCCCATTTAGCAGAGGGTTGCAGTAGTCCAAGCAACTAGTGATAAGAGCGTGAATGACAGAGGCCAGGTTGTGCTGATCAAGGTATTTATGTAGTTGCCGGATACAGCGGAGATGAAGGAAGAAGGATTGCACTATTTTGGAAATGTGAGAGGTCATGAACAGATTGGAGTCTAGTGGAGTTCCACTGTTGAGAGTGTGCACCTTTTCTTTTTTCATCCAGAATAAAATGATGACCTCCTTTTACTTCGACTGTTGAAGAGTGAAAGACAAAGAATCATGGCCAAGGGAAGGAAGAAAGGAAGACAAAATTTCATCTGCCTTCATATAAGGTGTTAACTCTGAAACTTAGCTCAAGACTGACACCAGCACAAGTACAACCAAGAGGCTTATAGTGTTTTTTCGTGCTTGATACATAGTGCCATTGACTGTATCATTTAAACAGCTGATGCATCTTGGCTTCCCAAAAGAGCATCTAGCAAAACTAAATTATTAGACTTGACTTAATCTTCCCTCAATGAGTCAATAAACCTTCAGTGCGTAATTGAATTATGTGTACTTGAAGGACAGAACACATTACTCTAAGGATTTCTGGAAACAAAGGGTATAAGGAATAGTCTTCCAAATCCTATTAATTATGAAGATGGACATACATTGAACTCGCCTTTAATTTACTGTTAAAGGAATGAGCGTTTCTCCTAAACATAAATAACAGATTGTCCAAGTAAGTAAGAAGAAGCAAACTTTTGAAGCCTGACTTATAGTGCACACATTTTCACAAGCATACACAAGAAAAAGCATCAGGACTTTTTTCTGAACAAGATTATAAATACCATGAGACTGATATTCCAAAGCCAATTAGATCAATAACTGAAAAGCTGGAGAAGTTGGGGACATTCCAGGGGCGGGCAGGAGGCATTTTGGGGAGGAGAGGAGTTAGCCGCATAAGTTGACCAGTTAACTCCAGTGCCAGTGGGTGTCCAGCCACCCTAGGTGGTGATGTCACAATGTGATTTCTCTTTCTTTCTCTTATATCACACATGACAAATGACCCCAGCTCCTCAAAGAAATACATACCCAAAAATGAAAATTGCCCTCCAGCTCTGTGCCTTGTCCATTCTTTCAAAACTGCACCCTTACTCTGCCTCCCTGCCTCTTCCAGTGCCCTAGTCTACTGCCTACCCTGCCTAATACTTCCGCCGGCCCTGACTAACTCCTATATTTGGAATAGCTGGTTAACTTATGTGGCTACCTCTGGTCATTCCGCTATTGTGTCCTAAAGTTAATTGGATAAACATATCCGACTAACTTTAAGATAGCTGGATATATTCAGTGGTGCGACTGTGCTGCTAAATATATCCTGCTAGTTAGCCAGATAAGTTTATTCGGATAACTAACCGAGCCGCTCAGCAGCTGAATATTATCTCCATGTCTCCAAGTGCAAATTCAGCCCTGTAGTCATCTTGCTGTGATGCTCTGTGTTTCCTTCTTCCAGGAATGTTTCAATTAACTGTAAACTGAATCCATTTACAGGGAAAAGAATGTTGGATAATGGATATGACAGAATTAGTCCTCAAAAAAATCTTAGCTTTTTCCTTAGTGCACTGGGTTGTGGGTATTTTTGTCATTCCTGTTGAGGGAGCACTAGGTAGCGGTCCCTATTCGGAAGAGAGAGTGTGCCCTTGGGCCATGACACGACCCCCAGAGGACAACTCAGGAGAAGCGCCGAGGCAGGAGAGACACATCCAAGCACGGGCAGAGAGGTAGAGACTCGGGACCCTGACCTCTGCCAAACCCGAACGCACCTTAAGAGACCCAACAATGCAATGTTGGTCTCTGGGGTAGCCCTACGGCCACTCGATAACCCTTTCGGACCCGCCGCCTGAGAACGGCAGGTGTGACAGGACAGACAGAGGTCGAGGACAGGCGATGACACTGGAACAAGGACAAAACATAGGCACTTGGAGACTTGGACGAGACAAGGCACTTGGAAACTTGGGCAGGCTCTGCCCGTCAGGGTGCCCTACACAGCCCCCTTAGGTTGGTGGCGGACCACCCTGACTCACCGCACGCCCTACACAACCTGGAGAGGCTGGTCATGGACCATGTGGAGAATGGGACTAGCGCAGGACTGAAGCTCAGGATGAAGGAGGAATCCAGGCAGTGCTCAAAGAAGGATCCAGCCAGAACGGGGCTCCAATGACTGGGAATGGACACTGGATCAGATACGGATTTACTCATAGGATGGTCATCTGGAGGAGGAGTCCAGCAGGCGAGGCTAGGCTTGAAACCCGGAGCCAGGAACTAGAGGATTAGGGACCACTGGACACAGGAACAGAAGTAATGGAATAAGTGGGGACAGGACCGAAGAACTGGAACATCCAAGGACAAAGATATCCGAAGGGAGAAACCAAAGAGGGCTAGGACATCTGGAGATGGAACATCTAGAGATGGAACATCTGGAGACAGGAACATCAAGACATAGGTCAGACGAGGATACAGGATCCAACAAGAGACCAGGAACCTCGGACGAAGACATGGGATCTCCCATGAAGAGCAACGGACCTTGAAGAAGAAGTCTCCTGGAAAGATGGAAAGAGACAAGGAATCCAAGAGCAGACAGGCTCCTTGTGAAAGTGATGAGGGACTGGCGAGGAGCCCTTTTATAGGGCTGAAGAGAAGACCCTTGATGACATCACCAGGCAGGGCCATGGGGCTTTTCCCACCGTGTGCCCTTTAAATATCTAGGAGAGGCGCGGCTGCGCACCTAAGGAGAAGCCAGGACCAGGGACAGCGGCGGTGGCGTCCATGCCGCAAAGAACAGGGCTGGTGGCAGCACTCCTTCCGTGGGACAGGGCAGCAAGATGGCGACTCCATGCCGCGAAGGCAGGCAATGGTGGTGGCTCCGCCCGCCGCAGAGTGAAGAGGACGGCGGCACTCCTGCCACATAGTGGCAGCAGTGGCGGTGGCCTCCGGGCCACGAGGCAGGGCCAGGACATCAGCGGCTCCACGCTGCAGAAGAGCAAGGTTGGCGGCGGCTCTGCCTGCCGCAGAGAGAAGACGGCGGTGGCGCTGGGTCCCGCAGGGCAATGGCGTCGGCGGCCTCCGGGCCGCAAAGGTGAGAAGGCTGCTTGTGGCTAGGCCTGTGAGCAGCATCGCAACAATTCCCTGGTTTCACGCTCTTAGAAATCCTCTATTCATCCACATCCCTTGGCTTAATGTTCTCATCTCATATGATGGGAGCAATGCCATCACATTGGGTCTGCTACAAGACATCTTTCATGATACGTCACTATGTTGCATCGTGGGTTTCACATCCAAATCCAGGAATAGGCTCTGGGGTGAGGGGTGACTCTGCGGCCTGCACCAAAACCAGGTTATTCCCCAAGACTTCAGGGAGGGCTGTGTGAACCTGCTGGCCTTCATATGATCACACAGAAGACTAAGAGATCATGGATCCGAAGCTTGGAAGTTGGCAGCTGTGGACTTGCTGTTATTCAGCACTGACCTGATAGATCTGGAAAGCAGAAATTAGGCTCCTTTCCATTGTGATTTCTAATGTTACAGTATGTTATGGGGGTTCTGTACTGAGCAATAACCCACATCCTCCTGGGTGTTCCTCATAAAGAGGGTAATCTTTCAAAATGTTTTACATGGGTAAACAGGTGTTTAGCAATGTATAAAGCTTGCAAGCTCCTGCTCGTTCCCTGCTGGAAATATCAAAATTGCCCCGTTAATATGAAACGACACTTATATTCATCATCTGTCTGTATGGTTTGTTGAAATGGTGAGAGGGATATGAAATTACATTACACTATAAAGGTAATGAGACAGAATCAGATATGTGCCAGCAGGTGGTACTGCACTCAGTAGGATGTGTTTTATGGAAGCAGAAAGCAGGAAGTTAGAAACAGGAAGAGATTAAGACAGAATAAGACAGGGTGTCCAATCAGACTCCACATGTAGCTCTTTTATAGGCAAAATGCAGCTCTTGCCCTCCTGTCTCCATGACAACTAAACACCACTGCAAAGGAGAGTAGGGGAGGGACTGGAGCCGGGTGGTTTGGAGGGAAGAACGGTTTGAGAGACATACACAAGAGGGTGAGAGCTAGAAGGGGTGATGGTGAAGGGTGTATGAGAAAGAGCTAGAGAGGGTAGTGGGGGAGGGTGAAAAAGAGAGAATGGGGTCAGAAAGGGGGAGTAGAGAGATAGAATGGGGTAGGGCAGGGGTAAAAAAAAGATATCAAATGAATACTGGTGCTGGACAGAGAGTGAGGAGGAGGCTAAAGTAGCTCAAGAAGTGGGGCAGGAAGTGGGTTTTTTTTTGTGCCTGCCAAACCCTGTCATTGTACTTTTGAGATGTGGAAGATGTTATATTGGGGCTGCCAAGATTGAAACAAGTGAGGATGGGATGGGAAGATTGAGATGCTGGTGGGGACAGGGTGGAGGAACTGAGAGAGAGAATGGTAGGGACAAGAACAAATTCAAAGGGAGAGAGTCTGGCGGGGGCAGAGTGGGAAGATTGAGAAGAGGGTGGAGAAAGTCAGAGAAGGAAAATGATGAGAGCAGGATGGGATTGAGCAAGAATGGTGGAGTTGAAAGAGCGGTAGAGACAGGGTGGGGGAATTAGAGAGAGAGACTGGTGGTAGAATTGAGATTGGTGAGGAACAGGGTGGGAGGATTGAGAGGCACTGGTGGGGACAAGGTAAGGGAACTGAGAGAGGGAGGGAGACTGAAGGGAGGATTGAGAGAGACTTGTGTGGACAGTGTGGATGGATTAAGAGAGTGATGAAAGGACTGAGAGAGATTGGTGGGCACAGGGTAGGGGACTGAGAAAGAGCGACGAGGAAATAAAGTGGTAAGACTGATGGGAATAGGTTGGGAGGATTGAACAAAACTGGTAGGGATAGGGTGGAGGAATTGAGACAGAGAGAGAGGTTATGGGAATAGATTGGAGACAGGATGGGGCATAGAGACACTGGTAGGGACAGGGTGGAGTATTGAGAAGGAGACCCTGGTGGGGGGATTGTGATATAGAGAGAGACTAATGGGAAGATTGAGAGAGACAGATGAGCTTGAGAGAGAAAGGCTGGTGGGGAAAGGGTGGCGTGATTAAGAGAGAGACCGGTGGGCACAGGGTGGGCGTGTTGAGAAAGAGATGCTGGTGGGGGAATTGAGAGAGACTGGTAAGGACAGGGTAGGAGGACTCAGAGAGATACTGGTGGGGATGAGAGGAAGGAAGGGACCCTATTGGGGACACTCCTCCATGGGGCGCTGTGCTGCTGTGCATGCTAATCCCTTGGCTCTCGGGGCATGAAAGGTCGGCCAGTCCCACCCCTGGCATAAAACAAGCAGGACAGAAGAGCTGAAGTGTTGCCACTATTGAGGGCAAGTAAGAATACAATGAAAACAAATCTGTTACTCTTCAGCCTCAGTTCTGACTGTTCCAGACTGTATACACAGACCAAATTTAAAATCTGTAAGGCAGCACTTCCACCTAAAAATACACCAGGTTGAAATGTCCATGTTGTGCTGAAAGTTAGGCCTGCACACCCTTCGCAGAGGAGGAAAATACTTTTAAAAATAAGTGAACTTCATTATTTTCAGTGTTAGCATTAGGTAGGTACCAGGTGCCCAGTCCCTATTACCTTCTGGTTTTGTGCTGGGCCTGCCAGAAGGCTGTATTGGAAGTGGGGGGCACCATGACAGCTGCCCCCACCCCATCAGCTCACCTCCCCACCACTGTAAAAGAAGTTGAGAAACAGTAGGTCTTTTTTTTTTTTTTTAATAATTTCCAGAGACCCCCAGAGCGAGTTTCCCATTCTAACTCCTAAAAACCCAGGGAATTCTTTCACCTTGAAAATGTAGTTACTTTATTGTAGTGTGGAACCAGCTTTGTATATTTTATAGGTAAGATAAACAAGGGATCGGGCAGGGATAAGGGGCAATGCTAGTTGGTCTCTGTAAAGAGATGTGGGACTGTGGTCAAGGGAAAGAACAGCCAAAGTGACGGGCAGCAGCAGCGGGGAGTCAGGCAGGGCCTCAGTGAGAGTGAAGGAAAGCTGAGACAGTGTCTTGAAGCGGTGAAAAATATTGAACTGCTTCACCTTGAAATCTTTAAGACAGGCAAAAGGAAGTGACTAGGAAATAGCAGCAGAATTCCAGTGAACGGCATAAGGGGCAACGTCCTGGAGCCCTGAGCTGCCGGGTCTCCAGCGGGGAATACATTGCGGTAAAAGGCGAGGGAGTGCTTTTCGGCCTCAGAAATGACTGGCAGACTTGGAAACATTAAATCCAACACGCGGTAGGGTGGAGATTGGGTTTTTATTTTTGTCTGCGAAATTTCAAAAAGCGGATGTTTCCGAGTCTCGGGTCAGCGCGAGTCCCACGGGTCGGATGCCAGTGTCGAGAAGTGCCACGGCAGGCCCCTGTAAGTGAGAGGTGCCATGAGGTGCTCCAGAGCTCTCGGGCGCTGGCAGCCAAACCACGCCCTCTGATTCTTCCTTCCTTCCCCCCCCGTCGCACCATTCGACTCCTGAAGACGTGGAGTGCGCAGAGGCCCAGTGATTAAAAAACAAACCCACTGCTGGCAGCGCTGCAAAGCCTCCGGGTGCATTTAACCTCGTGGCCTCTGCCCCAGTTTTCAAAGGAAAAATGAGCGGGGGCGCTCTCACACCTGAGAAATCTCCCCGGGAGGAAGGTGACTGCAGAGAGAGGCCCCCGAGTTTTCTGCGGATACTTTTTTTTTTTTTTTCCTCCTAAACAAAACAGCCCGTGCAGTTTTGAAAATGCAAAAGCGAAGCATGTATTTTTCTCTCTCCCCGGCCCTGGGTAAGACGCACGCGGGTTGTCGAACGATGCGCAGGTACTTTTACCCACATGCAGGACGGGCAGATTTTTTTTCAAACTGCTGATTTACCTGGTTAAAAACGCTTTTTACCTGCAGAACTTCCTTTGAATTTCCCTCGAGTGAGTATCCGCTTTGCACTAAATGGGTGTATTTGTGACATGCGCCGGCTGGGCGTTACAATCCCGTGCCTGCAATGAGTAAACCAGGATCCATGTCACAGGGCAGCATGATCTAGTTCAAGGTTTCCCTATATATATATATACCTCCTATCCACACTAACGTCAGACGGGGGAAGCTCTCCCAGTGTGGTAATTTAATTCAAATGAAGCGAAGGGAAAGAATCAAAACTGCATTTCTGTATTATTATGTATTATTATTGGATTGAATATCTTTAGGGCTAGATTTCAGAGTCATACTTCCTCCATCAGGTCAGTAGAAAATGAGCTAGGAATGATAATGCCTGAAGACATAAGAAAATTGTTGATTGGACATATATATTCAGATATTATCTTGGCTAACTCATAAGGACATGCCATATGAGGTCAGACCAAGGGTCCATCAAGCCCAGCATCCTGTTTCCAACAGTGGCCAATCCAGGCCATAAGAACCTGGGAAGTACCCAAAAATTAAGTCTATTCCATATTACTGTTGCTAGTAATAGCAGTGGCTATTTTCTAAGTCAACTTAATTAATAGCAGGTAATGGACTTCTCCAAGAACCTATCCAATCCTTTTTTAAACACAGCTACACTAACTGCACTAACCACATCCTCTGGCAACAAATTCCAGAGTTTAATTGTGCATCGAGTGAAAAAGAACTTTCTCCAATTAGTTTTAAATGTGCCAGATGCTAACTTCATGGAGTGCCCCATAGTCTTTCTATTATCCGAAAGAGTAAATAACCGATTCACATCTACCTGTTCTAGACCTTTCATGATTTTAAATACCTCTATCATATCCCCCCTCAGTTGTCTCTTCTCCAGGCTGAACAGCCCTAACCTCTTCAATCTTTCCTCATAGGGGAGCTGTTCCATTCTCTTTATCATTTTGGTCGCCCTTCTCTGTACTTTCTCCATCGCAATTATATCTTTTTTGAGATGCGGCGACCAGAACTGTACACAGTATTCAAGGTGCGGTCTCACCATGGAGCGCTACAGAGGCATTATGACATTTTCCGTTCTATTCACCATTCCCTTCCTAATAATTCCCAACATTCTGTTTTCTTTCTTGACTGCTGCAGCACACTGAACCAACGATTTCAATGTGTTATCCACTATGACGCCTAGATCTCTTTCTTGGGTGGTAGCTCCTAATATGGAACCTAACATTGTGTAACTAATAGACTATAGCATGGGTTATTTTTCCCTATATGCATCTCCTTTGCACTTATCCACTCATTCTGCACCGACCTGACAATGGGAGCAGAACTCTAAAAAGCTAATCAAAGATGTATCGCATTAATCAAGTTGAAAAGGTTTCATTTAGAACTTGTTTGCTCACCTTTATTTATATATACCTGTGACCCTGATCCCAAAGGTGTAAGTTTTAGGTCCATGGTAAAATGTGTACTTAACCTCTACTTTCATTTGCTGTGGGTAGTTGGTTCTGCAGTGCAGGGTTGTAATTTATGTTACTCTGCCTTCAAGTCAGTGTGGTGCAGAGGAGGTGTTTAACACTGCGTTTCTCAAGGAGAAGTCTTTGGAACGAGTATGCTTTTGGAGCACCAGAGAACAGGATGTGTTCTGGGTTCTGCTAATATCCCTAAAGGCCTTCTGATTTTTCTCCAGTCCAGAAGTGGCCTAATTGGTTTTGCCATTGATGGTGGAATGCCAAGGTACAACTCCTTAAGAAGCCCTAGGAGAAAATATGGACACCGTCATCAGCAAGAATCCATCTTTTCCCTTTTGGGATAATCCTCAGCTTGATGGGTTCAGTGCTCCTGTGAGAGTAAAACTTGGGTTATCCTGGGAGACAGATTAGATGTCTATTGTGATCAGAATTAAAGGATGTTTTGTTTGCCTTCCTGCTAACGGGTAGAGGAATTTTCATTTTATTGCCCTGGCTGTGTGTGCTGTCACCTCTGCTGTAGGAGCCTGCAGCTCTCTGTTTCTGTGGGATGTACTGCTGATTCCCCACCAAACGTCTGTGTGTACTGGGGTTACTGTATCCCAGGGTGTGGGTTCAAGATCCGATCCCGAGTCTGATACGGAAGGTTTCATGACGGATGACCAGTGATTACACGATGAGGCGGTTAAGAGACACGGAGGGGAAATCGGGTTCATTTTTACTGTTTCCCTGCCCAGCACGAGACCCCTCATTCTCTCGGTCCATTTCACCAGCTACTTTGAACCCACAGCCTAAGTGCCAGGACTCTTATTTATGGAACCTTGCTGGGGTTTATATATCAAAGAAGACTAACATGACAAGCACTCTACTGTATTAATCTGAGATAAAACCTGAACTGTCCGTTCTCTTTTGCACTGAGAGAAATGTTGCTGCACATTTATAGCCAGGCTAGCAGGATCTTATCAAAGTGATGGCTATTGCAGTCATTCTATCACCATATTCAGTCTCTAAA
The DNA here is from genome assembly GCF_901001135.1 of Rhinatrema bivittatum. Lineage (NCBI taxonomy): Eukaryota > Metazoa > Chordata > Amphibia > Gymnophiona > Rhinatrematidae > Rhinatrema > Rhinatrema bivittatum. Next base: position 260,322,542 of record NC_042621.1, read on the forward strand.
AACAGAATTTTTATTTATTTATTTTGCTCTGCCACATTCTTCATACTTCCTGTGAACGTTCAGTTCAATCAGACTTCTCCTAACTGGGCTGAGGTGCCAGCATCCTTCATTCACAGTTATCCTGTTTGGGGTTTTTTGGGGGGTTGGGGTTTTTTTTTGCATTTTATCCCCTCCCCTCACTTAATCCAACCAGTCCAGCCATCACCACATTGCCTCTGGAACGTGATACAAGTGTACTCTTGAGCCACCAGTAGGTGTCACTGTTGCACGAAGCCTGTGCGTGTTGTCTTTGCAGGGTCCCTAAGCCTCAGCCAGCCAGAGGAGCAGAAGCTGAGTAACGTCACATTTTCTGCTTATGCTAAGGCAAGTAAACTAAGGGGAGAGCAGAGGAGAGGATCCATAGGTGTGCGTCAGAAGCCGAGGGTGAGAGAGAGCGACGGACTTGGCCGCTCGTGATTGTGTCAGAACTGATTGTTCTTCTCAGTCCATGGCTTTTGGCCCTTAGCCTCTGATCGCCAGCTGCTGTCCCATCTGACATGTTGTCCAGCTAATTCTGAGAGACAGCTGGCAGATGGAAATGGTTACTATTGGCAAAACGAGAGCACTGCTTGGGATAAGAGAAAAGGGAACAGGGGAGGGTTTCAATAAGATCTTTTGGAGCAAAAATAAAGTAAGAAAAATGAAGTCAAGATGAGAAAGCAAAAGAATAAATGAATAATGGACACAAAAACTGCAAAGGAAGAAAATGAAAAGAAAGACCCATTTTTAATACAAGCCATTTTAAAACTGCACTGCCCGATGGATTGCTCAGATATCAGGTTGCCTGTTCCATGAGCCCTCTTTTGTCTTCTTTCTGGGTCACCCTCCTTCCTTATCCTTAAATGCTTGATTTCTCACATTTTTAGTTACAAGGAGTGCATCTTTTACTGCGGGCATGCCCTGGGCTGTGCTTATGCTTTGCACCCTGCAATGTGAAATCTAACTGGAATTCTGATTTGAGAAACTTAGCCCTGCCTCGATTTACTTAAAGTGAGACGTGGAGGAGCAGCCGTGGGGTCAGAGCAGTGGGCTGAGAACCAGGGAAGCCAGGTTTGAGATCCCACTGATGCTCCTTGTGACCCTGAGCAAGTCACTTCACCCTCCATTGCCTCATTTACTAAGGATTTTCTCCCGTTCTGTGTCTATGTGAAAAGTGCTTGGTAAATGAGGCCCCTTAGATTGTAAGCCTTCTAAGGAGAGGGAAATACTTACTAGGGATGTGAATCGTTTTAGGACGATTAAAATTATCGTCCGATAATTTTAATATCGTCTTAAACCGTTATGGAACACAATACAATAGAGATTCTAACGATTTATCGTTATAAATCGTTAGAATCGTGAGCCGGCACACTAAAACCCCCTAAAACCCACCTCCGACCCTTTAAATTAAATCTCCCACCCTCCCGAACCCCCCCCCAATGAGTTAAATAACCTGTGGGTCCGGAACGGCAGCGGTCCGGAACGGGCTCCTGCTCCTGCATCTTGTTGTGTTCAGCCGGCGCCATTTTCCAAAATGGCGCCGAAAAATGGCGGCGGCCATAGGCGAACACGATTGGACGGCAGGAGGTCCTTCCGGACCCCCGCTGGACTTTTGGCAAGTCTTGTAGGGGTCAGGAGGCCCCCCACAAGCTGGCCAAAAGTTCCTGGAGGTCCAGCGGGGGTCAGGGAGCGATTTCCCGCCGCGAATCGTTTTCGTACGGCAAATGGCGCCGGCCATACGCGTATGGCCGGCGCCATTTTCCGTACGGAAAATGGCGCCGGCAGGAGATCGACTGCAGGAGGTCGTTCAGCGAGGGTTCCGGCGCCTCGCTGAACGACCTCCTGCAGTCGATCTCCTGCCGGCGCCATTTTCCGTACGGAAAATGGCGCCGGCCATACGCGTATGGCCGGCGCCATTTGCCGTACGAAAACGATTCGCGGCGGGAAATCGCTCCCTGACCCCCGCTGGACCTCCAGGAACTTTTGGCCAGCTTGTGGGGGGCCTCCTGACCCCTACAAGACTTGCCAAAAGTCCAGCGGGGGTCCGGAAGGACCTCCTGCCGTCCAATCGTGTTCGCCTATGGCCGCCGCCATTTTTCGGCGCCATTTTGGAAAATGGCGCCGGCTGAACACAACAAGATGCAGGAGCAGGAGCCCGTTCCGGACCGCTGCCGTTCCGGACCCACAGGTTATTTAACTCATTGGGGGGGGTTCGGGAGGGTGGGGGATTTAATTTAAAGGGTCGGGGGTGGGTTTTAGGGGGTTTTAATGTGCCGGTTTTGCGATTTTACGATTTTTCGATTTTTCACGATTTTTCACGATTTTTCACGATATTTTACCCCCCCAAACGGCAACAATACGATTCCCTCCCCCTCCCAGCCGAAATCGATCGTTAAGACGATCGAGGACACGATTCACATCTCTAATACTTACAGTACCTGAGCATACCTTGCCTTGAGCTACCAGTGAAGAGGTGTGAGCTAAATATAAGCAAAGAAACAAATAGTAACCACTGTTCAAACAGGCATTTAGTTTGGGCATTAATCCCTCCATTAACACACTAGCTATGAAGCTAATGACATGCAGAATGTATCGTGGCCACACTACGTGTCTGTAGCAGGTTCAGCCTTCCCTCATCATCCAGCCCAAAGGTGAAGGGCCAGTTAGTGCAGGAAAATCACCCTCCAGTAAAAGGGATTATTTAGCCTCTTAATCTCCCCTCGTTTCAATTCCCCACCCCAATCCCTGCCAGAAGACAAGACTCCCACCCTTACTTATCTAATCCTCCCTCCCCTCCCAAATAAAAGACCCCCCCCCCCCCCAGCTTTCCAATCCACTCCAATAAAATTTGTCTTTCCGATCCCCCCACCAGTGTAAAGTCCTTTTGCATGATACCATCGTGGCCTCTTAATTCCCCACTCTCAGCCAGTCAGACCCATCCCAACTAGGGTTGTCAACTTTTCTGATTTTTTTTCTGGACTGTCCAGGTTTTTGGGATATTGCTCTAAAAATAAGAGAGGGCTAAAATGTTCAGAAAAGTTCTGATTTTTAGCTCTCCATCCCTGCGCAGGTTAGCATCCAAGCCTGCCCTGTGATTACAGAATACAGCGTGAGCTGTGGTAGCTACACTATTTTCAGTATGCAATGCGTTGGCCACATTTATTTTGCGTCCCTTGCATAAACGTCAGTCCACGATTTAATCAGAGACCTAAAAAAATTTTACAAAACATTAGTTTGGCCTGTGGACTGGGAAAAGTAAATGTTTTTCAGGGGAAAGGAATTTGAGAAATAGTGGTCAAGATATTAGGCTCCAAAGGAGTAGACTCGGGAGAAAATCAGAAAATATTTCCTCATAGAAAGAGTGGTAGGTGCATGGAATGCCCCCCCCCCGCCCTGTGGAGGTGATAGAGGCAAAAACAATAACAGTTCAAGAAAACATGGGGCAAGTACAGAAGGTAGAAGGTGAGGATAAATCAGAGATCAGCTGGGGTCTATGGCACTATAGCAGGAAGGAAGCCGAACAGACGAGATGGGTCCTTATCTGCATGTGCATAAACTCCTTCATTAAAGATATTAAAACAGCATCTCCAATTTTGCTGCAAGGTCATCCCTATCAGGTTGAATTCTCTATTGTTGCTGGGTGGAGTTCGTTGGATGTTACCTTGTTTCGTTGCCTATTGTATTCTGTTCTTTTTTTGGTTGGATCACATAATAAACATATTAAACATAAAACAGCATCTCCAAAGTTCAGAAATTTGACTGCTGAGAGGTGGCAACCCTAATCCCAAACTCTAAAGGATCTACCAGGATGTTGGCGGTGCTACCTCCACCTAACTGAGACACCTAGAATCTGACAGCATGTAAGGACGTAAGGGCCATCTAGACTGCCCAATTTAATTCCTGTTGTTCCTAGGGTTTTATGCCCCAGTTGATCTCCATTTTCCCTTTCACTCCTTTGTAACAAAGGATCCTCTGTGCTTAACAGGGATGTGCATTCATTTTTAATGAATGCAAAAAAAATGCATCGAATGAGGCCATTTTCAGTATGTTCTGAATAGAATGAACCAAAAAAAGCCTCTAACAAAAATCAATGAAAAGTTTTGGATATTTCTGTATTCGTTACATTTAAAAAGAAACATGCCTCTGCTGGACTGGTGCTGTGGCATAGCCCTGGGCTGAGTCTGGTGCCTAGACTGGGCCTGGCAAGGAGGTCTAGCACCAGTGCCGAGGCCAGGCACAGCAATAAGGACTAGCCCCAATATAGAGGCTGGTCCTGGTGCTGAGACCTAGGCCAGGTGCAGAGACTTGGGCATGATGCTGAGGCCTAGCCCCCGGACAATAAAATGATGCCGTCCTCAGGTGAATGGTGCTATTATTCAAGTACCAGGACATAGGCGGGAGTGACTGGGCATTACTCCTGCCAGTTTCAATGCTGAAGTTGGTAAGGGTTAAGAAGGGCTGGAGTGGGGGCTCTCTGTGGCTCTTGTCAAAGACTGAGCCCTGGCCTACTCTGGACAGGCCCCAGAGATAGGCCCTGGTCTGGGCCCATCCTGGGACTAGGCTTCCATGCCAAGCCTGACTCAGGGCTAGGCCTTGGCCCAGAGCTAGGCTTCAGCACAAGGGCTAGGCCTCAGAGTTGGGGATAGGCTTCAGCACCAAGCACTAGGCCTAGGTGTCAGTGCTGGACTCAGCCCAGGTCTAGACCTCAATACGGGGACTTCATTCGGGACACTTTGGCCCATGATGGGTAACCAAAGTCCCTTTTTTTGTGTGTTTTTAACTAGGTTTGGGGGTTTTTTTGGGGGGGGGGGGGGTTAATGTTTTTTCAGCTTGATAAACAAACTGAACCAAAAAAATAAAACATTTAATGAACTGAATAAAAATTAAAATACCCCAAAATGAAAAAATGAAGCAAACCAGAAAGTTTTGGGGACAAGCAGCCCTAGTGCTTAACACATATGCTTTCTTGAATTTTGTCTCCTCCACCTCCACTGAGAGGCTATTCCCTGCATGCACCACCCTTTCCATGAAGAAATATTTTGTAATGTTACTCCTGATCTAGAATTTCTATTCCACTGAAAAAGGTTTTGCATCAGGTATATTATTTTATTTATATTTTTGGATAGGTTAACGCATAGGAATGTGTCTGATATGCAAAGCGTGCACACACTCAAACGGCCATGCTCCCTTTATATGTAATACATTGCACTCAGCTCTGAGCCATTAGCGTGCGGTTGTGCACACATTTTGATATGTACTACTTTAATTCCCGATTTAAGAAGTTTAGCACACCAAAAACTGTGCACAAAACTTCGTGCCCCTCTGCGAATCCCATGTTAAAACCAGGCATTAGCTATTCCTCCTCAGTGCAGAGAAGTGCGCAGGCTTAACTTATGTCTTCTAATTGCTGGAAATGTAACTCCTGCTGAGAGGTGGAGTAAAGTTTCTGGGGCTGGTGTAGGTCAGTGGACCTGAATCTAGAGTTTGTGGCAAGGAGATCCTGCAACTGTTGGATTTGATGTGTGTATTTAAAACACTTAACACCGCTTGGATAACTCGCTTAACAAGCGGGATATTAAGAACAATAAATGAAATACAATTTCTGCACCTCAAATACCATTTCTTAATTTATACTGTGTTATTAGTTTTGGTTGCTTTATTTATTTTGTTTTAATGGAATAATGGCCTCTGGATGTGCTGGAATGGTAATAATGTTGTTATTGTTGAAATTATGCATGTATTTATGATGTTTTACTTCTGTGTTAATGATTTGCTTTGTTTGTGTATATTAAGTTGGTACACACCTTTGGCTACGGGTAGGCAATTACTCTGGTCTAAATAAAAAATGAATAAATAAATAATCATGTTCTCTGCAGGCAAGGATTTATTTATTTATTTATTTATTTTATTTATTTTTAATTTTTATATACCGAAATTCTTGTAAGAACTACAAATCACTCCGGTTTACATAAAACGATAAACTGCCCCACAGAGAGAGGGGCTTTACATAGAACCGTAGAACAGATAGAACGATATAATTGGCTTTACATACAGATTTCTGCTAAGCATGTGATTCTGCAATGCATGTTCAGGTTAGTGCACGTTTTAAAACTCCCGATGCAGTAGTATAATAGAACCAAAAGGTTACATTAATGGCGGGGGTGGAAGAGAAACAGAACCAAAGGTTCCATTAATGGCTGGGGTGGAAGGGAAACAGAACGAAAGATTACATTAATGGCGGGGGTGTAAGGGAAACAGAACCAAAGGTTACAGTAATAGTGGGTGTGGAAGGGAAACAGAACCAAAGGTTACATTAATGGCGGGGGTGAAAGGGAAATAGAACCAAAGGTTACATTAATGGCGGGGATGGAAGGGAAACAGAACCAAAGGTTCCATTAATGGCGGGGATGGAAGGGAAACAGAACCAAATAAGCATGGGAGTAGCTGGCTTGTTACGGCGATTACTACCCCCGAATCAATTAAGCCTGATACTTCACTTTCAATGCACATCCAGCATAGCTCTCTCCTTCAACGGCAGGGAAAATGAAGAAAAGATGATTTATATTCAGCATCAACCAACAAGGAATGAATTACATAGTCTGGGTAAACAGATAAGCATAGGAGTAGCTGGCTTGTTATGGCGGTTACTACCCCCGAATCAATTAAGCCTGATACTTCACTTGCAAAGCACATCCAACATAGCTCTCTGCTTCAAAGGCAGAGAGAATGAAGAAAAGATGATTTATATCAGTATCAACCAACAAGGAATGAATTACATAGTCTGGGTAAACAAATAAACATGGGTGTAGCTTGCTTGTTACGGTAGCTACTACCCCGAATCAATTAAGCATGATACTTGACTTGGAATAAGTATCCAGCGCAGCTCACTGTTTCAGCAACAGAGGGAATTAAGTAAAGAGGATTTTTATTCAGACAACCAACAATGGCTGAATTGCACAAGCAGGGTAAACAAACGGGAGTAGCTTGCTTATTACGGCGGTTACAACCCCAAACCAATTAGCTAGATACTTCACTTAGATGCAGCTCCAGCACTGCTGTCTGCATCGATGGTGGGGGTGGAAGGGAATTGGAACCAAAAAGTTACCAATAAGGGCCCTGACCTCAGCGGTCAGAGTAACAGATTATGAAAACAAATAGGTGTGAAAGCTTGCTGGGCAGACTGAATGGGCCGTTTGGTCTTCTTCTGCCGTCACTTCTATGTTTCTATGTTTCTATGTTCCATTAATGGCGGGGGGTGGAAGGGAAACAGAACCAAAGGTTCCATTAATGGCGGGGGTGGAAGGGAAACAGAACCAAAGGTTCCATTAATGGCGGGGGTGGAAGTGAAATAGAACCAAAGGTTCCATTAATGGCGGGGGTGGAAGGGAAACAGAACCAAAGGTTACATTAATGGCGGGGGTGGAAGGGCAACAAAACCAAAGGTTACATTAATGGCGGGGGTGGAAGGGAAATAGAACCAAAAGTAACAGATAAGTATGAGAGATGATTTAAAAAAAAAAAAAAAAAAAAAAAAAGAAAAAAGTGTGATAGCTTGCTGGGCAGACTGAATGGGCCATTTGATCTGCTTCTGCCATCATTTCTGTTTCACATGTTTATGTTTCATTAGTGTACTGCAGGGGAGGACAACTGCGGTCCTCAAGAGATACAAACAGGCCTGTTGTAAAGGACATCCCTAATGAATATGCATGAGATGTATTTGCATACAATGGATGCAGTGAGTGCAAATCTCTTTCATGTGTATTCATTTGGATATCCTGAGAACCTGGCCTGTTTGTAACACTTTAAGGACTAGAGTTGGCCATCTCTGGTTTAATGCATCGGGAATTAACTTTTTTTTTTTTTTTACTGCATATAGTTTAGAACATAAGAACATGTCATACTGGGTCAGACCAAGGGTCCATCAAGCCCAGCATCCTGTTTCCAACAGTGGCCAATCCAGGCAAGTACCCAAAAACCAAGTCTATTCCATGCTACTGTTGCTAGTAATAGCAATGGCTATTTTCTAAGTCAACTTAATTAATAGCAGGTAATGGACTTCTCCTCCAAGAACTTAACCAACCTTTTTTAAACACAGCTATACTAACTGCACTAACCACATCCCCTGGCAACAAATTATAGAGTTTAATTGTGCATTGAGTGAAAAAGAACTTTCTCCGATTAGTTTTAAATGTGCCCCATGCTATCTTCATGGAGTGCCCCCTAGTCTTTCTATTATCCGAAAGAGTAAATAACCGATTCACATCTACTCATTCTATTACACTGGGGCTTGAAGAAGGGCAATTTCCATGTGTAAATCACTCTTTACCCAAGTAAATGGCTTTGAAAATATATCTGGGACCAGAATGTAGTTTATAAGATAACTAAAAAAAAATGTAAAATATAATCAGATAAATGTAATACAAACTTTTCAATAAACGGCAGCAAGAGCCAAAAAGTTATTAGAAGAGAATGATTCCAGTAACTTAGCTCATAGTTTTTTTTAATCTTTCCAAAAGTCACTTGTTTGGTTTTCTTTAAAAGTGAAGGCAATTTGTTTTCCGTCTTAAAAGTAATACCTTCCCTGGCTCAGAAAGCAGCATTATTTCCTGATGTTGCTAGAGCAACTCAAAGAAGTTGGAAAACATTTTTGATGAACAAACAGAGTACAGAGGCCCTTGGGGCTTCCTTTATGTTACAAATATCCCTCAAAGCATCACCTTAAGATGGGGAACGCTACGTTTGTGTTTTTCAATCCTGAGCAACTTGAAGGTGTTTTTCTAAACTAGGGAAGTACCTGTGTTACCTTCTCCCCTGATGGGTTGATAGCCCTTGATCAACATGAACTAATCTTAAATGGTTTTCCACCAATTCTTATGTATAATTGTTTCCTTAAGTTCCCCTCCCCCTCCATATTGAAGGTCTACTTGGGATGGGGTGGGTTTTTTTTCCCTGATATTTTTTGTTGCTGTTTTTGTTTTATGGTCTGCTTATTTTCCATCCTGAGTAATGTGGCATCAAGTTATTCCTGATGTCATTATTCTAAAATTAAATAAATGTAAAGTTGAAAAAAAATGAAAGCAATTTAATTAGTGGGGTGGGGGAAGACATTTCTTGCAAACTGAGAATTAGCAGAGGGAGGCATAGTTTCTTCTGGCATGCAAAATCCAAGCAAATGAAAAATCTGAAATGTAAATAATGCCCAGTTCCATTCTTCACATAAAACAGCTCCATTTTTTTTTTTTTTTGCAACCTGTTATGAACGTCAGACTTAACCCTTTTGCATGTTATCACCCTGTATTTGAAATTATGTATTTTGATGTTATGTAGTAAGCTGCCTGGGTCCTTTTTAGAGAAGGGTGACATATAAATCTAAAGTGTAAATGGAAGGGTAATGTAATGCTTTGAACAGATAAGCCAAAGGGATTTTATCAGGATTTCTTTTCTTTTTTTCCAATCAAACTTTCAAGCCACGTTCTTAATTCACACGCTGCTAGACAAACTATGGGTCATTCTGTGTCTATGGGGAAAAAGGTTTAGTGAATGCAGACAAGCCCTGTGTCTCACTTTTATCAGCACGGGCAGGGCTTGCTAGGGCTGCCAAGTGGCTCCAGATTTTCAGGTCAGGCTGATCCAGTCCTGTTTTCTTCCACCACTACATGCAAGGACTTGTAGTCTTGCTTTTCTCAGGTAACTATTTAATCCAGAATGATAATGTGGCAAGGGGCTGCCAAAGACATCCATCTGCTGCGGGTTCTTTGGGATCCACCTAAACATGACAGGGGCTACCGAGGCATGCCCTGCTATTCTTAGGCATATTTCAGGCCATTTCCAAATATCGCAGGAGGGAGGCCGCGCCGTCCCTCCTGAGAATGAAAAATCATTTATATCCCATGGCGGCCTCTGCATCCCGCAAGTGGCCGCACAAAGTGTCCTGAAACTAATGTCACTTGATCTATTTGTGACTTGGCTTGTCCGGAGGTTTCCTGGCCCTGTTATTCTTAGGCCTATTTCAAGCCCAGCACAATTCAGGAGGGTGCCTCTGGCCTCCCTCTCGACATGATTCATATATCAATGTGGCCTCTGCATCCCGCAGGGGCCACACAAATTGACCTGAATAAAAGTCACAGATGGTATTGTGACCTGGCTATCTAGAGGTTTCCCTGGTTCTCGAGCTCATAGCATGGGGGGGGGGGGGGGGGGGGCCACGGCTGCATACACTCCCAGGGTAGCTCTTGAAGAGGAGTTGGCCATCTTCATAGGCTTGGGAAGAGGGGATGGGGGGCCGTAACCCTGGCAGGGAGGCTCCGGGGTTGCTCCAGTCTGCCCAATGCAGGACCCTGAGGCTCATGGCTGGCTAAGGGCGGGAACACCTCACTCTTCCCGTGCACGCGCTCCGAAGAGGGTGTGCGCCATTGCCCTAAAACAAAAAACCTATTCATCCTAGATGCACAAATCTAGAGAAGGCTGAGGTCCGAGGGTCACTCTGCAGAGTCCGTCACCTATCGCCCACTTCCAGACGAACTCTGCAGTATTGTCCCTGGCTACAGAGCATTCAAACTCTGCTTTAACTCTGGACCGCCCATCCTACGGAAGAGGAGCCCACAGTCTTCTGCAACAGGGAACCAGAACTACAAGTCCCTGCATGCAATGGAGTAAAACCAGGACTGGCTCAACCTTTCCTGAAAATCTGGAGCCAGCTGGCAAGCCTAAGGCTCGCCTATGGTGTTCTGCTTATCTGGGCACATATTTCTGTAACCACAGTGTAACAGTGCTACAGTTCTGGTGCCATCCACACCTTATTCAATATAATTTACAGAAAATGAGGCAGGATGTCTAATTTTGCAGACCCTCTTCTCTGAGGAGAAATAGAATGCAACAAAATCCTCAACACACCGTACTGGTTGTATTCATGTCTTCCTTTCTCTGTGAATTAATTGCCTGAACCGTACATTATCCAAACACAACTTAACTATTTCTGAAACCCCACGCAACTCTGGCTTGCAAATAGAGCTGCAATATGTTTCTGTTCTAAACTTTTTTTTTTATAATGACATCATAACTGTTACGACTGTCACTGCCCGACGTCTCCACTTCGCCTTCCTTACCTCTCTGGCGACTCCTCCCGCGGTTGACGGACGTTTGGCTGCCGTGGCGTCTGTCTGCCGTCCTCTCCGGCGTTCCCAATCCGGCTTGGGCGCTGCCTCCCGCCATATTGTCCAGCTGCCTTAGGGCGCGCGTGCCGCATGGCCCTGCTTCAAATACTTTCTTTGGTGCGAACCTCAGGGGCATCCCCCTGTGATGACATCACGCATCTCGGATACAAAAAGCCTACACTTCTGCTAGCTGATCGAGTTAGCAACAGGTATTCGTACTGGTGAACTCCTTACGGATGGGATTCGCTCTCCGTACCTAGCTACTCTGCCTTTCCATTATTGGACTTACTCTATTTGGGTACCCGCTCCTCAGGTTGCTGTCTGGAACCGGTACTCGCTCCTCGGGGGTCCATGTTCCCGGACTCGCTGCCTGGACTTCACTTCTGCCTGGAAGATATCGCTGCCTACACTATCAGTGAATTACTATCTACTTCTCTCTCAAGAGCTGTTCCCTGGAACCAGGTACTAGAGATGTGAATCGTGTCCTTGATCGTCTTAACGATCGATTTCAGCTGGGAGGGGGAGGGAATCGTATTGTTGCCGTTTGGGGGGGTAAAATATCGTGATATATCGTTAAAATCGTTAAAACCCGCTAAAACCCACCCCCGACCCTTTAAATTAAATCCCCCACCCTCCCGAACCCCCCCCCAAATGACTTAAATTACCTGGTGGTCCAGCGGCGGTCCGGAACGGGCTCCTGCTACTGAATCTTGTTGTCAATGGCGCCGAAAAATGGCGGCGGCCATAGACCAACAGGATTCGACGGCAGGAGGTCCTTCCGGACCCCTGCTGGACTTTTGGCAAGTCTTGTGGGGGTCAGGAGGCCCCCCCAAGCTGGCCAAAAGTTCCTGGAGGTCCAGCGGGGGTCAGGGAGCGATTTCCCGCCGCGAATCGTTTTCCGTACGGAAAATGGCGCCGGCAGGAGATCGACTGCAGGAGGTCGTTCAGCGAGGCGCCGGAACCCTCGCTGAACGACCTCCTGCAGTCGATCTCCTGCCGGCGCCATTTTCCGTACGGAAAACGATTCGCGGCGGGAAATCGCTCCCTGACCCCCGCTGGACCTCCAGGAACTTTTGGCCAGCTTGGGGGGGGGGCCTCCTGACCCCCACAAGACTTGCCAAAAGTCCAGCGGGGGTCCGGAAGGACCTCCTGCCGTTGAATCCTGTTGGTCTATGGCCGCCGCCATTTTTCGGCGCCATTTTGGAAAATGGCGCTGGCCGAAGACAACAAGATTCAGTAGCAGGAGCCCGTTCCGGACCGCTGCCGTTCCAGACCCCCAGGTAATTTAAGTCATTTGGGTGGGGGATTGAAGGAGGTAGGATTTGGCAAGGAAATGTTTAAGTTATTTGGGGGGGGTTCGGGAGGGTGGGGGATTTAATTTAAAGGGTCGGGGGTGGGTTTTAGCGGGTTTTAGTGTGCCGGCTCACGATTCTAACGATTTATAACGATAAATCGTTAGAATCTCTATTGTATTGTGTTCCATAACGGTTTAAGACGATATTAAAATTATCGGACGATAATTTTAATCGTCCTAAAACGATTCACATCCCTACCAGGTACTCACTCCTCGAGGGCCTGCCTCTACTCCAGCTCCTGTGATTCCTACCGAGGGAAACCAGTGTGTGAGTACTCAACCAAAGAGGCTCTATTCCAGAACCCTGCATATACTTCATTGTACTCATTATCTCAGTTTCTCTTCACTACAGCACAGCCATTGTGGGATCGCTGTTCCAGAGCCCTGAGGGACTACAAGCCCAGCCGGGCTTCATCTCTGCTCACTACTGCCACCTCTGGTGGCTCCTCAATACTGTTAATAAAAGATCTATCTGTGTTGTATGTCCTAAAGCTGAGCCTGGCCTGTGGCCCCTCACGGGACTTCCCCCCATGGGCGTGGTCAGCAGCCACAGGGTCCAAGGGTCCACCCAAAACTTTACAAACAATAACAATAACCCCTCTTGAACTGGAGAAGTGTGGAAGTGCACTGCTTTGTAGTAAGAATGCTCCAGTTCCATGGTAGCTTTGTAGTGGAAAAGACTGCCATCTTTCTTTTAAAACTCACATTTAGGATCAGATGTCCTAAGCCTTTTTCTCATAGTTGTGAAGAGGGTGAAAGGCTAAAGAGGTTAAGGCTGTTCAGCTTGGAGAAGAGATGGGAGAGAGTGTAAAGAGCATGCTACCATTTAAGTAAACTGCAGCAGAGGAGAAAAAAGAGGACATTGTAGCTATGTAACATGAGCTGTCAGCCCAGTAAACCCAGAATGAGATTAAAAAGATTTCCAGACCTCTTAATGTGAAGGTTCTTAAATGACTATTGAATAGATAAGTCAGATAGCAGGTATGGGAATTTGCATGTCACAGCCCCCCCTCCCCCCCCTGGACTACTGTTGGTAACTTGCAGTGAAATATCACTTTAAATCATATAGAACTATGACTGGAAAAGTCCAACATTGGAGAATTCTGAATGAGAGAGGGATTTGTGAGAAAAATGTACTGAAAAACAGTCCTAGGAAGAAAACAGATTCTCACCATGACTAACAAGGGGAGACAGATTCTTGAGTACTCAGTTCTCAGACAACAGAAAAAAAAAAAAAAGCCAGGCAGGATGGAAGGGTATATACACATTCTCTTCCCATGGTCCTACCTGGGTCTTGGTCTTTTGGCTGAGAGAAGGTAACCCATCCATGAGCTTAGTGGAGCTAAACTTGCTAAAAGCTGAGACTGTTAAAGACCTGCATCACTGAACACTAAACAAGCCATGTGCCTAATGGAGCTATATGCCCAAGCTAGAAAAAGCCCTCATAATAAGGGAGAGGCACTGAAGGACAGCAGCAGACCTGGAGGTGGAGTGGTCCCCCCAGGAGGAAGGGGATCCCAATGGTAGATCGTGTGGTCCTCAGGAGGACTGGACCCCAGCAGCATTTGAGGAGGTGGAGTCAGGTCCCTCAGGAGGGTATGGACCCCAGCAGCATTTGAGGAGGTGGAGTCATGTCCCTCAGGAGGGTATGGACCCCAGCAGTATTTCAGGTGGTAAAGTTGAGTCCCCCAGGAGGACAGCATTGGCACAGACCTTTCAGTGGAGCAGAAGCAGCACCAAGGAGATGGCAGCAGTTTAGATACAACGAACCCCCCAAGCCAACACTGCCCACCAGCACAGTTGCATTTTTTCACAAAGTGAGTCCCCCAGGAGGACAATGCTGTCCTCCTGGGGGACTCAACTTTACCACCTGAAATACTGCTGGGGTCCACGCCCTCCTGAGGGACCTGACTCCACCTCCTCAAATGCTGATACTTTTATAATACTTGATACTTCACTTTCAATGCATTTCCAGCATAGCTCTCTGCTTTAACGGCAGGGGAGAAGAAAAACTGATACTACACGCATATCCAGCATAGCTCCCTGCTTCAATGGCAGGGGAGAAGAAAAACAACCAATAAGGGCTGAATAACATAGTCTGGGTAAAACAAATAAGCATGGGTGTAGCTTGCTTATTGCGGCGGTTACTTCCTCTACTACCCCTAACTAATCAAGCTTGATATTTCACTTGGATGCAGCTCCATCACTGCTCTCTACATTAATGGTGGGGGTGGAAGGGAAATAGAACCAAAGAGCTAAGAGAAACAGATAAGTATGAGAAAAAATGTGTGAAGCTTGCTGGGCAGACTGGATGGGCCGTTTGGTCTTCTTCTGCTGTCATTTCTATGTTTCTATGTTACTAAGTGAGACTTGGGAAAGAAAAGGGGAGGATAATAATAATACTTGATTAAGCGGGAACACAAGAGGTCCCTTGAATTCTATATGGTGGTATACTGTGGGGGCCAACAACCCCAAACTGCCAAATATTAAATATTCTTGCTATCTTGTAGAAATGAATATATTTGCGTGGTCTGAGATTACTAACCAAGAGTTGATAAGTGTGATGTTTGACATCCTATTAACAACGTACATAGTCATGTAGAAATAGTCTAATAAACCTGTATATATTTGTACATGCTGCCAGCCTTGTACACAGTCCCATTTGTTTTATTGGGGTGAAGGGAGGCAAATCCCATCCATTAACACCTTGTTCTCCAGGTGGAGGCACCAGGCACCAAGAACGAGAGGACCAATGGAGTCTGCTCCAGGAGGAGGCTCCCACCAGGTCAGACTCTAACCCAAGAACGCCCCTTGAGGTAAGTCTATAAGATCATGAAGGACATGAATGGATGCATGTGAATCAGTTATTTACTCTTTCAGATAACAGAAGTACTAGGGGACATTCCATGAAGTTAGTAAGTAGCACAATTAAAACAAATCTGAGACAATTATTTTTCACTTAATGCAAAATTAAGCTCTGGAATACATTGACCAGAGTATGTGGTTAAGGCAGTTAGTGTAGCTGGGTATAAAAAGGTTTGGATAAGTTCCTAGAGGAGAAGTCCATAACTGTTTTAATCAATAAGGAATAATAGCTTGGGATCTATTTAATGTTTGGATACTTGCCAGGTACTTGTGACTTAGATTGGCCACTGTTGGACACAGGATGCTGAGCTTTATGGACTGTTGGTCTGACCCAGTATGGTATATCTTATGTTCTTATGATTTTGAAAAGCATTTTTCTGGGAGAAAAATGGCCTAACAAAAATTGACCTCCCCCTGCTCCCCCATTCCAATGTGGATCAAAGAACTTGTAGATTCCAGTCCAGCCGCAGGATAAGGAGGCGTGTCTATGCTGGCTGCATTTAGGTCAGGGAAGAAAGAGAGCAATTATTGCATACAATCGGTTTTCGGATGTTTGCGCTTGCTATTTTTGTCCTCGCTCCGCCAAAACAGGAATAGGAGAACGCGTTTGGAGGCTTTCAGTGGGCGTGCTTGCCACTTGCTAATTTTTAAAAGGGAAACAATGCATGGTTTGCAATTCCGCAGGCTATTTGAAAATTGCACGCCCCAAAATATGGGAAATCCTTAAGTAGATCTGGCTCTTAAGCTTGTTTAGAGAAATAGAACTTGTGGAAAAAACACCTTATTTGCAGACAGTTTCTGTAAAAAAACAAAACAGGCCAGCTAAATGCAACCAGTTACCCACCCTTTCTTTACCCAGTGTGAGTGAGAGGGATGGTATCCTAGCACTGTTTACAATCATTTGAAATGATGCAAAATTAGCATTTCTGGGATAGGTGAGATAGCATTCCTTCTCAGAGTTTTCTTACCTAGAAGTCACTTTTGAATTGTGGGAGAGGAGTGGAATGATAACACTTTTCAGTGGAAGAGGGATCACAGATAAGTGATCACAGATAAGGGGATAGGCAATTTCAATCCTGGAGTGCCACAATCAGGTCTGGTTTTCAGATATCCACAATGAATATGCCTGAGGTATATTCATTGTATGCCCTGCCTGCACTGTATGTAAATATGCATATTCATTGCGGATGTCCTGAGAACCAGACCTGTTTGTGGCACTCCAGGATCAGAATTGCTTACCCCTGTAATAGGTAAAGAAAAATTCCCTCTGGGAAGAATTTGCACCCATTCCTGAGACCTTCTTTTTTTTTTTTTAAAACATTTATTCACATTTTTAATTTACATCCAAGAGAAAATCTTGTTGAGAGCAACACTAAGGTACATCACTGAAATGGAAAAACAAAAACAAAATAAGATGCAGAATAATTAGCCATCGGTGCTTTATAAGTACACAATTAAGGGGAGAAACAAGAAGTCTGAATTCAGGGGGAAAACACTCAAAATGATGCAACTACACAATTACGCCTACTAAATACAGCTGCAAGCATTCCCTAATCAATATGCACATTCCTGATAAAAATACAGCTGGTGAGGGAGAAGGCATAAGGGGCAGACAGTCAACTGCTGAAATTCAACTTTCCCAAGTTGCAGTGGCTCACTTTTGATTAGTCTTAGAGAATCTGGCTGTGACGGGATGGCTTGTTGCGCAGATATTATTTTCACAGAAATAAGAAAGGTTGCATTTGAGGCTATCTTCAGGTAATCTATGAACCACTGTGGTGGTTGTTTGGGAGCCAGCCTCTCTCTTCCCTGTGAACCCCCGCCCTCCCTTCTGGGAGGGGGAGGGAAAGAACGAGCAAGCTACCATTGAAATTACCTTCTGCAGGAAGAGGCAATGTAACTTGAGCCACCAGCCTGGAAGCCAGAAAAAGAGTGAAATGGTTATTAGACCCCTACTGTGAAGGAGATTGAATGACTATGGAAGAGATGAGTCAGTGTTTCAGGTTAGGTGATTTGCATGTGACATCCCACTGATGACTACTGCTGCTGATTTACAGTGAATTATTTCACAAATGAATAATGGAAAAGTTCTAATTAGAACTTTAATTGAAAAAAGTGCTAAATTGTAGAACTTTGACTAAAAGAGGGATTTGTGTTGGAAATATACTGAGAGGCAGTTTTATCAAATAAACAGATCCTTCCCCTGATTGGCAAGGGAGTGGAGAAGTCAGAACCCTTGGGTAGCTAGATTTCACAGCTGAGGGAAAAACAAGTTGGCAGGATGTAAGAGCTTGTACTTGTTATCTTCCCATAATCCTGTCTTGGTTTTGGGTCTGAGAAGAGGTGGTCTCTCCAGGCTGGGTAAAAGTGAATAACTGGTCATGGGCTTAGCTGAGTTGGAATCACTGAAAGATGGAGTCTCTATGATTAATGAACAGTGAGCAAGCCATGAGCCTACGTGAACTATAACCAAAGCAAAGGAAACCTCTCAAACTAAGGAAGAAAGCAGAGGCAAAGTTGTATCCCCCAGGAGGATGTGGACCCCAGTGGCAGATCAGGAGGTGAAATCAGGTCTCCCAAGAGGTAATAGACCTCCAAGAGGATGTGAAGCCAGCCGCAGATTGAGGCAGAATTGGGTGCTTTAGGAGGGTATGGACTCCAGTGGCAGATTGGAAGGTGGAGTGGATTCCAGCGGCAGAATGGGATATGGAATCAGGTCTCCCAGAAATGCGAGGACCACAGCAGCTGATTGGGAGGTGACATTGGATCCCCCAGGAGGGTGTGAACCCCAGCAGCTGATCAAGAGGTGACATTGGATCCCCCAGGAAGGTGTGCACCCCAGCAGCTGATCAGGAAGTGATAGATGGAGAAGTAAGACAGAGTGGAACAGAGGAAACAGCAGCAGCAGTTTGGACAGAGTAGAATGGAGCAGAAGACACAGCAGCAGCAGTCTGTATACAGCGGAACTCACCTCTCATTTGACCAACAGTTCCCACTGGACCAGTTACATTTCTTCACATGGGTGAGACTTGGGGTACAGTGGAAAGGGAAAAGGGAGTTGGGGGAGGGGTTAACTGAATTGATCAAAGAGAATGCAAAAGTCCTTTCTTGTCTACTTTGTGGGGACCCACACCCACAAATAGCTGAATGTGCCAGCTGATATCTTGTAGAAATGTATATAGTTGTGTATTTTGAGACTAAGACCCACAAGTAGATAAATGTGCTATTTGATACCCTGTAGAAATTTATAGATTCAAAATTTAAAAAAAAGAAAGAGTCATGTTGAAATGTATATAACCGTATAGTCTAATAAGACCTGAACATATTTGTAAATACTGCCAGCCCTGTTGACAGTGCCATCTGTTTTTCAGGAGTACCTGGGGTGAAGGGAGGGAAATCCCGCCCACTAACACCTTCTTCCCCAGGTGAAGGCACCAGATGCCAAGCACACAAGGACTGACAAGAGTCTGCTTGAGGGCGGGTGGAATTCTACCAGGTCAGTCCTGCCCCCGCAAGGTAATCAGGCATGGGGGCATTAAACCTGTAAAATCAGGAGTGAAGAATCAGATATCCTGAAAAAAAAGAACTTCTTACTCATAATCTTCCTTGAACTAGAGCAAATATCTGGAACTGTCACACTCAAGTAGTAATGTTACCTGTTTACAGGGGTAATAGATGAAAATTCTTTGCAAATTAAAGTCCTCATTTAGTATAATTTCAGAAATATAACTTATGGCATGCTACCTTACTGTGGAGACATAGGCATGGACAAGCATCAAACAGGCATTGGCTCATCCTCTCTTTCCTCTAAAAATAGTGACTGAACAATGAGGCAAGCAGCCATGAGGTGTTAAGCAAAATTTAATATATAAGAATGTATGACATAGGGGTTCGCAAGATGCCTCAGAGGAGAAAGCAGCAGGAATTGCTATGTTCCAGCCACCACACGTGGATTTAATCATTTTCTCTCACTAAAACTGGAAGCTATATGAAAGGATGGGCAAAAGACCATGCCGAAATAGTCATAGCTGCATTTTACAGGACTTCTCAGCAGACCCTGCAAAGAAAAAAGAAAGCATAGCTCCATATTAAAAGAGAACTGAGAAAAGCCAGCATGAGCCATGCAATGTTGTATCCATTCAATTCCAAATGAATCACAAGGGGGAAATTAGTATGTTTGACTAGGTCAGAGACCCTGAGCAGTTTCTACATAATCTGAGATCTCCAGGATGGAGAACAAATTGTAATCACGTTAAGAGCCAACACCAAAGTCTGGTTTGCAATTAACATTCATATGTGCGCTTTGAATACTCTGTGACAGCAGGGCCCTGCAGTGGTCATGGCAGCAGGAGATAAATCTTATCTAGGCCACAAATGACTGGGTGGGGAATGATTGTGATTTCTATGTTTAGTTCTTTTTTTGCGGTATCTTAGAGCAGAGATTCCTTTTTTCTGGGAGTTGGGCAGTTAGACCTGACGCAAGCTGAGTGGGAGCAGAAAATGGCGCTGGTTGAAGATTCACAGGAGAGTGCATGTTATTCAATATATGGTTACAGCGTTGGGATGGCGCACTGGAGTCATGGATCTCTTTTTTTTTTTTGCATCACTACTTATACAGGCAGAGACTTCATATAATTTTAATGTGGGTACATCTGGGTTTGATGTTATTATCTCTCATTATAATTATTTGTTTGCCATGCCCTCTACTGGATTATTGTGGGAAGGCATTCTGTGCCTGGCAACCTTTATTCTCTCCTTCATTATCCTGTAGGACCTGCAGCTTCCTTTGTCCACTACTACTGCTCTTCCTATACACTTTCAGAAGAGGAGCATTTTACCTTGTTTTTGTGTGTGTGTTTCTTTGTCAGGGTTACTATAAGAGGCACATCCCTCAGATTCTAACAGAGATCCCATGAGGGAAGGTCATATTGAAGTGGAAAATTAGTTTTGTTGCTGCACTATATATGATGGTGAGATAGATCCCAGGAGGATGAAGCCAAAATTATTGCCATATTTGTATTTAAAAGCTCAGGACCTAAGCTCTGACGCCTTTGGTTGCAGAGTTGGGTATTATTTCATGATTTAAGTCTAGGTTCTGGTTTGATGGTTCTATGTCTAATTAAGTTCTGGAATTCATTGCCAGAGGATGTGGTAAAAGCTGATAACATAGCCGATTTAAAAAAGGTTTGGACAAGTTACTGGAGGAAAAATCCATAAACCATAAACCCATTAACCAGGTGGACTTGAGGGGAGCCACTGCTTATCTGGCGTTAGCAGCATGAGATCTATCTATTATGTGGGATCCTGCCAGGTACTTGTGATCTGGATTGACCACTTTTGGAAACAGAATACTGGGCTTGATGGACCCTTGGTCTGACCCAGTATAGCAGTTCTTATGTTCTTAATAAATAATAATGATATAAAACTGAACTCTTAGGGGAGCGTGTAACTCTGAAGGATGACTGAAAGGTGGAAGTGACTCTGGGAGTCCCTGTGGGCCTGCTGGTTCTTCTGTTACTATGAGTACTGTTGGACCAAAGAAATGCTCCTAGTCATTTGTCCAGAAGCACCCAGGAGACATGGATCCTAACCACAATATAGGAAATCCTGTGGCCTTATCTGGAGAATTCCTTCCAAGAAGCTCCATGGTGAGACCGCACCTTGAATACTGTGTACAATTCTGCTCGCCGCATCTCAAAAAAGATATAGTTGCGATGGAGAAGGTACGGAGAAGGGTGACCAAAGTGATAAGGGGAATGGAACAGCTCCCCTATGAGGAAACATTAAAGAGGTTAGGACTTTTCAGCTTAGAGAAGAGATGGCTGAGGGGGGATGTGATAGAGGTGTTTAAAATCATGAGAGGTCTAGAATAGGTAGATGTGAATCGGTTTTTACTCTTTCAGATAATAGAAAGACTAGGGGGCACTCCATGAAGTTAGCATGTGGCACATTTAAAACTAATCGGAGAAAGTTCTTTTTCACTCTATGCACAATTAAACTCTGGAATTTGTTGCCAGAGGATGTGGTTAGTGCAGTTAGTGTAGCTGTGTTTAAAAAAGGATTGGAGAAGTTTTTGAAGAAGTCTATTACCTGCTATTAATTAAGTTGACTTAGAAAATAGCCACTGCTATTACTAGCATCAGTAACATGGAATAGACTTAGTTTTTGGGTACTTGCCAGGTTCTTATGGCCTGGATTGGCACTGTTGGAAACAGGATGCTGGGCTTGATGGACCCTTGGTCTGACCCAGTATGGCATGTTCTTATGTCCTTATCATAAGAACATAAAACTTGTCATACCTGGTCAGACCAAAGGTCCATCAAGTCCAGTATCCTGTTTCCAAAAGTGGCCAAGCCAGGTCACAAGTATCTGGTGGGATCCCAAGGTGTAGATAAATTCCAAGCTGCTTAACCCAAGAATAAGCAGTGGATTTCTGCAACAGTACCTTAATAATAGTTAATGGACTTTTTCTCCAGGATCTTATTCAAACCTTTTTTAAGCACAGCTACACTAATAGCTTTCACCACATCCTCTGCAAATGAATTCCAGAGCTTAATTAAGCATTGAGTAAAAAATATTTTCTCTTATTAATTTAAAATGTATTACCTAGAAACTTCAATGTGTGCCCCCTGGTCTTTGTACTTTTCGAAAGAGTAAACAACTGATCAATGTTTTCTTGTTCCATTCTACTCATTATTTTATAGACCTCTTTCATATCTCCCCTCAGCCATCTCTTCTCCAAGCTGAAGAGTCCTAACCTCTTTACCCTTTCCTCATAGGGGAATCATCCAATCCCCTTTATCATTTTGGTCGCCCTTCTCTGTATCTTTTCCTAATTCTGCTATATCAGTTATAGGTTGTGTGTACTGATGGGATTATGGAAGAAGAATGACTGATATAACAGGGTTGTTTGGAATAGGAGATTAAAATCTAAATACTCTGCTAAAAAGGATGAGGAAGAGTAAAGTGTGTTTATTTTGTTCTTGCTCTTTCTCTCTGCTGTGAATGCTGTGACTCATCCTTTTTGATGATTTACATTGTGACTTGACTTCTGGGATCCTAGAAGAATAAAGTTTTATAATTTTGTGTCAACTATATACCCTGATGTGATTCTTTAATTGATAAATCCCAAGGTTGTGGATTTGAGATTGGGTCAGCTAAAGCAGGGTGAGAAAGATGACAGAAGATTGAAGGGATGGTGCATGGGGAGAGTCAGAGGGTCAAAGGAGGCTTTTGATATTTTGCCCTGTCCAGCAGAAGAAATGTTGCTTTAAAGCCTCTTTGCCAGGTCTAGTTCAAGATCTACCCTGCCAATTTGTTTTCGAACCCTCAGAGTTGGTGCCAGAACCATTAAAAAAAAACAAAAAACAAAAACCCAGCAACAGATGACTCTTTTTTTTATGTTCCCCATCTGGGGATTATGGGAATTATAAGTCCTTTCTGAAAATGTGTGGGTTATTCCAGTGTGCATGCAGACATACGAGCAGAAAATGAAACCCTGTTCAAAGAAAGTGTAACTTTCTGTGTTATGCCCATACTTTTAAAAATCTAAAATATCCCTATAAATCCTTTCCCCTCCATGACTTCGTCCCCTGGAATGCAGGTACAAGTTTGAATTAATGTGATAAGATTCAAACCAGCAACAGCTGGAAGAAGGTCCAGAACCATAGCAACAAAGCTAGCTGATAAGCTGGAGGCAAGCCGGACTGGGCAGATCAAGAAGGGAGATGATGGCCCTGCCTCCTGGTGAACCAGATTGTATAAAGCCAGTTTAAGAGGTTCCTTAGCACTAGGTATCATGGTTGTGCCTGCTGTGCAGCCTCATATTGCCCTGATTCTACCTGCTATGATGCCTCTCCACTGGCAGAGGCCTCTAGTGAGCTCTGCACCCAACTATCTGAGCCACCTCCTCACTGACCACCTGATTCAGTAATTCCTGTACTACTTAAGCTAGCCTGTCCAGTTCATAGATGCCTCTTCATCAAAATACCTTGGCTCCTGACCTGGCCACCTTATTCTTACTTTCCTCTCTTGCCTTGCAGCCTACCCAGGTCTCCTGTCTTGCCTTGCAGCCTATGCAGGCTTTCTGCCTTGACTAGTGGCTTCTCTTGGCCTCCTGCTTCAATCTTTGGCCTCCCGGGCCTCCTTGCCTTGCTCTCTGGCCCCTTGGGCCTCTCTGCCTTACCTTTCGGTCTCTGGGCCTCCTAGGTTCTCATACCCAGCATTGTGCCCTGTTGGGCTTCCATGTTCATTGTTGCCTGTCCTTATTTAGTCCAGACCTCTCTAGTCCTTGTTCTGTCTTGTTTCACTCTGTCCAGTTCCTTGTCTGTTTCCCAGTCTTTGCCCTTGTCCCTTGCTCAGCTTGTACTCTATACCCAAGCCCCAGCCTAAGCCTGTTTCCGGTTTCTAGTCAGAGCCAGTATTCATCCTTGTCTGTCTCCAGCTCCTGCCAGGCCCTCAGTATCAGCTTAGCTTCAAGCCTTGTCTGTCCCGCCAGCCCAGCTCATCCAGCCTGTCTAGCCTTTCACATGATATTCAGCCATTGAAGTCAAACCCAACTGGCCCCCAAACCCCAAGAACTCAACCTGCAGGGGAGGAGGCTGGCTAGGCAGAAGATAAACCCAAGTCTAGCCCTGCGGTCCTGTACCACTCCTATGGGTGGGTATCCTGACTCCAGCCCAGGACCCCATGACACTAGGAAGTTGTTCACAACAACTTGAAATTGACTAGGAATGTGCAGGTCAAAGATTTTGGGTTTGATTCGTTACAGTTTGTTTGGGTGGAGATTTTCATTTGTTTTCATTTCATTCTTTTTTTTTCGGTTCTGTTGTGTTTTTTGTTTAGAAGTCTGCATGCACAGTTTGTAGTTGCACACAGAATAAACACTATGCATGCACATTGGAAGTAGTGCTAACAAATTGGAATTTGTGTGTACAACTTGCAGTGTGAGAGCACAAAGTACTTTTTGTTGCACAATACTCACGGTATGCAAAAATTTCCAAAAATGAATACAAACTAAATTTTTCATTGTATTTGCACTATTGATCCAGTTCATTCCATTCAGAATGAAAGCAAAAATAGCTTTTTTTGTTCCGAAAAATGCATTTACCCAAGCATTCTATTGAAGTGAACTCTCTCCTACAGCTGCAAAGCTCTGCTTCTGGTTATGACTTCAACTTCAAATTCTGGTTCCAATCCCAGCTTCAGCTCCAAGTTCTGGTTTCAGCTCCAGCTTCCAATTTAATCTCCAAGTTCTGGTTCCAGCCGCCATTTCAGCTCCAAGTTTATGAGTACTAGTTTTGCTAGGGAGCATGAAATAATGCATTTGTGTTTAATGATGTCTGAAGAATTAAATGCCCTACTGGTAGGGATTATACTTATTACTCTTCTAAGCATAATAACTATAGTCGATTAGACTATGTTTTCTGTTCTGTTATTTTGACCCTTCAACTGTGTCATGTGACATCCTCGTTTCTTTTCTATTTATTATTACGCTTAATTCTTCATTTCTTTCAGATCTATTAGTTAAAATTTGTAACCTATCATTAAAATCATCCATTGTACCTGAAGACTGGAGGGTAGCCAATGTAACCCCAGTATTTAAAAATGGCTCCAGGGTTGATCCTGGAAACTATAAATCATGAGCCTGACTTCAGTGCCAGGAAAAGTAGTGGAAACTATTCTAAAGATCAAAATCCCAATTGAGCTCAGAACAGAGTCATCAACGCAATCTTTCAAAAAAAAACTTAAAACATGGCTATTTCAGAAAGCCTTTGCAGCAATATTGTAAACAAATCCTACAACAAACCCTTACCCCCACAGCCATTGAAAATCTGTCCTTCACCACCTCAATCAGTACCTGCAATAATAATGTCTCATTAGATTTTGTGCAATTATTTATCCACTCTATATGCCACTTTGTAATTGACAAGAGGAACACCAGTTCACACCACCTCTTCAGCTCCCTATATACTGCCATGACATACATAGTATCTACTCTTGTTACTTGATAACCTTTTCATGAATCACAAAGGTTTATTTTAAGATATAATTTCTGCGCTATACTGCCATGACACACATGTTATTTACCATTGTTATTAGTAACCTCTTCATCATTCATGGAAGTTATTGTAAGACTTATTCTCTGCGCTATTAAGGATTGTTGAACTTTCCTTTCTGTTTGTTTCAGTTAATCTTTTATAGTTATACATCCATAAACCTGTTACAGATGTTTCATTGTATTTGACAAAAGGAAACGCTCGATTTCCTGCATCACTCATGTTAAATGTAAACCGATGTGATATATAAAATCGAACACCGGTATAGAAAACACAAATAAATAAATAAATAAATAAATAAATAAATAAATAAAATCACAAAGCATATAGAAAGACATGATTTAATGGAACACAGCATGGATTTACCCAAGGGAAGTCTTGCCTAACAAATCTGCTTCATTTTTTGAAGGGTTAATAAACATGTAGATAAAGGTGAACCGGTAGATGTAGTGTATTTGGATTTTCAGAAGACGTTTGACAAAGTCCCTCATGAGAGGCTTCTAAGAAAACTAAAAAGTCATGGGATAGGAGGCAATGTCCTTTCGTGGATTACAAACTGGTTAAAAGACAGGAACTAGAGAGTAGGATTAAATGGTCAATTTTCTCAGTGGAAAAGGGTAAACAGTGGAGTGCCTCAAGGATCTGTACTTGAACTACTGCTTTTCAATATATTTATAAATGATCTGGAAAGGAATATGAGTGAGGTTATCAAATTTGCAGGTAATACAAAATTATTCAGAGTAATTAAATTACAAGTGGATGGTGATAAATTGCAGGAGGACCTTGCAAGACTGGTAGATTGGGCATCCAAATGGCAGATGAAATTTATTGTGGATAAGTGCAAGGTGATAAAATAGGGAAAAATAACCCTTGCTGTAGTTACACAATGTTAGGTTCCATATTAGGAGCTACCTCCCAGGAAAAAGATCTAGGCATCATAGTGGATAAAACAATGAAATCGCTGGCTCAATGTACTGTAGCAGTCAAAAAAGCAAACAATGTTAGGAATTATTAGGAAGGGAATAGTGAATAAAACAGAAAATGTCATAATGCCTCGGTATCGCTCCATGGTGAGGCTGCATCTTGAGGACTATACAATTCTGGTCACCACATCTCAAAAAAGATATAGTTGCACTGGAGAAGGTACAGAGAAGGATGACCAAAATGATAAAGGGGAAAGGCTAAAGAGGATAGGGCTGTTCAGCTTGGAAAAAGATAGCTGAGGGGGATGCGATAGAGGTCTTTAAAATCATGAGTTCTAGAATGGGTAAACATGAATCAGTTATTTACTCTTTCGGATAATAGAAGGACTAGGGGGCACTCCATGAAGTTAGCAAGTAGCACATTTAAAACTAATCAGAGAAAATTATTTCACTCAACGCACAATTAAACTCTGAAATTTGTTGCCAGAGGATAGAGTTAGTGCAATTAAAAACTATTTGGATAAGTTCTTGGAGGAGAAGTCCATTAACGGCTATTAATCAAGCTGACTTAGGGAATAGCCACTGCTATTGCTAGCATCAGTAGCATGGGATCTACTTAGTGTTTGAGTACTTGCCAGATACTTGTAGGTTGGATTGGTCACTGTTGGGCTTTCTTATGTTCTTTGGTTCTTATATTCTATTCCTAGAGACAGGACTCCAATGTATCAGTGTTGGCAATCCTAATTTTCATAAAATTCTTTCCAAGATAGTTAGAGAAATTAATGTGCATCATCTTCTGGCCTATTGATTTAATTTATTTATTTAAAATATTTTATTGATCATTAGGGATGTGAATCGTTTTCCATATCGTCTTAACGATAGAAATCGTGTGGCAGGGCAAGAAAATCGTCTTAGGCACGATTTTTTAGTTAAAAAATCGTTAAAAATCGTTTTTTCCGATTAGTGCGCACTAACGGGAGTTAGTGCGCACTAACTGGGAGTTAGTGCGCACTAACTGAAAATGATACAATTTGACACTTTTCAGGTCAGTTAAGGTCAGTTTAGGAATGAATATGTATTCCTATTGGCTGCCCTCTTATTTATTCATGTTACCAAGTTTCCTACTGACAGTATATGGGGGATGGGAAATGGAAACAGTTGGTAGCTTGACAAAACAAGTAATGTGATCAGTCAATGTGACTAGAACTTGTGCCCTAACCCTGATACCAGGGGTATTGTGATCTTCCTGCACACAGTGCCCTATCCCTATTAATACCAGGAGTGTTGTGATCTTCCTGCACACAGTGCCCTATCCCTAATACCAGGGGTGTTGTGATCTTCCTGCACACAGTGCCCTATTCCTGATACTGGGGGTGTTGTGATCTTCCTGCACACAGTGCCCTATTCCTGATACCGGGGGTGTTGTGATCTTCTTGCACACATCCCGATATCAGGGATAGGGCACTGCATGCAGGAAGATCACAACACTCCTGGTATTAATAGGGATAGGGCACTGCATGCAGGAAGATCACAACACCCCTGGTATCAGGGATAGGGCACTGTGTGCAGGAAGATCACAATACCCCGGAGGAGTGAGGGTCAGGCAGCTCCCCCCTGTCTGTGAAGCCAGCCTCTCACTAGTAATGCAGGGAGGGAGCTGTCTCAGACTTCACCATCCTCCCCCCCCCTTACCCACACACCATTCACTAGCTAGGACATGGGGGAAGTCAGGAGTGAGGGTCAGGCAGCTCCCCCCTGTCTGTGAAGCCAGCCTCTCACTAGTAATGCAGGGAGGGAGCTGTCTCAGACTTCACCATCCACCCCCTCCCCCCCTCACCCACACACCATTCACTAGCTGGGACATGGGGGAAGTCAGGAGTGAGGGACAGGCAGCTCCCCCCTGTCTGTGAAGCCAGCCTCTCACTAGTAATGCAGGGAGGGAGCTGTCTCAGACTTCACCATCCCCCCCCCCCCCCTCACCCACACACCATTCACTAGCTGGGACATGGGGGAAGTCAGGAGTGAGGGTCAGGCAGCTCCCCCCTGTCTGTGAAGCCAGCCTCTCACTAGTAATGCAGGGAGGGAGCTGTCTCAGACTTCACCATCCTCCCCCCCCCTCACCCACACACCATTCACTAGCTGGGACATGGGGGAAGTCAGGAGTGAGGGTCAGGCAGCTCCCCCCTGTCTGCGAAGCCAGCCTCTCACTAGTAATGCAGGGAGGGAGCTGTCTCAGACTTCACCATCCTCCCCCCCCCCCTCACCCACACACCATTCACTAGCTGGGACATGGGGGAAGTCAGGAGTGAGGGTCAGGCAGCTCCCCCCTGTCTGTGAAGCCAGCCTCTCACTAGTAATGCAGGGAGGGAGCTGTCTCAGACTTCACCATCCACCCCCCCCTCACCCACACACCATTCACTAGCTGGGACATGGGGGGAAGTCAGGAGTGAGGGACAGGCAGCTCCCCCCTGTCTGTGAAGCCAGCCTCTCACTAGTAATGCAGGGAGGGAGCTGTCTCAGACTTCACCATCCTCCCCCCCCCCCTCACCCACACACCATTCACTAGCTGGGACATGGGGGAAGTCAGGAGTGAGGGTCAGGCAGCTCCCCCCTGTCTGTGAAGCCAGCCTCTCACTAGTAATGCAGGGAGGGAGCTGTCTCAGACTTCACCATCCTCCCCCCCCCCCCTCACCCACACACCATTCACTAGCTGGGACATGGGGGAAGTCAGGAGTGAGGGTCAGGCAGCTCCCCCCTGTCTGTGAAGCCAGCCTCTCACTAGTAATGCAGGGAGGGAGCTGTCTCAGACTTCACCATCCTCCCCCCCCCCCTCACCCACACACCATTCACTAGCTGGGACATGGGGGAAGTCAGGAGTGAGGGTCAGGCAGCTCCCCCCTGTCTGTGAAGCCAGCCTCTCACTAGTAATGCAGGGAGGGAGCTGTCTCAGACTTCACCATCCTCCCCCCCCCCCCCTCACCCACACACCATTCACTAGCTGGGACATGGGGGAAGTCAGGAGTGAGGGTCAGGCAGCTCCCCCCTGTCTGTGAAGCCAGCCTCTCACTAGTAATGCAGGGAGGGAGCTGTCTCAGACTTCACCATCCTCCCCCCCCCCCCTCACCCACACACCATTCACTAGCTGGGACATGGGGGAAGTCAGGAGTGAGGGTCAGGCAGCTCCCCCCTGTCTGTGAAGCCAGCCTCTCACTAGTAATGCAGGGAGGGAGCTGTCTCAGACTTCACCATCCTCCCCCCCCCCCTCACCCACACACCATTCACTAGCTGGGACATGGGGGAAGTCAGGAGTGAGGGTCAGGCAGCTCCCCCCTGTCTGTGAAGCCAGCCTCTCACTAGTAATGCAGGGAGGGAGCTGTCTCAGACTGGTATCAGGGTTAGGGCACTGTGTGCAGGAAGATCACAACACTCCTGGTATTAATAGGGATAGGGCACTGTAAGAGATGACTGTAGTAGATTGAATAAAGATCTGATGTTTCTGCTCTCCTCACACCAAACAAAAACAACACACAAGCAGAGAAGCCCTTCTTACAAAGCTGAGCTAGTGAGTTAAGTAGGAGGAAAAGTAAACATACTGGTGCCAGTGTGGCTACTTAAAAAATACACTTACCAACAATCAATTACATATATTTGAACTGTGTACCGTTCCAGCCAGGACCACCTTTCTAAAATGCACAGTGATTGGCAAATTCAACATGCACTAGCATTTCAGGTGCCTGCTAACAAAAATAATAAACAAACAAGTTCTAGTCACGTGAGTGCTGATCATTACATTACTTTTTTTGTCAAGCTTCCAACTGTTTCCATTTCACATCCCCCCAACCATATTGGTAACATCAATAGATAAGAGCACAGCCAGCCAATAGGAATACATACATACATATTCATTCCTAAGTGACCTTTACTGACCTGGGAAGTGTGAACACTTTGTTTCATTTTCTGTTGGTGTTCGTTAGTTTCCAGTTCCATTTCCCATCCCCCCAACCATCACCTCAGTGGTAACCTTGGTAATATCAATAGATAAGAGGGCAGCCAGCCAATAGGAACACATATTCATTCCTAACTGACCTTCAGTGA
This sequence comes from Rhinatrema bivittatum, assembly GCF_901001135.1. Classification (NCBI taxonomy): domain Eukaryota; kingdom Metazoa; phylum Chordata; class Amphibia; order Gymnophiona; family Rhinatrematidae; genus Rhinatrema; species Rhinatrema bivittatum. The sequence goes on from NC_042621.1 coordinate 260,353,008, forward strand.
CCTGGAAAGTGTTTATTTGTATCATTTTCAGTTAGTGCGCACTAAATCGAGTTAGTGCGCACTAACGGGGAGTTAGTGCGCACTAACTCGAGTTAGTGTGCACTAACACGATTTAACGATTTTTAACGATAAATCGTTAGAATTTCTATTGTATCGTGTTCTATAACGATTTAAGACGATATAAACATTATCGGACGATAATTTTAATCGTTGAAAAACGATTCACATCCCTATTGATCATATCCCCAAAACAGAAATCACTGGAGGCGATGACCATATATTACACTTATAGACCTTCAAGGTGGCTGTTAGAGAATCATTGCCTATGTTAACTACCTCAAGAAACATAGCTAAAGAAGAATTATTAGATGATCAGATAAGTAGACTCAACGCCCAGAATAAGGATGACTACTCTAAAAGAAAATTGATACTTCTTCAACAAATGAAGCATAAGCTGCAGAAGTTACAAGTTTCATGGAAAGGCAGAGGTTCTACGAGTATGGTTAGCAATGCGTTAATGCTGCATTACCCTTAATGTACAGTACATGTGCATTAGTCCATGTTAACTTTAACACGAAGTTAATATAGGCATACACATCAAAATTTTTTAAGGAGCTGCTTCACATGTAAATTCATGCAAAGCAGCTCATTAATATTAAAATAGAGATACGATTTTGCATTAGCCTTTAGGGGTTAATGCAAGTCTCGATGGAGACTGATGACCTTTGAACCCACCCCTTCCTCTAGTGATAGTAAAAGGCACCTGTGGGCCATAGAATTTCGCCCCCCTCAGCCTTCTGAGGATGCCGACAGCTTAAGAGGGAGCAGAAGAGTGCAGTTCCCTCTCCTGTACTGCCAGCTCTGGCAAGCAAAATGACACTAGCTGACTTATTTGTGGAGGTAGTTCAATAGAATCCTAACTCATTCCAACAAAGAACTAGTGCCTAAGCTCCATGCGGCGAAGTATGACCCAGATGACCCCACTGTAGCACTTTTATGGAATGGAAGGAGAAATCCTTAAGGTTTGCAGTGCTAGATGGAGGAAGCCACACTAGTAGAAACAACATTGTGAGTAAGATATCGCTGGAGCTGGTAGTAAAAAGAAGAAGCCACTTTCCTATTCAATTACCACCTGTGGTTCCATATCAAAACTTAAGAAAGACCAAAAGCAGGGGAAGAGGAGTAAAAGTACTGTTTAACGAAACTGGCTTTGAATGGATGTAAATAGACTGCTCATTCTATAATTATTTGTTACAAGTTCTACCTCAAAGCAAAGTCCTTGGGAATAACAGGCACCTGTGGAGAAAGTACATCTTGTGGTATGGTAAGAGTCAAGGAAAAACTTTGCTCACTGGAGGCAGGGTCTTAAGAGACTTTCCATCCTCCCCCCCTCACGTTTAATTTGCATCCCTTCTCGCCTATAAATTCCATCCCTGCCCCTTCCTTCCATCCTTGCCCCCACCTGTTCTTCCATCTTCCCCCCTGGCCTGGCCCTGCAGGAGAGAAGCACTGGCAGCAGGAAGCAATGTTTAGTAGGGATGTGCCATCGTTTTTCACGAATTAGGCAATGTCAGTGAAATTGCCTAATTCGGAATGGTTCGAGAGAACCGAAAAACGATTGATTTTTTTCCAAAATTTCGGCAAAAATTCGTTTTTGAGTTAGCGCGCACTAATTCTCGATAGTGTGCACTAACCCAAAAATCGGGGGCCCCCCAAAAAAAAAACCCTGAACCATGGGAAAAACAAAATTCCTGCGGGGGGGGGGGGGGGGGGAGGTTTGAAACGAAGCCTGACACGAAATGTTTACTCGAAGCACATCGCTAATGTTTAGAAAAGCCAGGCTCCCAGTGCTGCTCTCCTGTGGCAGCAGCACTTCAGCGCCATGGGCCACAGGGGAAGTCTCAGCATTTGGTAGAAACTCTTTTTTGTCCCACCAGCAGGACAAAAGCAGCAGCAGTTCTTCTTAGGCTCCATGAGCTCTTTTTCTTCAGCCTAGTCGCCACATCGGGTGTGGTCACTAGCAGCTCCTAGTTCTTGGCACCCTCTGTGACCACAAAGGTTACACAGCCCCATAAGCTGGCCCGGCTTGGGAGCAGCCATGCTCACCATACTCTCACAAATGACCTCACATGAACGTCTATAGGACGTCATTTGTGATGTCACAGTCAGCACTGGCCAATGTGATTCAGTGAGGGTGAGGTATGCTCTGTGGGCTGTTTTGCTAACTTGGATACCTACTCCTGAAGCTAAAGAGCAACTGCAGGAAAGCCTCGTAAAAAGCTGAAAGAAATTCACAGTAGCACAGGGTGGCCCATGGAAACGTAGCCCGCCTCCAATAGCAGTGCCACGCAGGCAGGCTACTTTTCCATGGGCCACCCTGTATTTTCAAATGATGCAGAGAAAGAAAGTACAGCCCTTTGTCGTGTTCATTTTATTAAATGCATAAAAATACACCAAAGGATAAAGAACAACTTATTTGTTTGTTTTAGCATTCTACTTTCACTTCTTACTAGAAAGATAAATTGGAGCTCCCAAGGTGAAAAGTTCTTCTAGGCGACAACCAAAACCCAGAGCTGAGAGCAGTTGCACTTCAGTAAAATACTGGTTCCTTTTATTTATTTATTTATTTATTTTTGAAAGGCATGAAGCATAATTCATAGTGCACATAGAAAATGACTGCAATTAATTTCTGCGCACGGCGTTAGAATAATGTAACAGGGCAGGGTTCTATCACCTCTCTAACTATCCACAAGGTGCACAAGCAAGAAAGGGCAGGTGGGGATAATATTACGGGGGGCTCCCGCTGAGCCCTTCTTCTGTCTATCACCTCCCTAAGAGGCTGGCTAGATTAATTGCAGCTGCCTCCCTCCAGTCCCCGTGGACATCCAAGGAAAGGCTACCCTTCAGGTCTCAGGGCCCTGTTCCCTATTTAAAAGCGATGCAGTGACCGCTTAAGTTAACCCAAGCTCAAATGCCCTCGGAAAATGATACAGGACAGGTGTCGAGGCTGTTTCTTGTTTGAATGGAGCTGCCAATTATTTCTAAGCCATGCATGACTTGTGGAGCTGATCCCGTCTTTTCCATTTTCCTCCTATAAACATTTGGGGATTTCTCCTGGTTCAGGGCATATACAGTAAGTACTTAGAGAAGGAAGATGAAATGAAACTGGACTAACTCAATCTGTCACTCATGACTAGGAGGAGAGTTTGGGGTTGTTTTTTTCACAGCTCTGTTTAAAGGAGAGCAGACTCCTAGCTGTCAGGTGGTATTGATGATTGTAAATCTTGCTTCTCCTCTTGGTACTGACTGACATTTGTAGCCATATAAAAGCTGCAACACTTTGGAAGCTTTGCTGAAGGACAGTTTAAAGGAGACGAGAAATATGCCATAATCTCTCATGCTAGAGCAATGTTTTGAGGGATGGAACTGAAATATGTATGGAGGATAGCAAATGTAACCCCAATATTTAAAAAGGGCTCCAGGGGCGATCCGGGAAACTACAGACCGGTTAGCCTGACTTCAGTGCCAGGAAAAATAGTGGAAAGTGTTCTAAACATCAAAATCACAGAACATATAGAAAGACGTGGTTTAATGGAACAAAGTCAGCATGGCTTTACCCAGGGCAAGTCTTGCCTCACAAATCTGCTTCACTTTTTGAAGGAGTTAATAAACATGTGGATAAAGGTGAACCGGTAGATATAGTATACTTGGATTTTCAGAAGGCGTTTGACAAAGTTCCTCATGAGAGGCTTCTAGGAAAAGTAAAAAGTCATGGGATAGGTGGCGATGTCCTTTCGTGGATTGCAAACTGGCTAAAAGACAGGAAACAGAGAGTAGGATTAAATGGGCAATTTTCTCAGTGGAAGGGAGTGGACAGTGGAGTGCCTCAGGGATCTGTATTGGGACCCTTACTGTTCAATATATTTATAAATGATCTGGAAAGAAATACGACGAGTGAGATAATCAAATTTGCAGATGACACAAAATTGTTCAGAGTAGTTAAATCACAAGCAGATTGTGATAAATTGCAGGAAGACCTTGTGAGACTGGAAAATTGGGCATCCAAATGGCAGATGAAATTTAATGTGGATAAGTGCAAGGTGATGCATATAGGGAAAAATAACCCATGCTATAATTACATGATGTTGGGTTCCATATTAGGTGCTACAACCCAAGAAAGAGATCTAGGTGTCATAGTGGATAACACATTGAAATCGTCGGTTCAGTGTGCTGCGGCAGTCAAAAAAGCAAACAGAATGTTGGGAATTATTAGAAAAGGAATGATGAATAAAACGGAAAATGTCATAATGCCTCTGTATCGCTCCATGGTGAGACCGCACCTTGAATACTGTGTACAATTCTGGTCGCCGCATCTCAAAAAAGATATAATTGCGATGGAGAAGGTACAGAGAAGGGCTACCAAAATGATAAGGGGAATGGAACAACTCCCCTATGAGGAAAGACTAAAGAGGTTAGGACTTTTCAGCTTGGAGAAGAGACGACTGAGGGGGGATATGATAGAGGTGTTTAAAATCATGAGAGGTCTAGAACGGGTAGATGTGAATCGGTTATTTACTCTTTCGGATAGTAGAAAGACTAGGGGACACTCCATGAAGTTAGCATGGGGCACATTTAAAACTAATCGGAGAAAGTTCTTTTTTACTCAACGCACAATTAAACTCTGGAATTTGTTGCCAGAGAATGTGGTTCGTGCAGTTAGTATAGCTGTGTTTAAAAAAGGATTGGATAAGTTCTTGGAGGAGAAGTCCATTACCTGCTATTAAGTTCACTTAGAGAATAGCCACTGCCATTAGCAATGGTTACATGGAATAGACTTAGTTTTTGGGTACTTGCCAGGTTCTTATGGCCTGGATTGGGATGCTGGGCTTGATGGACCCTTGGTCTGACCCAGTATGGCATTTTCTTATGTTCTTATGTTCTTAAAAAATTATTATTGATCTGCATTTTTTTTTGTTACAGACTGATACACTGGTACCAAAATAACAGTAATAATATTTCCAGTACTCTATCCCAGCGTTTCCCACCGTTTTAAGTCTAAGGCACATGTACTTTAACGAAAATGCTGTGGGACGCCAACCTCTATGGAGCAGGGCAGTGCAGATATGGAGAGGACTCATATGGCCCAAAGAGGAGCTTAGGAAAGCACTGAAAGTCCCATCAGTCCCTCTTACAATTTGTAAAGCAAAGAGAGAGAAGGGGCGGTGTCACACATGAACCCATCACATACAAGTACAGGAAAAGAGACAGCTGGCTCATTTATCAATATGCTATAAGGCATTTTCACAAGAGAGAGAGAGAGAGAGGGAGAGAGAGAGAGAGAGAGAGAGACTAGCCATAATACCCCCCAACACTAGATAGGTATTTATATCTCTATGGGAGGCCCTAGCTTGATGGGCTCTCTAGCTGGGTAACATCAAGCTAGGCTGAGAGAACATTGCACAAATCTCATCTTTGAGTGAGTTTCTTCACTCCGAGGGTCATCAAATCTTCACAAGAGAGCACTGCTCTGTTCGTACGTCTCACTTTGAATGTCAACGTGGCCCTAACCCCTACAGTAATACCTAAACCTCACCTCGAGTTACTGGTGGGCCTCCCATAGAGATATAAATGCCTATCTAGTATGGGAGTATTATGGCTATTCTCTCTCGCTCGCTCTTGCTCTGATAGTAAACATGGTCCCTCTAGTGGTTGTATGTAGGAAATACTGCACTTATCTTAGAGTGCAAAAAAGTTATGCATAGGTATTAGCGCAAATTGTGATAAACTGCCTATTACCATAAAACATACCCCTTTTTCTATTGCATGCGGTACTTAGTGCATTTTGATAAATCCAGGCCTCAGGTAGTTACCTTGGCTGCCCATTGTGGCTGCTAGAGCTCCTCTATTGCTGTCACTCCCAACACTCAGAATGATTCACATCCAATGTGAGGGGCATGCTCTCCCCATGTCAGGACAGAGGCTGGAAGGACTCAAAGGAAGAGGCTCAGGAGGGGGGTGACGTGATGGTGCTGTAGTGCGATGAGTGTGCTGAACCAAGCTGGGTCCAGCTCTCTGTCCCAAGCATCCTGCCCATTAAATACCACACCCCGGGCCTCATGCTGTAGCTAGGAAGAAAAGGCACGCATGGTACTCATATCCTCAGAAAGGAGCGCCTGCCGCTGTCCCTTGTTGCTGTGAGGTGCTAAGAGCAAAGCCCAGGTGTTGACCTAGATCTGAGCATCATGGCACACTTCAAAATCTTAACATTCATTCATAAGACATTATACAATGACAAAATTGAATGATTCAGTGCTGCTCTCCATTTTCATACTCCACAAAGAAACATGCACTCAGCAAGCAATGGCACTTTATCTATACCCTCTCCCAAATTAGCACATGTAAATACTGTAAGAGAGCGAGCTCTATCCCTAGCAAGACCTAAGATTAGAAGCAAACCCCCGAATTTTCAAGAAGAAAATAAAGACCTGGGTATTCCAGCATGCCTTTGCTTAATCAAAACACGGCAGCTCCATCACCTCTCTAAGTGCACTCTATGTTACCCTCAGGAATTAGAGCGCATCTGTTACATATGATACCTTTTAATTTAGATAGTTGTATCTTATCTACTTTAGTGCTTGCTTTTTTAAGATGTTTCTTTTTAAATCTTTTCTCCTTTTTGTGTATTTTATCCTGATGTTTCTTTTAATTAACCATGAAATTCATTGTACATCTCTTCAACTGTGTTTTTTCTTTTATATATTATTATATTGTAAACCAATGTGATGTTTTCTACGAACTTCAGTATAAAAATAAACAAATAAATAAAATAAATAAATAACACCGTTCTTTCCATACAGGTACTGTACGATTCTTCTGACAAGAGATGCAATCATAAAGAAAGAGAAAGACAGAAAAAGGCAGCAGAATCTGAAGATGAAAGAGAAGCAGCTTATGCCTCATTTGAGGAAGCGTGGTCTTCCTTTTGTATGTTTCAGTTGGGATCCTTGCAGAAATGATCACGGTCTGTGAAAGAAGGAGGGCCATCATTGACATAGAGATACTTTTCCATTTTGTACCTATAGGAAAAATGCTATGTACATAGGCCCCATTTGTTTGTAAACTGTCCTCTCCTCAAGATATGTTTTGCATTCAGTAAAGCAACCAAAATTCATTTCTTATTGTGCTAGGCTGCCAGCCCTTGTTTTGCATGTTGGAGAAATCATGCCAGATGCCCGTGACTGGGTTCCGTGCTGTATTAGCTTCCAGGGTTCCCTTGATCACGTGCCATATTTTATGCCAAAATAGCTTTAAATTCCGACACCTCCATAGTACGTGTAGGAGACCACCCTCCCCTGCCTCACATTTCCAGCATAAAACGAGTTGAGTTTTTATCCAGCATGGAAGCCTGTTCCCCCAGTGAGGGGCAATGGGCAATTCTAAACCAAACGTTTCCCCCTCTGACAGCAGAGGTGCAGTAATTATTCTTGGTGTGGTTTTATGCAGAAATTACCATCCATCTGTGAACTGAGATTTGACTCTATTTATTACTATGTATTTATTTATGAACATTTGACATTTCGCCTTTTCCCAAAGTTGGTCTCAATTTGCAGCTGACGTAACATTGGGATCTGGTGTAGGAAAACACATTTATGAATAGTTTCAAGACCTAGTTGCTCCCCTGTTGAATATAAATCAAAAACACAACAGGCAGGTGAAGAACCTTATAAGCAATTTTCCAAAGAAAATCTCCACTTACATAAAATAAATGTAGTTTGGAGGAAAAAGACATCAGAAGTGTATTGGTGCTTCTCTGAAATTATAAACAGCAGAAGCATATGCCTGTTGTAATCAACAGTCTTAAAAAAAAACCTCCATCCAGCCCGCTCTTTAATCAAAAAACATTTTTTAGCAAACACTTTGTGTGTGCGAGTTATATCACGTATATGACGATATACATTCTATTTTGCATCTCCCTGCCCTGATGCCCTCCTCTATTACAATGACTTTCTATGCATGTGATTTTCATGCATGAATAATGCAAATGCATGCAAACAAGGTAAAGCATAGGTAATCTTATGCAAATATTTTATCGTGGCTGACCAAGAAGGTGGTCAGCTGCTATAAAATAGTTACACCTATTTGAAATGCATTAAATGTGCGAAGGGAGGCCTGGGACCCTAATGAGGGTCCTGAGGCTCCCGTTGCACATTTAAAGCAGCAGGAAAAAAAATCCCGGCAAACAGGGAGGTTGACCAGGGATCAGTAGTGGCCCCCATCTCAACCTGGGGCTGCTAATCAAGGTGGCCCCAACACCCCCAAAATGTAAAATTGTAGGCAGTTCCCCCAAAATATATCACGGCCAGGCACTCCTCCCCAGAGCTTAAAACATTAAAAAATAATATCCTGGCCCCCTTCTGAAACCCATGCTCCATCCCCCAAGTCAACAATAGGGTACCGGCCCCCATTCCACCTCCCAATGGTACAGGTAGCTCCTGTCACATGATTGGGGCAAAGGGCTGCCGGTACCATTTTGACTAATGGCAGCCACCAGCTCAGGAGTGGGAGGTGGCTCCTGGACCCTTGCTAGACTACAATAATTTTTGGTCCTGGGGGGGTCAGGGTTCAAAGCAAAATTAAGAACAAAATAAAAAGCAATGATCCGTGGTGGATCCTTAATGGCTCATCCAGGACTGAAAATAAAAATGAATCAAAACTTTGGGGGGGGGGGGGGGGGAGGGTACCAGCACTATTCATAACTTAAAAGATACAGGTTCTCTTCATCTTCATTAACTTGGATCCAGTATATATCAGTGAATTCACAGCATTCACAGTCCAATCAGTGTCACTTCACAGGTACTCAGGTTCAGACAAGGTTACTGATCTTTCAGACCCAGGATCCACAGCCCAGCACACTGCTCTCAAACCATCAAGTTGTTGGGAACACTGGGATTAACACTATTGATTCCTTGTGCACCCCTTGAGGACCAATCTGAGTTCTCAGGAGTAGCATTACAGGTCTGGGCAGAAAACGGATGTGCAATCTTCTCTGCTTACCTGGCTGCAAATGCAAAGACCTACCCTGTTGCTCATGAGCAGAGCACAAGGGAAGATCCTTGTTCAAGACCATGTCTGGCTCTTTTTTTCCCTTACAAGGTCTCTGTGAAGGAACAACCTCTTCCATTCCCATGTCTACTCTTTGTTGTCAGTGGCATGATGGAATTGAAACTGATCACTAGTGGCTAGCTAGTGGATTTTAGTGTTACATTTGTAACATCCCCTTGACCGCTTATCCCTGAGTCCAGGACCGCCCTGGTAGGAGCCCCCTAGGCCAGACTCTGGCAGACCTTGTGTTCCTGGCGCCTGGTGCCTCCATCTGGGGAAAAAGGGGATTTTCATCTATTCACCCCAGGAAAACAAATGGGACTATGAAGAAGGCTAGCAGTATGTATTAGACTATAGGAGTATATATTTTTCTACATGACTATGTACATTGCTAATAGAATATCAAACAGCACACTTTTCTACTCATGATTAGTAGTCTCAGGCTATGCAACTATATACATTTCTACAAGAAAGCAAGAACATTTAATATTTGGCTATTTGGGGTTACTGGCCCCCACAATATACCACCATTTAGAATAGGAAGAACCTCTTGTGTTCCCGCTTAATCAAGTGCTATTATTATCCTCATCCTTTTTTCCCAAGTCTCACCAATGTGAAACGATGCAGTTGGGCGGGTAAGCAGTGCTGGTCGGGAGAAAGGTCTAAATTGCTGCCATCCCCTCTGTGCCACTTCCAGTCTGCTGACAGGTCAGTGCCCTCTTTAGGGGACTTGACTTTGCCTCCCAGTCTGCCATTGGAGTCCCCACCCTCCTAGGGGAACCCAACTCTGTCTCCTGGTTCACGCCATCCTGGGAACCTGACTCCGTCTCCTGGTCCTTGCCCTAATGGGAGCCCTAATTCCACTTCCTGGTTCACTGCTGGGGTCCATGCCTTCTCAGGGGACATAATTCTGCCTCCCAGTTCACCACTAGGGTCCCCTTCCTCCTGGGGTACCTGAAGTCACCTCCCAATCCACTACTGGGGTCTCCTTCTTCATGGGGGACCCAAGACACATCCCACTCTGCTACTGGATTCCTTAGGCTCGTCTTCCTTGGTAGGAGGGTTTTCTCTTGCTTCGGTTTATAACTTCACTAGGCTCATGATTTGCTTATTGCTCAGTGATTCAGGCTCTCAGCAGTCTCAGTTTTTAGTGATTTCAGCTCAACTAAACTCATGGTCAGTCATTCACTGTTACCCAATCTAGAGAGATTACCTCCTCTCAACCAAAAGGCCAAGACCCAAGCAGGACTACAGAAAGACTATATACCAGCCCTCCCTGGTCTTTTTTTTTTCTTTGTTGTCTGAGAACTAGGTACCCAAGGGCTCTGACTCCCCTTGTTAGTCAGGGTGAAAATCTGTTTGCTTCCTAGGACTATTTTTCAGTACATTTCTCTCAGAAATCCCTCTCTCAGTCAGAATTCAGCAATGTAAGAAGTCTTCAGTCAAAGTTCTGTAATTTAGGATTTTGCCATCCTTTCAGGCTGATTTAATAAAGCAGCATGGAAAATGTGTGCTCAGTGGTGAGTGCCCGCTTTCCTAACATGCGCCCAACTACCTCTCCTGGGAGGGTGATTGAATATTTAAAAGAGGGGTCGCTCTGCCAAGGAAGCACTGGGGACAGATGTGCACCCCGTGCACCTCCTTGGCAGAGGGCACCCAGGAGAGGTTGACTGTCAGTGGGTTAGGAAAATGGATGCTCAATTTTACAAGTGTCCATTATCCTAACCTGTGCACAGCCACGGGTTAGGAAAATGGACACTTGTGAATTGAGCATCCCTTTTTCTAACCTGACCACTGGCACACTTTTTTAAAATATATTTTTTTGTACTTTCTGCCCTTTTTGTTCCTCTGACTTAATATCACCATGATATTAAGTCAGAGGAAGTACAGAAAACAGTATTTTCTGCTTTTCTGTACACTTTTTTGGGCTGCTCAGAAATTAATGCCTATCTGGGCAGGAGTTAATTTCTGAGGGTAAAAATGTGTGGGTCGGGCACACATTTTTTTTGGCTTAAGGGAGAATAGCTATTAGTTTCGCAGGGGAATGGATGACATTAATCTGTCATTAAAGCTCTGTGGTAAAAGCAATCTGATGTTATTTAGAATAGTTGTGGGTGGATCCTTGGACCAGGTGACCATGCCCTCGGGGGAAATCCCAAGAGGGACCACGGGTCAGGCTTAGTGTAGAAGACAGACACACACAATTTTTTTATTCATTTATTTAAGGTTTTTATATACCGGCATTCATGATAAAATCACATCATGCTGGTTTACATTAAAACAGTGGTGCATAGAAAGAAAAAACAAACTAACTGTAGTGCGGAAGAAAGCAGTTACAAAAAACAGGGATGCTTAAACTGGGAGAGGAAGGAAAAAGAAAAGGTTAATAGCATTTTAAATATTTACAACGAACAGTTAAATGAGCTGGCTGTGTTATAGAACTTGAAGTTGAAGGACATTAGCTGGAGTCCGGGAAAGCTTGTTTGAAGAGCCAAGTCTTAAGTCTCTTCCTGAAGGTTGGGAGATAGGGCTCCTGTCTTAGGTCTGGGGGGATGGAATTCCATAAAGGGGGACCGGCGGTAGAGAGGGCCCGATCTCTCAAGGTAATATGTCTAGTGGCTTTGGTTGGAGGAACCTGGAGTGAACCTCTATATGCGTCTCTGGTAGGTCTTGAAGAATTGTGTAAGAGGAGAGGAATTTGCAGGTCGATAGAAGTATGTTGATGAATGATTTTGTAGATAACGGAGATGGATTTGTAGAGAATTCTGAAGTGCACTGGCAGCCAATGAAGGCTTTTTAGGATAGGGGAGATGTGATCTCTTCTTCTGGTGTTTGTTAATAAAAGAACACTAGTTCTTTTATTAGACAATATAGTAAACCACCAGAGGTGGCAGTAGTGAGCTGGAAGCGCCCGGCTGGGCTGTAGTCCCCAGATGGCTGAGCTGTAGAGAAACTGAATATAGTGAGTAGGCAGTATATGCAGAGTTCTGGAACAAGTCCTTGATGGTAACACTCACACAATAGTCTCTTAAGGCAGCCCAGGAGTTGGTATGCATTAGGCCCTCGAGGAGTGAGTACCTGGTTCCAGGGAAAGCTCTGAGAGATAAATAAGACTCACTGATGTTAAGCAACAAAGACTTCTTCGAAGCAATACATTAAACCACCGTGGCAGTAGTGAACTGGAAGCGCCCGGCTGGGCTGTAGTCCCTCAGGTATTGGAACAGCGATCCCAGTGTGGCTGAGCTGTAGAGAAACTAAGAAAGTGAGTAGGCAGTATATGCAAAGTTCTGGAACAAGTCCTTGATGGTAACACTCACACAATAGTCTCTTGAGGCAGCCAGGAGATGGTATGCATTAGGCCCTTGAGGGGCAAGTATCTGGACCCAATGAAAGCTCTGAGAGATAGATAGAAACTCACTAATGTTGTAAGCAGCGATGACTTCTTAGCAGAAATGGTATTCAGGAGCAAGTCCGGGACGTGGGCCCTCGAGGAGCGAGTACCGGTTCCGGACTGCGACCTGAAAAGAGAAAGAGAGAGTGAGGCCCCTGAGGAGCGAGTACCTCTAGTGAAGTCCGAGGAGGCAGAGTAGCTAGGGTTGCAGAGAGCGAATCCCATCCGCAGTGACCAGGAGGAAGCTAGGTAAATCGATCCTTTGCTAACTCGTCTTGTTAGCGAAAACTGAGACCTTAAATATCTGGAGCTGGTGATGTCATCTCAAGGGGACGCCCCTGAGGTTCGCTCTCAGGGTTTTCTCCCAGGGTTTTGCATTCAGGATTTGGGACTCCTCTTCCTCTGGGGGTCCGTGCCTGGCCTCACTGCTCCCTTTTTGGCTTCCGGGTCATTCTGCCAGGAGGTTCTTTTCTTTTCTGGAACCAAACTTCTTTTCTTTCCGGAACTAGACCGCCTTTCTTTCCGGAACTGAACCTTTCAGGAATTGGACTGGACTCTTTCAGCCTGTGCTATTATAATTCATAACTGGTGCATCACTGGTAAACAGGAGATATCGCCCTACACTACAAATGGAACATATAGTTGGCTATTGTTGAGAGGAATCTCTTGTGTCTAATATATATGAACTTGTGGACCTACAAGGCCCCTATGAACAAAAATATTTAAATATGAAAAATATTTTGTTCTCCTAATAAAAAATAACATTCCCCAAAGTCTCCCATAATTCTGCATGCAATCTTATTACTATAATAATAGCTATTTGTTCCATAATTTATTGATACTATAAATAAATCCTAGCTAGACATTTGCATTAAAAAGTGTTTACTTTTCATTTACAATTTTCACTTTCTATTACAATGAACATAGGGAGGGTAACTTTCAAACAGCCCACATAAGGGTACTTTACTTGAGATTTGCACAGTTTCACCTGCTCCAGGTGTGTGCTGATTTATATGCATTCTTTCAAAAAGCAAAAGTGTGAGCAGGAATCCTTTCCCCGCCTGAATTCCGTCCTTGGAACACCAATTGCAAATGCATGTAAAAGTACCTATGTAATCAAGTTATGCATTACGTTTGCATGCACTGGCCTCTGGTTGGTTTTCAAAAGGTGATTTACATGAATAAATTGTTCGCGCACAAGTTTAAAAATCTGACCCTAAGGGGTGAATTTTAAAGGGGTTATGCATGTAATATAATATAATATATATATATAATATAATATAACACGTAATATACGCACGTAACCTTTTAAAACCCCTCCTGCGCTCGCCAAGCCTATTTGGCATAGACCTGGCGACGCGCATAAGACCCGGGACACGCGTATGTCCTGGGGCTTGAAAAAGGGGGCGGGGCGTGGACGGGTTGGGGCGGTCTGGGGGTGGGGCCAGAGCCTCCAGGCACAGTGGCAACTTGCTGCTGTGCCCGGGATTGCGGGCCAGCCGTCGGCCGGCACGCACAACCTACGCCTGCCCGGAGGCAGGCACAACTTCTAAGTTAAAGGTAAGGGGGGGGGGGGTTCTAGGTAGGGCTGAGGGGAGGGTTAGGTAGGGGGAAGGGAGGGGAAGGTGGGGGGGGGGGGGCGGAAGGAAAGTTCCCTCCGAGGCCGCTCCAATTTTGGAGCGGCCTCGGAGGGAACGGAGGAAGGCTGCGTGGCTCGGCACGCACAAGGTGCACAAGTGTGCACCCCCTTGTGTGCGCCGACCATGGATTTTATAACATGCGCGCGGCTGCGCATGCATGTTATAAAATCGGGCGTAGATTTGTGCGCGCCAGGTTGCACGCACAAATGTACACCCGCACCTAAATCTTAAAATCCAGCCGTAAAGTTTTTCAAAGGTATAAGACAAATATTTCTGAAGATGCCATTGCACAAGCATTAAAAAAAGGGCCTATGTGACCTTGAAAGCTCTTCCACAGCATCATCTTTGGATAGTTCTTATCTCGGGCTAATAAAAAAATATCAGAAATCCAATTAAACACAGTTAAAAATTGTTCTCTACAGGGACATAACACATAAAGGCTCAACAGGAGACAGAACCTAGAAAGTTTATTTAAAATACTTTTTCAGTCTTCCGGGTAATAAAAGAAAACAAGATGAACAACTCTAAGGCTTCTGCTCCCTCTAATGGAAAAAGCTGTAGGATGCAGGTGAAGGAATGGAAAAAAAGGAACAGCGAGAAGTCAGCTAAGGAAAGACTGGCCTTAAAGTACTGTAGATCCTATCACATTCTGGTAGTTCAGTCAACCTAAATATCTGAGGAGAAAAGAGAACTGCAGCAGAGCACAGCAGGAAGCACCACCACCAAAAGAATCAGGTAGCATTGACCAGAGGCGTCAGGTCATGACAGGCGCATTCCAAGCCCTATGGCACGTTTGTTGCGTCCTGGGGATTAGGCAAATAATTAGATTTGTTATTCAACCAAATTATACAAATGCTGGCAAATCGGTTCAATGAATAAATGAATATCTTTAAGGCATTTTAGACCAAAATGTTCGTTCATGAAGTTCAAGGTTGTTTGCTCGGCTATCTGTGAATTTCATTTACATTCCTGTCTCTCCCATGTTATTTGCTTTAATGGATTTAATAAATATATTGGGACAATATGCATCTTTGGGGTATTTGTACAATTTTTACGGAGGCAAGAATTTGAATGGACTACAAACAAATCTAGGCAAAAATTCTGTAGAGGCTCTTGAATTCATTTTCAAACAAACGTAGCCGTTCCTGCTGTACCGTAACTGTGTAATAAGTGGGAATTTTACACAATCAACTCATAAAGCAGGTTTGAGCCATACTGGAAGTCAGAGGAGAGCTTCATACGGGCAACATAACTGTCTCAGTCCTGCAGTCGTGCACTTTTTTTTCAGAAATATATTTTACTCACTTCCCGTATAACTGTCTTGTATGCAATCGATATCGCTTAGTTCCATTTTAGATTTTTCCATATAAAGTTTTTTGAAAATAGCAATGTTTTCATTCTTTCTTTTCTTCGTGATTTTGCCAGCCTTACGGATTCTGACCCGAGCTTTGTGCTGCGAACTTATGGTCTTCTCTCCTTGACTATTCAATCTCTGATCATCACCTGCCATCCATCCCTTGCATCTTATTTGGAAGCCAAATTTCCGCCCTGGGACAAAGTTCACGAGTTTCTTTTGTAGCCTCGGCCTTTGCACCAAGCTTGAAACTTGCCATAGGGTTCGAAGCGCTCATGAAATTTGCCTTTTGTGGGGGAAAGTTTTCCATGGAAAATAACACGTACAGACTTGAAATGTGCCCACCCAAAGCAAATCTCCAGGAACGCCTCCCCTAAATGTGGCTAAAAGTTTAAGCCTTCTTCAGGAAGGGCAGTTTTCAGAGAGTCCAATTTCTGCATGGAAGTGACTTCGAGAATTACCCTCCCCATCAGCATTAGAAACAATTTTCGGATCCTTTCTTTGACATGCCTGAGAAGGAATTTTTTTTTTCTCTTTCTTTCTTTTCCCATCTCCTCTGGGCACTGTCTCCCACTTTGTCTCGCAGTTCAGCCTTTCCTTCTAGCTGATTCTGAACATTTTTCCCACATTTAAATTTCTTGACATGCTATTCTGACTCTACTTAGAGGTCACGAAAGTGAGGATGAACTCTTGTCCCTAGAGACAGAAAAGAGAATCTGTCTTCATCACCCACCCCGTCCTCCCCTGCAAACTACCAGTCATTATTTCGGGATCATGAACATTAACTTGCGATGCTCCCTCTCCAGCGATCAGCAAGGCTGAGGTAAGGGACAGCAGCACTCTTGGATCTGTTGTCCTTTATATTAGATTTCAAGCCCAGGACCCGCCGGCGCTACTGATATTTTTTACCATTTGTTTGTAATAGTACAGATGCTAACACAGGTGTTTTGTCATCACCCCTAAATTCCTACTACTTGGGCAGTGTGCTGCGGTAAAAAAGCAAATAAATCCTCAAATCTTGTTTCTTCTTCTCATGAAAGGGGTTGCACGGACACTTCTGTCCAGGGATGGTTAAACTGAACATGTAAAAGACAGACACGATAACGGAGTGTCAGTTGTACACAGAGCAGTGGAAAATGAAAGGGTCCGTACAAGGACAGAATTATTCTGTCATGAGGCCACTGAACCAGTCCCTTTAACAACATTGCTGCATCCCAAGGTGCATGAGAATTATTTTTAATATTTTAATATTTTACTTTTTTGTTAATTACTTAATTTGATGAATGTATATTGATTGATGCACTGCTTCGTCAACCATTGTGATGGCTATGCCGAACGACGGTATATAAAAACCAATAAATAAAATAGTTAAACTCTGGAATTTGTTGCCAGGGGATATGGTTTCAGCAGTTAGTGTTACTGGGTTTAAAAAAAAAAGGTTTGGATAAGTTCCTAGAGATTAAATCCATAAACTGCTATTACGGTATTAATAAGCAATAGTAGCTTGTGATCTATCTAATGTTGGGTACTTGCCAGGTACATGAGACTTGGATTGGCCACTGTTGGAAACAGGATACTGGGCTTGATGGACCCTTAGTCTGACCCAGTATGGCATTACTTATGTTCTTATGAGAAAAGAAATTTAAAAAGCAGGCCACTGATCTTGCCTCAGTTAAAAGTAATGATAACGTCACATAACACAGTAACACGGCAGATCGTTATTTTTTATTGAGGCAAGATCAGTTAAAAATACAAAACAAAATGACCTTTTTGGTCTGCAGATGTCTACTAATAAAGAGGGCGACCTTTCAGACTGGATGCTTAAGTACAAAGTCTGCGTGTACGTTTTACCTATGCTCTTTGCATCCCTTTTCAAAGCTTTAACTTTCCCTCTGAAAATTGCCCATGGAAAAGTGCATGCACAAATTTGTGCCTGCTTTTTGTATATGTACTTTCTTCTTGGCAAAATTCTGAAAATCCCAAAGCACATGTGTACTTGCAAACGCCTCCCCAACCCTGCAGTGACACCACATGCCTAATTTTAACTGTATCATTTTCAAAGACCCCACTTCTGTGGGTAAAATGGCCTTTTGACCATGGATAAAGCTTCTGAAAATTGTTCTGACACAGACAATTAGAAACATTGAAACACGATGGCAGAAAAAGACCGTATGACCCATCCCATCTGGCACAATCTGTCCAATTAATTTAGCATTATAATTCTCATCACTCCCTTGGAGATCCCCTGTATTTATCCCATGCTTTCTTAAATTCAGATACTGCTTTGTCTCCACCACGTCCACTGGGAGGCTCTTCCACACATCCACCACCCTCTCTGTAAATAAATATTTCCTAAGATTACTCCTGAGTCAGCCCCCTTTCAGCCTTATCTCATGACTCCTTGTTCTACAGCCTCCCTTCCACTGAAATGTGCTCACCTTCTCTGCATGAAAGCCTTTGACATATTTGAATGTCTTTATCATATCTGCCCTATCTTGCCTTTCCTCCAGGATGTACGTTTAGATCTTTAAGTCTATCCCCATTCCCCATATGCTTTAGAATGAAGACCAATGACCGTTTTAGTAGCCACCCTCTGGATCGACTCTATCCTGTTTATATCCTTTTGAAATTATGGTCTCCAGAATTGTACACAGTATTCCAAATAAGGTCTCATTGGGGACCTATACAGGGTAATATCACCTCCATTTTTCTGCTGATCATTCCTCTCCTATGCAGCCAAGTATCTTTATGGCATTTACTGTTGCTTTGTCCACCTGTTTGGCCACCTTAAGATCATCAGATACAATTACCCCCAGATCCAGATCCTTTGTGCTTAGAAGAATTTCATCTCCAATACTGCACCTTTCTCTTCAGTTTTTGCATGCTAAATTCATTATTCTTCATTTTTAGCATTAAATCTTAGCTGCCAGACCTTAGACTATTCCTCGAGCTTCACTAGATCCCTCCTTTTTTTCCACTCCTTCCTGGCTGTCCACCATTTTACAGATTTTGATATCATCAGCAAAAAGATAAACCTTTCCCAACAACCCTTCCATTATGTAGCTCACAAAAAAGTTGAAAAAAAACAAAAAACCAGTCCAAGGACTGATCCCTTAATTACAATGCTAATAACAGCCCCCTCCCTTAGAGAAATCTCCATTTACCACTACCCTTTGTCTTCACTGACTCAGCCAGTTTCTAACCCAGTCAGTCACTCTAGGATCCATACCAAGGATGCACAATTTATGTATAAGTATTCTGTGTCAAAGGCCTTACTGAAATCCAAGTACACTACATCTAGTGTTCTCCCTTGATCCAACTCTCTTGTCACCCAATCAAAGAAATTGATCACATTTGTCTGACAAGATTCAGCTCTGGTTAAATCATGTTGGCTTGGATCTCGCAATCTGATGGATTCCAAAATTGCACTGTTCTCTATTTCAGCAGGGATTCCATTAGAGATGTGAATCGTGTCCTCGATCGTCTTAACAATTGATTTCGGCTGGGAGGGGGAGGGAATCGTATTGTTGCCATTTGGGTGTGTAAACTATCGTGAAAATTGTTAAAATCGTGAGCCGGCAGGAGATCGACTGCAGGAGGTCGTTCAGCGGCGGTCCGGAACCCCCGCTGAACGACCTCCTGCAGTCGATCTCCTGCCGGCACCATTTTCCGTACAGAAAACGATTTGCGGCAAGAAATCGCTTCCTGAACCCCGCTGGACTCCCAGGAACTTTTGGCCAGCTTGGGGGGGCCTCCTGACCCCCACAAGACTTGCCAAAAGTCCAGCGGGGGTCCGGAACGACCTCCTGCGTTGAATCATTTTTGTCTATGGCCGCCGCCATTTTGCGGCGGCCATTTTGCAAAATGGCGCTGGCTGAAGACAACAGGATTCAATTGAGGGGGCCGTTCTGGACCGCCGCCGTTCTGGACCACCGCTGGATCCCCAGGTTATTTAAAGCATTTGGGGGGGGTTCGGGAGGGTGGGGGATTTAATTTAAAGGGTCGGGGGTGGGTTTTAGGGGGTTTTAGTGTGCCTGTTTTCCTGCCCTACCCCTTCCCCCGATTTACGATTTTTTAACGATAAATCGGGGGAATTGGTATTGTATCGTGGCCCTAACGATTTTTGACGATTTAAAATATATCGGACGATATTTTAAATCGTCAAAAAACGATTCACATCCCTAGATTCCATTAGTTTGCTCCCCACAGAGGTCGGACTAACTGCCCTGTATTTCCCAGCCTCTTCCTTACTTCCACTTTTATGAACAGGAACCACATCCATCCTTAAGCCCACGGAGCTTGGGTTTCTCCATATGTTCAAATGTCAGTTCCTAGACTCTCTCCAATCCAATATAGAGCCTATATATTCCCACATGACTCCAGTTCTCCCATAAGCATTCAAGTGGGCTTTTCCAGCATAGCTACTTTATGTCAAATACATTATTTTCAACATTTCAAGCTATGGCACTGGTTTCCAAAAATAAGGAATAGTTAAATTTGCTCTATGAAGTAGAATAACCATTTTTTAACATCAAGCAATATAACCATCCCTTGAATTTAGTAAGGAGTGTGCAAATCTTGTTATACCTCTAGTGGGAAGAAGAATGGACTGGACAAAGGACATAACTGTCACCTCTGCTCTAATCATTCGGTGACAGTTTCCAGCTCCAGTGCTGATCCAAAGATTTATTTTACATTAACGATTATTCAAGTTTTGCTTGGGAGTTGTTAAGTATTTGCTAAAGGAAGTCGTGGCGTAGTTCCTCAACAAGCGAAGCTCTGAAATCACCCATCTGTCTCGGAAAAGTGCCTGTTTGCTTTCTCATGCACTTACCAGTTGCTGTTGATTTTGATGTGGGTTATGCTCTGGCAAGATTATCTGCAAGCTTTCAGGACTGATGGAATTTTTAAAGTTGCGCCCCCGGATCAATAACAGTATTGTAGACTCATTACTATTTGACTAAGATAATGGCCTTCAGTCATAGAGGGGGAGAAGCCTTATGGAACCGCGGCGATCACTGTCTCAGGGTCTGTCTCTAGCGCCATGTTTTCTTCCTCTGCCAAACATGATTTTCTTATCTTTTTTTTTTTTTGGTTTGGTTGAGATTTTTTGCCTTGGTTACTAGGATTTCACTCACATTTGGTAATCCAAAAACTTGAGATAAGAGCCCACTAAAATGGCTGGGCTAAGGAAAATTAGAAAACGAGAATAAAGCCCCCCCTCTCCCTGGGTAGATATGATTGAAGGCTCAGGGATATCCTTACCCAATACTGGCCACTTTGGACTGAGAGATGAAAGCCCAAATGCACAGGTGAAAACTGCAATGCCAAAAATGCATTTGAAACCTTTTTCGGTAAAAAATGGTGCAGGACGTTTGCTTGATTTTTAAAGTTGGCACTCTTTAGCGTTCTCTAGACATGTTTGCACGATTTTTCTGCTGAAATGTGTCTTTTCTCTTCCGCAAGCTGCAGGAAAGAAAATCATTGGATGAAAGATACATGTTGATGTTATGTCTGTTCCGATTGTTAACCACCAAGAATTGATTATTGAGCGGGATGTAAATGTCTCAAATAAATAAATAAATACTTTCGAAACTCGGTGAGTGACTTGACTAGCAGGCCCTCTGGCACTTTCCCTTGTCCTACTCCCAGAGCTGCTAAGGGGGAGCAAGTTTTAAAAATGCGATTTTCAGTGTTTAAGAGCACATACTCATCACTCTCTCTCTCTCTCTCCCAGTCATTCCAGAAAAATACACACCACACATCCTTAGAGCAGCTAACAATATCCCCCCTCACGAGCGTCTCACAAATACATGCCCTGGGGCAACTGACACCCCCTTCTTGCCCCAGCAAGGCATATGCGCACACACATCTCACCCCTGGAAGGTTTCATCCCCCCACTCTTCATCCCAGAGCAACTCATCACTTACCTCCCCACCCCTGCCTCAAAACAACTCATCCTTCAATCTCCTCTCCCCCTTCCCCAGCAGAGCAACTCGTTCCTCACCCTTCAAATCTCCTGGAGCACCTGCTTCCCTGACTCAGCTTACTCTGCCAGGCTTTCGGCTCCTAGACCGCTCCTCCTCCTTTGAACAATTAACAGCAGCAGCACAGCCTGTCCGAGTCTGCCCCTTAAAGGCACAGCGGTTCATTGGGCAAAGGCAATTCGAACGTCACTGACCTGCAAAATCCCTGCCCCTTTAAGGAGGTCGACTCAGATGGGAAACCCTGAACTGAATTGCATTAACTCTTGCCCCACACCAGCCCTCTCCGCAATCGCCCAGCTGATCAGCTTACTGGGTGGGAGTTCAGGCTACCCCAGCAGAAATGCGGGAGATGCCCCGCCGAAGTGAGAGTCTCCCACTAATTACGGGATATTTTGCAGATCTATACTGATGCCTGGAGCTTAAAATTTTGCATTTAATGCATTTTGTAAGTGCAAAAATCAGGCAGTCAAACTCTTGAATGTTCTCATGCTCGGTTTCTCTATTATACTTATCAACATTAAGAAAGACTTGTGGGACATACATTTAAAAATAGTGTAAATATGAACAGTATTTTAGTAGTTGAATAGTGACAAAAATATGCTCATTCATGTAGACAATATGGGGTGAATTTTAAGAGTTGCTCGCATTAAAAGGCCTATATATATGAGTATCTGAGCCGAGCGCAAGGAATTCGTATTTTACAATGGTCCAATTACGTGTGTATATGCGCTTGCATGAGCAACCCAATACGTGAAAAAGGGGTGGTATCAGGGCATGTCAGGGGCTTTCTGGGGCAAGGTCAACATTTGCACTCATAAATCTGTATTTTAAATCTGACGGCCCCAATACACGGCGGGCTGTTAGTCACGCATATTTTCTTCTGCACCAATCTCTTTTTAGGCCTAAAATGACTGGGTGAGGGGTTTGGATAAACTGGGGGAAGTGCAGGCTGAAAAACCAGAGAGGTCTGGATGATCTTGAGATAGACTGGGCAAACTGGTGAACTAATTGGTAAAACTGGGAATGTCTTTCACATGAGCATGTTTTAAAATCCACTAACTTGCACGCATTAAAGCCGACAAAGTCCTAAGGAAGATGTGTGAACTACGCTACTTCACGCATATTCAGCATAGTTCTCTGCTTCAACAGCAGGGGAAAAAGACCGATACTTCACGCATATCCAGCATAGCTCTCTGCTTCAACGGCAGGGGAGAAAGACCGATACTTCACGCATATCCAGCATAGCTCTCTGCTTCAACGGCAGGGGAGAAAGACCGATACTTCACGCATATCCAGCATAGCTCTCTGCTTCAACGGCAGGGGAGAAAGACCGATACTTCACGCATATCCAGCATAGCTCTCTGCTTCAATGGCAGGGGAGGAAGACCGATACTTCACACATATCCAGCATAGCTCCCTGCTTCGGCAGGGGGAATGAAGAAAAGTGGATCTATATACAGACAACAACCAACAAGGACATAGTCTGGGTAAACAAAAAAGCATGGGTGTAGCTTGCTTATTGCGGCGGTTACTACCCCTAACTAATTAAGCTAGATATTTTACTTAGATGCAGTTCCAACACTGCTCTCTACATTAATGGGGGGGTAGAAGGGAAATAGAACCAAAAGGTTACTAAGAGCCAAGAGAAACAGATAAGTATGAGAAGAAAAAAAAGTGCGAAGTTTGCTGGGCAGACTGAATGGGCCGTTTGGTCTTCTTCTGCCGTCATTTCTATGTTTCTATGTTTACACTTGCTTGTGTAACCACTTAAAATTAGGAGTACACATATGTGCGATGGGTGCAGTTTAAATCGTACATGTTCAATTTTGCATACAATTTAAAATTCCTTTGTATGTGCACTCGTACATGCATATGTGCATATACGTATGCATGTACGAGTGCACATGTTTTAAAGTTACTGTCCCTATGCACAGATTGTTTTTTATGTGCATAGATCTTGAGTACAGGATCCCGAGATCAAGAATTCCAGATTCAGGCCCATAGACTTACACTAGCCTCAGAAACTTTCCTCCACCACTGACCAGGAGTTACATTTTCAGCATTAGGAGAGCATGATTTAAGCCTGTGCACCTCTCTGCATTGGGCAGTAATATCTATATCTAATGCCTTGATTAACATGGGATTTGCATGGAGGAGCGCTGATTTATGTGCACAGTTTTACACAACATTTGTGGGCACATTTTCTGTGTGCTATAATCCCTGTTAAATTGGGAGAAAAATTGTATGCACGAAAATGCATGCACATTTGTGCATTAGCATGTGCGCACAGCCAAGCGCATCTTACTACATCAAAGCCTCTGAGAGAAAAAATTTTAAATAACGTTCCTTGTTCCTGCTTCACAGTATATGCAAGACCTCTCTATTCAATGTTATGCCTCTGCCATGCATTATTCCTGAAGGAGTAGATTTTCAGTAAACTGTGAAGTGGCCAAATACCTGGCTATTTTATAGCTGGCAAACGTTAGGTGAATTTTCAGCCACAAAGTAGTCAGCTACTTAGCTAGCAAAAATTTGGGTTTTTGCTATTTCAATTTTGACTTATACAACCTTGCACTTTTGCCTTGCTGGTCCTAAAAGGGCATTCCAAAGTTGCTTATAACAACTACAAACTACAAGTTATAATATAAGCCTATAAATACATTTAAAAAACCCAATAGTATAATAAATACAATGCAAAATTGTACATTGTTGTACAATGTACTAGAATAAATACAGTATGAATGTAGCACTGGTCGCAGTGTCAGTGCTTCAAAGGTTTTGTTTATTCAGTGGCTTATAATTTTTTTTGGTAGTTATGTGTGTGGTGTGGTCTTATTCTAAATTTGCATTTGGGATTGGATATTGTACATCTTAGCTCATTATTGATAGAACCCTGCCTTTCATTTAGGATTCTCCTAGTGTTGGACTGAGAAATCTGTAACAGGCATGACATTTTTTCCTGTGAGTCAGTACCAGCCAAATCCAGCTAGAACCCAGGAGGCTCTGTGAAAATCCAGCTGCAGTCACATGACAGTATGGAGACTTGCTGAAATTCATCTGTACTCTAGTTTGGGCCTGTCTATGCCCATGGGAGAGAAAAGAAAGCACAATCCAACTGATTCCCCTTCTTCTAAAAAGTAATTTTGGATTCAACAGTAAAATTGTGAGTAACTTGGGCTCTGGATCATGGAGTTAGGGAGCGGAACCCCCTCAATAGAAAGACTATTTTAGGTCCTGAACATTTACATTCTGGCCTGGAATTATTTTAAGCTTTTGAGGCCAGGAACTCAGCCTAGTGATTATATCTGAGGGCCTAGTTTTCAATTAGATTTCTATCTGTGTTTCTAAAATGGTGGATTTCTGCTACTGTACCATGTCTTCTATTATCTGACTTAAGTATGTAACTCCTGGCGCCTGAAGATGAGGACTTAGAAATATCGTTTTCTATCTGACCTGTAAATAAATCAGAATTGCTTTGGAAGCACAGTTCAAGCAGCAGTGTGAATTTTGTGCATGGCCTCTGCACAGACTCCACCCATCAGCCCAAGGAAAGTGGATGCGAAAGAGAAGGGCAGCGACCTCCGTTAAATTCTCCTTCTCTTGAGGAGGCTGGAGCTGGGCCAAGGAGTCTAGGAGAAGAGCGGCTGGAAGGTAAATACAGCTGGCTTCTAATTCTCTTTTACAGTGGGGGAAGAGTCAGAACTGGTGACCTCTCAGGATTAGAGGGGGTGGGGAGGGATCTAGGATCACTGAAGGGATTGCATTGCATGGAGGGATGGAATGTAGTGTTGCCAACTCACCCCAGGTTCATTGAACAGACTGATCCAGTCTTAGTATTGCCCTATTGCTTGCATGGAGTTCTAGTTCTGATTATCCTATTAATTCAGCCTGTTCACTAAACCTGGGGTGAGTTGGCAACCCTGGGGCTGTGGATGACACTGGAAAGTTGGCAATCCTGCTCTTAGGGCTTCTGATACAGACTTTTCTCTACATCATTTTGGACACAATATTCGAGGAGAGCACTCACCAATGACTTGCACAGTGGCATGATCATTTAGTTTTTTTTCTGCTGGTTATGTCTCTTCTAAGGCATACCAGCTTCCCTCTGGCTCTAGCACTGTCTTGTCTCACAATTTCATTATTGTCCAAATTTTCGATGGCCCGTGCGCATAAAATCCAGAGGTTATGCGTGTGGCTGGGCTGTGCACGCGCTGACCGCATTTTAGAAAGGGCCTGGCCACATGCGTAACCCCTGATACGCGGACTGGGAGAGAACCGGGGAAGGCCCTGTTGCATTGCCACGTGTTTCTTTCGAAAATTCCCCTGTTGCGCGCGTTGGAGGACACCCGCCCGCACATGCGCACACGGATATTAAATTTTGGTTCTCATGTGCGCGAGAACCATATTTTATAACATGCATGCGCCAACACGCAGATATTCTAAAATAGTCGCGTCCATACGCACACACGCTTCTTTTAAAATCGACCCCTATCTGTGTTCAAGAGAGCTCTGGAGGATGTGTATAGTGTGGGATTCTGGCCAACATGAATCACATTTTCAGGGAGACAGTTGGTTGTACAGAGGAGGAGCAGGGTGTAGAGCAAAGGAAGGACAAGGGGAGGGACAGGGAGTAGGGCAAAGGAAAGATGGGAGAGGGGCAGGTGGTGAGTTGTTCTCTTTCAAGAGTTGGCAACCCAATATAACAGATGGCGCAAAGTCCCTTCACCGTCTACTCTTTCATCATACAAAGGAACTTTACATTTTTACAGATCATCCATCCTAAAATCAAAAAAACAATACTACGCTAATAAAATCCATGACCTACAATATGATGCAAAGGCTTTATTTTCATATGTATCACAAATCACAAAGCCAATTCCTCCATCAATACCAGATGATCATGCTCAATCCAAGGCAAATGAGTTAGCCCTGTTCTTTCAGCAGAAAATTTCAAACACTATAGCACTTCTTCCAACTAAGACCAACCCTCCTGATTCAAGCTCCTCCAACCACATACTCAAGGATACTAAATTCGACAACTTTGAATTAACTTCCACTAAAGAAATCGAAACCATTTTAAAAAGGCAGAAACCATCCAGCCACCCAACAGATAACATACCCTCCAAATTATTGCTACTCATCCCAGACACAATCTCAAAACCTCTGACTAACATCATAAATTGCTGCCTAACTCAAGGTCTGTACCCAGATAGCCTAAAAAATGCTTCCCTTAAACCCCTCTTGAAAAAACACAATTTAGACCCTAGCATTCTTGCTAATTTCCGTCCAATCTCTAATCTTCCATTCCTAGCCAAAATTACAGAAAAAGTAGTCAATACCCAGCTATCAGATTACTTAGAAGAACACAATATTCTTTCCCCTTCCCAATATGGTTTCCGCAAATCACGCAATACAGAAACCCTGCTCATCTCACTAACAGACCATATTATTATGGGAATGGACAAAGGACACTCATTTCTTCTAATCCTTCTAGACATTTCAGCAGCCTTCGACACGGTCAACCACACCATCCTCCTGGATCGTTTATCTGATATTGGCATAACTGGCTCAGTCTTCAGCTGGTTCAAGTCCTTCCTTGATAACAGAAGCTTCAGGGTCAGGATCAACAACAAAGAATCACCATCGACAAATTCTTCTCTTGGCGTGCCTCAAGGATCCTCCCTTTCTCCCACCCTTTTCAATATTTACCTCCTCCCCCTTTGTCATCTGTTAACAAGTCTCAATCTCATCCATTACATCTATGCTGACGATGTTCAGATTCTGCTCCCCATTACAGAATCCATTACTAAAGCTCTCTCACTTTGGAAAACTTGCCTTCAATCTATAAACAATCTCCTCAATAATCTAAATTTGGTCCTCAACTCCGCTAAGACTGAATTACTATTTATCTCTTCCAACCCAGACATCCATCCTCCACAAACCCATCACAGTCTCCAACTCACCCATACTCAAGTAAGAGATCTGGGAGTAATTCTAGACAACCGCCTTAATCTAAAGACTATGATCAATTCGACTACCAAAGATTGTTTCCACAGACTACAGGTGTTGAGAAGACTCAAACCTCTCCTATATCTCCACGACTTTAGAACTGTTCTGCAATCCCTAATATTTTCAAAAATAGATTATTGCAGCGCTCTTCTCACTGGCCTACCCAGCTCAACCACCAAACCTCTTCAAATGATACAGAATGCTGCTGCCAGAATTTTAACCAGTACCAACCGAAGAGATCATATTACACCAATTCTCCGAAACCTTCACTGGTTACCAGTCTACTACAGAGTCCTTCACAAATCTCTCACCCTGATACACAAGTCCATCCATAACTATTTTCATCTTGACCTTGAATTTCCCCTCAAACTCCATACATCCAACAGACCGATTAGAGAAATCCACAAAGGAGAGTTACAACCCCCTCCAACCAAAACCATTCGCCTAGTTTCGACCAGGGTCCGAGCCTTTTCTCTAGCAGGTCCAAACATTTGGAATAGCCTTCCTGCAGAACTCAGGTTGGAATCATGCCTACTAACTTTTAAAAAAAAACTTAAGACTTGGCTGTTCCGTCTAGCCTTCTTGGATCCTTCAGACACACAATAATCTACCATCCTACTCACGAGCCATGGAACCATGCCTTCTTTGTGAGATGCCTCTTATCCAATACCTCCGCAATTAAACTATCTTATGACTTTTGATTTTAAGTTATGGCCCTACTCGGGCCTTTTTTACTCTATTTACTTCCAAGCTGTAAAGCCTCCAAGTTTATAGTCCTTGTTCAATGTAACTTTCTTGCTCTCTTTCTGATTATAACTTATTGTTCCGTTTTTTGTTACAAGTTTCTATCCCTCGTTCGATGTAAACCGATCTGATATGGTATTCAACCATGAAGCTCGGTATAGAAAAATGTGAAATAAATAAATAAATAAATATAATCTGGTTGACCACAGACCGCTCAGAACCCTATAACCAGGACAGGATATACCCCCTTATCATCAAGTTACATAAACATATGTACCCCCAACCCAGCGTGCCTGCCGTGCATGGGTGGGGCCATAAAATAATTTATAAGGTCTTTGCGACAGGGACCCTTGCTGGCTCTTGTTTGTGCCCCTTTCCCCAAGGGAAGAAGACTCCTGATTGGTGTCTCTTACTCACACAAATGGGGATCCCTGTTGGGAGGGATCCCAGCTGAAACTGTATCTTTACAGGTCCTTGGATGGGTACAAAAAGGGGCAGAAAAACACTTCCTCCCAGATTTTCACAAAACAATCTCTTCTGGTCCCCCAAAAAGGAAATAACAATGGAATTGCCCCTTGCAGCAGGTCAGAGGGCAGGTCTTCCTTATCCCTGGGCATTCCAAACACAGGGTTCCCCATTCCCTGAATCCAGGAAAGACCCATGTGTCCAGCAAGGTCTCTACCAAGTAAAAGTCCAAAATTCCCAAAAAGGTCCCGTGAGGAAACCCTTACCCAGCAGGGCATGGATAGGCAGGGAAATCCCCAACCGTATTCGCAGTCTGCCAGCCGGGAGGGCCAGAGCCCCAAGAGTAGGCCCAAAATCCACCTAGATAAAGTCTACAACCCTCCTCCTGAACTGCAAACTTGCACTGCCCCCAGAGCTTTCGGCAGAGCGCTGCTATAAACCCTCTGAAGTGGGACGTCCATTCCTGCACCCTCAAAGAGAGGGGCTGCACATGAATGGATCCTCCCCTAATTATTCCCTCACTAACTGCACTACCATAACATCTCCCAGGGCTTACCGATAACCTGACAGGATGGTTGGGTTACACATAACACAATAATTCTCCGCCTCCCCTCCCCCCCCCCCCTCCGCACACACACACAAAAACAACCCAATTTAAACAAGTAAAAACCAAACAAGCATAAATATAGGCATTGGCAGCCAGAGCAGGCCTTGAGAGCATAGGGAATCAACAGCAAGGAACCCACCCTCGGCTCCTGAAGATCTTCTTCCTGGCTGGACTCTACCTCTGCCACATAAGATCTCAGCCTAACATCAGCCCAAGGTGAGAACCACAGGAAGGGATGGAACCACTAAGGTCACAACCAAGGTTTCGGCAGCCGGAATAAAAGATTCTAGGAACATAAGAATCGACCGGTGTCCTGTTTCCAACAGTGTCTAGTCCAGGTCACAAGTACCTGTTAGGATCCCATATAGTAAATAGATTCCATGCTACTTACGCCCAGAGGTAAGCAATGGCTTTTCCCAAGTCTATCTGATTTACAACTGTTTATGGGCTTTTGCTCCAGGAACTTGTCTAAAACTTTTGTTAAATCCAACTACGCTAAGTGCTTTTACCACATTCTCCTGCAATGAATTCCAGTGCTTAATTGTGTGCCAAGTAAAAAAGATATTTTCTCTGCTTTGTTTTAAATGTATTTCATGGAGTGTCCCCTAGTCTTTGTATTTTTGGAAGGAATAAACAACTGATGATATATTTAGCTGTACCACCTAACTTATGATTTTATAGACCTCTATCAAACTCAAACGACCAAATATTCCCTCTCTCAGCTCCTGAAAGATCATTTTCCTAACTTAATTCTTAACCTTTCCCACAGAGGTTCTTATCATAACATCAACCAAAATAGTCTCAGCGGTAGGGGGAAGGTCTGTATGACCTCACTGTCTGAGCATCAGCAGTCAAAGCAGACCTTGTGAAATAAGGATTCAACAAATAATCTCATTCTCAGTTCCTTAAAAACTTCCCAGTTTTAATGACCTGATTGAATGGTCTCCAAGACCATTCAATCAGGTCATTGGCTGCCGGAACAGGGCTCGGAGAAACATGTGGAACAGACAAATAACAATTTCCATTAAGCTCCCAAAAATCAAGGAAATAATTAACAAATGAAAGAGCACAGATAACAGAGTCAACAGGATTAACAACCCACCAACCTGCCAGTTAAGATGATAATCGTTCCTTCTGGCATCTCCCAACTCTACCTGTCATCCCCAAACAAGCAATCCCCTTTGAACCACTCTTAGACACAACCTACTTCTGGTGGCAGCAGCCTCTTTTCAAGCCCCTGAGAGGGTGGGGAGTGAACCATTCTGGTTTGTCTTAGTCTCAGACTGATGAAAAGGTTGTAGCAACAAAGGGGAGCTTCAGTAGAGCATGAGTTATTGAGCGCTGCACTGTTCCTTCTGCTCTGGCCAGCTGGTTATCTATACACAGTTGGCTATCTTTAGCTAGACTTCTAAAGTTACTTGGCTATAGTTATGCCTGCTATTCCTAGGCATAGACTTAGGTGGCTAAATTTAGCAGACCTCACTATAACCGCTAAGATTTTCTCTGTCCAGGAATACCTACTTTAAAAGCCACTCTACTAGGGAAAATGTTCAAAATATCAGGTCTGGCTACCTATCTCCTGAACTTAGGAAAATCCTTATGAAAAAGGAGAAAAGAAAGATGACTACAGAACCTATATACTGATTGCATGATATGCTTAGTGCCTATGCGAAGGGCGTTTTAAAACACATACTAAGCAATGGCCAATTTACAAAGGCTCAACCAGTCAATGCAGGGGACCCATATGGATATGGGTCCCCTGCATGGATATATAGAACATGCATGCTGCAAGAGCTATGACTACTTTTTCATGGACCTTAGAGCACATGGGTACGCTAAAGCCTGATGTAACATGCATAACTGAAAAGCAGGTTAAAATCTAAAATTACATCAGTTCCAATCAATTTGTGGCATCGTCCATAAAACATTAAAGAGAAAAACTAGAAGGGAAACACAATTTAAATTTTATTAAATTATGGCAGCAGCAACTCCTTTCTATAGATCTGAAACATGGGTTATATACAGTATAATAAAAAAAAACCGAGCAGAATCCAGGCAGGATTTAAAGGATTAGGAATGAAGATATAAGGAAAGAATGAAATATTTATTCACTTTGCTCTCCAATTGCCTCAGGTACCAAGTTAGAGGCTGCTGTACTAAAGTGTGAAATGATTTTGCAAAAGGGGGCTTCACAAGAAAATAAATATACAAAAGTCCCAAAACATGCAAAAATGCAGAAATTTTAGCATTTTGCATGTTTGTTTTTCACGATGCCCCCTTTTACAAACTCACTTCGTACTTCTTCCCTTCATAAATGGAAAATTTATGCAATATAATACAAAGCAGCTCATTAACACATAATTCTACAAAGACATCTATGCGAGCCACTTTTTAAAATGGGGTGTATTTTTTTTTTTTTTGCCATTCCGGGGATTCAGATACTCATGGAAACTTCATTTGCATTGGTGAAAACCTTGCATATGAATGAGACTGCGAAACTATGGGAAATCCCTTGAGTTAGTATATTGGTCTCTTAGATTTCAAGCTCCCTCTTGGGCACGGACCCATCTATTGCACCTCTGTTGTAATGTGCCTTGAACACAAATTTGGAAAAAAGGAGCAATTAATTATATGCAAATCCAATGAATGAGAAATCCAGTTATTATGTAGCTGGTCCCCTGTTGGACTGCAAACTTCATCCAGGGGTGCTACAGTTCCAGAGTTCAAGTCAGGTAGAGGGGAAAGTTAACTTTCTGGCCCCTGGCACAGTCATTAGCTTTTAAGGGCACAACTGCACACCTCAGATGGATGATGTCCACCAAATGCACTAGGGTCCAAAACAGGAGAAAGGAAGCTCAAATTAATTAAAAGATTATGTAGCAATCAACCCACTGTCCATCCATTCAATAAAGGTAGTACAAAAATTAGAGTCCAGTTGGTGTTCAAAATAATGGTTTACTTTAACTTAAAAGTAAGTATCAAAGCCATTCAAAATATTAATAATAGCATCAAAATATTAGGGTAATGTAAATCATTGTTTCCTTGTCCATTCCAGACCTTCTTACAAGCCTCCTTTCCCTTGCACCATCATCCATGTTGAGGAATCCCACCCCTTGAAGAATAGGGTAACTGGAGTATAGTTCCAGCATACACTGGTCCAATGTTGGAAAAAGACCCCAAGTTCAAAAAATATTACCAACAGCCAAAAGATAAAAAAACTCTCACTATAATCCACCCCTCAAACTTCCAGGTCTCTTGAATTCCTTAACCAAGAGTCCAGCTGTTCTAGTCATGGATCCCTGGGCCGAGGGAGAGTTAGTGCCACCTGTGGGGAGGAACTCCACAAGCTCCTCCATCAGCTGGCGAGGCCAGAAAGGACTCAAGGAGCAGAGACCCCGCTGGAGCTTCAACACTACCAGCCCACGTTCCCCTCAGGTTGAGCCCTTGGGTACTAGGGCCAACTGGACTTACATGGGGTCTCTGGAAAATCCAGTGGGGTGGTGACGCTAACTGGAACCCGGTGCAGGGTCCGGATACCAATAAGAGTCAGAGCAGACAGTAGTTCAAGGGCTGGGGTTCAGGCAAATGCTGAGACTGGCGGCGAATCTTGCGGTCAGTGTCCAGGCTGGGGTCGTGGCAGGCGACGAATCTCGTGGTCAGAAGTACAGGCAAGGGTCGTGGCAGGTGAAGAATCTTGTGGTCCATCGTATAGGCTAGGGTCATGGCAGATGGCGAATCTCGTGGTCAGTCGTACAAGCAAGGATTGATGTCCAGGTGAAGGTCAAGATCTGAAGGAAATCCAAGATGCAGGAACACAGGAAATCTCCTGGGGAACAGAAGCAGGAGCCAAGAAGCCAAGGCAAGGTCTGCAGGAGAGCAAGGCTGCGGCATATTCCTGCACCTAGGATGCTCAGGGGGATCAAGAGGAGTCCAGAGTGGCATTTGGCCATGCACCGGCCAGAAGCAGCACCAGAGGAGCCAGCGGCATCAGTCTGGTGGGGAGC
The DNA here is from genome assembly GCF_901001135.1 of Rhinatrema bivittatum. NCBI lineage: Eukaryota > Metazoa > Chordata > Amphibia > Gymnophiona > Rhinatrematidae > Rhinatrema > Rhinatrema bivittatum. The sequence goes on from NC_042621.1 coordinate 260,386,311, forward strand.
CTGGTGGGGAGCCTGAAAGAGGGAGCTGGGTCTGCAGTGGCTCCCTGCTGTCACCAACGTCTCAGGGCCCACCTGAGCCACGCTGCGGCGCGGGTGAGTACGAGGAGCCAGGCCTTCGCAAACGGCAAATGTTACATCAGCCTTTCTTCACACCCTTCCTGTAGTTAGCTCAGGCAAAGAAATTCTTAGATGCAGCCTTTCAGGATTCCAGTGGCAACCTTCCATCGAGACTGAATCCATCTTCTTCCAAAAATCTCCCTTCTCTCAACTCCAAAATCCCAACTGTTTATCAAGACATCCAGGGATGAGGAAAAGATACAACAGCCAAACTCCTACTCCACAATCTTTCTTACTTGAGATCCAAGTGAATTCTAGCTTCTCGCCTTGTCAGCAGCTCCTAATCTACTGATACACTGAGCATGATCCAAAGGATTTAATATCCCCCTGAAGACTTTCCTGCCAAAAGGTGGGATTATGGCAAGGGGAGAAATCCTAAATAGTAAATATATATATAAAAACAAAACAACTCCCACTGACCATTGCTGGAAAAAGTACTAGGAGCAAATATTAGTGACTGGCAAAGCCCTGTCACAATGATAAAGAACAATGGAAAGAACAGGTAGAAAGAATGGACCATGGAAGATTCCTGAAAGAAGGTCTTCAGTATCAACTTACAAGAAAGAGAGCCAAGCAGATCTAGAAAAAAGATGGACCAACAATGATCTACAATGAAGCTGGAACAGGCATTGCTGCCTCACCTGGAAAAGATGATGGCGATGTGATGGTTAACCAAACATCTAGAGTCAATTTTCAAAAAGAAGACGTGGATAAGACAACCAGCTGATTTTAATGAGTTATCTTTAGGAAACTTTTCAGCCAGAACTAATCGGCTAGGGGTTCAACTTAAAATTTACCTCTATCTAGCTGGTCAAAATTTGACAAGCTACATCCAGGACCATCATTTGTTCAACTTGGGTTGCTCAGCAAAACCTAGGCAGTTAGTGCTGAAAATCAAGTCTCTCTACGACAGCATCTCACAATACAGTTTGAAGCACTTCCAGCAACTACAAAGTGCTGCTGCAAGAATTTTGGTAGGTGCAAAAGCAACTGATCATATCATCAAGCCTAGTCTACATCAACTTCACTGGCTCCCAGTAGAAAGCAGGATGCAATTTAAAACGTTCTGCTTTGTCTTCAAATGCTTGAATAAACAGGCCCTTGAACACCTCTCTCAATCTCTCTTCCCTTGCAATGCCCTCAAGGGAACTCTGTTCCCTTCTTTCCTTTCCTCCACTGACTGCTGACAGATTGTGCTGCACGAGACACCGTGTTTTCAGCTGTTATGCGCCAAAAACTCAGAACAAAGTGCCACTAACCCGGCGCCTAGAGCCCTGCTGCCTTCAGTTCAGGGAAAAAGCTAAGGCCCAGCTTTTCAGTCAGGCCTTCCTCTAAGATCCACATCTTTGGCCCAACTTCCTGAACACCCAATGAGGGACTGTGTTACACACAACGGGGACACAAGTGGCTCTTGAACCTATTCAGTGATGATTTTTCCAGTGCTACGTCAATTGCAAATTCTGATTTGACTGTAAGCTGTTCTAATGCCTCTCTTCATTTAAATTTATTGTAATCCACCTTGAGGCCAACTCTGGGAAAAGGTGGAATATGACCGCCCATAAATAAGTAAATAAATAAATACCTAAATAAGTCATACGCCTGCCCCAGAACTTCCCTGGAGCCACTCCTTTTAACGTGGCTAATTCCGGCCGCCTTTTGAATTTAGGGGGGGGGGGTGTTATCCTTTCAGTGGAAATACATTTTAACTGGATGGTATCCACCCCTGAGTGCTAAAAGAACTAAAACTTGAATTTTCTAACCTGTTACTAGTAACCTGTAACCTATCAGTTGAAACTGATAGGTTACAGATTACTGAAGACTGGAAGATGGCCAATGTGATGCCAGTTTTAAAAAAGAACTCTGGAAACAATAGACAAGTGAGGCTGACGTCGGGGCCAGGCAAAATGGTAGAAGCCATTCTGAGTCAGCATGCTTTTAGCAAGGGGAAGTCTTGACTGACCAATCTTTTAGATTTTTTCCAGGATGTAAATTAACATGTAGATAAAGGTGAGCCAGTAGATAGAGTGTAATTGCATTTTCAGAAGGCATGAGAGACTCCTCGGGAAATTATGAAGTCATGGGCTAGAAAGCAGTGATTTATTGTGGACTGGTAACTGATTAAAAGGCTGGAAAGAAAGGGTAGGACTAGATGACCAGTTTTCCAAATAAAGAAAAATCACAAGTCGAGTACCACAGGGATTGGTACTGGGATGTGTGCTGTTTAACATATTCATAAATAATCTGCAAAAGGGAATGACGTGAGGTGATAACATTTGTAGATGACACAAAATTATTCAAATTTGTTATAACAGCGGCGGATTGCAAGGAACTGCAGAAGGACCTTGTGAGACTAGGAGACTGAGCAACCGAATGGCAAATGAAATGTAATGTGGAAAAGAGCAAAGTGATGCACATAGGGAAAAATAATCCCAGCTGTAGGTACATGCTGTTGGGTTCTGTATTAGGTGTTACTATCCAGGAAAAGAATCTTGGAGTCCTTGTAGATAATACGTTGAAATCCTCGGCTCGGTGTGCAGTGGTGGTCAGAAAATCAAATACAGCGTTAATAGGAATGATCCAAAAAGGAATGGAGAATAAAACAGAAAATATAATTTTGCCTCTATATTGAGCCATGGAGTGACTGCACCTTGAATACTGTGTGCAGTTCAGGTTGCGCCATCTCAAGAAGGACACAGCGGAACTAGAAAAGGTGCAGAGGATGGTGATAAAAATGATAAAGGGGATCGAACATCCCTCCTATGATGAGAGGTTATGCAGGCTAGGGCTCTTCAACTTGGAAAAGAGATGGTTGAGAGGGGACATGATAGGTTTACAAAATCATGAAAAGGGGTGGAATGGGTAAATAAAGGATGGTCAGTTACCCTTTCAAAGAATACTAAAACAAAAGGATATAAAACTAACAACCAGCAGCTTCAAAACAAGGTGTAGAAAGTACTTTTTCACTTAGCACACTATCAAGATGTGGAATCTGTTGCTGGAGGATGTAATCAAGGTGTCTAGCATAGAGGGGTTTAAAAGTGGTTTTGGACAAGTTCCTGGAAGTTTAAGTCCATAACATATTATTAGCCAGATAGACTAAAGGAAGCTATTGCTGTTCCTGGGAGTGAGTAACAGATCTGCTTTACGGGATCTACCGGGAGCTTGTGACAAGGATTGGCCACCGTCAGAGAGAGCATGCCGGGCTTCAAGAACCTTGGTCTGATCCAGTGTAGCAATTCTTATGAAAAAGCAGAGGTTTAGCTGGCGAATTCCAAAGTTAACTCCTTAAACATTTTGAAAATCCACCTGCTAGTATTTGTTTCTCTTCTTAAGTGCAGCCATAGAGCGGAGGGCAGTCATGGAGCATTTAGGCTGACTCTTCCTCCTGCTTACCCTGAACATCTTTATACAAGCCGCCATGAATATCTTTTTGTCAGCCCCTAAACAGCTCCTGAGTAGACTCTTTAATCACCGTTGCTTTCTGGAAAACCTAAGCAGCTGCTGCTGCTCACCAAAGGGAGGCAGAAGACTGCAGGAAAGGGTGACTAGACCCCCTCGTTTTCCTTACATTCACGATGTTATTCCCTCTTATTCTCTCACACACATTCTTTGGGTCACATTAGCACTCACACTTCCCATATTTTCTACATGCACAGAAATTGTGTTCCACACATCAACCTCTCATTTAGTCAAAAACGCAATTGTACATGCTCTAATGAAGAGCATTCAATAATTATAACTTCTATCTCATATTCCACGTTTTCTGGGAAGGCACAATGTAGGTTCCATTTAAAAAATAACAATGCAATCATACAGGAAAACAATACAGTATAAAAATTACAATGCATATCCCCAAACCAAACAGGCAGCAGCCTCTGACTTCAAGGAGCTCATGCTGACATGAGCACAGATATTTGCGTACATTCAGTTTCTACGCACACTCGCTGCGCGTATCCTGCATTTGCACAGAGATATGGTATGGCCTTTTTGCACACATGTATACATTTATAAACACAGTTACAGACCTTTCGTCTAAAAATCCTTGGAATCTAGATAATTGCTAAAGTGAGCTTTTGAAACCGTAGCTCCCTAGCCCCCAAATCCATCATGGATTAACTATTTTCTGTCAGCACAGAGGCTTTCATGGCTTATCGCCAGTTCTCTAGTTTTACCTGTGAGCAGTATCCTGGGTGACCCCAGACTTCCCCCTATCACCTCTTCTTTCTACTGTGTAACCCTGATAAAGTGACTCTCCTATCTTATCACCATTTCACCTTAGAGTTAGATATTAATGTCAGAATAACCATGATGGGTGACTTTGCTTCTTTCTTACAGAACTTCACAAATGGGAAAAAAGAGAAAAAAAGAGAGAGAGAGAGAGAGAGAGTATGTGTTAACGTGAACAATATTTTGGCTCTGAATCTTAAAGCTTTAAAGCCATAGAAGAACCCTGAAAGCCTTACTTATATAAACTTAAATCACAATGTCTATTTCATCTAAAGCTTGCTTCTTTGTACATTGATATTATTTGAAGTGCTCTCCAGCAATGATACCAAAATAATGAAACCTTTAGTTGACATCTCCAATAAGAATAATAATACCTTTAAAAAGCGGACTGTGGTTCTCATGGGGAGAGAACTGTAAAAACTATGTACTCTTTTCTTACTGTTTCCCTGGTGCACATAAGAACCAAATATGCGCTAGGAGTTGTTTGTATTACTCTGGTTATTAAATTGAAAGATTTATATTAAAAAGGGTACTGTAAGCAAGGGGCTTACTAAATCTGTCCAATGTTATTCTCGTCAACCTCTTTACCTTCCATTCTACACCAGCTCAGTGAAGGTATAACAGCTACTAGCATCCCCTTTATCCTGAAAGGCCAATTTGTTTGTTGGAGGTATTTAACAGAGTTTTATTGCCTTATCAATTAATTATGTGAATGTAGATGGTTTGACATAAACGTGTCAAATGCCTAATAGGCCTGTCAAAAGCCAAGTTTATTGATTGCAAAAACATGATTAATTGGGGATTGTAAAGGAAGGGATAAGGTGAGTCTCCAATCAGATAAATGATCTTCTAATGGGCCTGATCTATTGTAGGAAGAAAGGTCTTTCCTCTGATGAGAAGGAAAATCAGACTGCACAGGCTCTCCTATGTGTGGACCTCAATGTAAGCAAATTAGAAGAAAGACAAATGAATTCAGCCTTCAGATTCAATTAGCCTAGGGCCTCTTCACATTGAGCAAGATAACACAATCGTATTCTAATCCAAGTCTTGGTCAGTCTGGTAATTTTATTTATTTTTATAAGAAATGTATAGTCTGCTTATCAGAAATCAATACATAATAATAAAATTTAACTATGCAGAAAAGAAACAATATAAAATGAATGTTTTGTATCCTTAAACCACAAGTTCAACATGTTCAGCAGAATGCAGTCTATTAATGTCCTCTCCTGCACCATAAGACATCTTTCCATTCAACAAATGCTTGCATTTCTTCTTGAAAACGTTAAGAGATTGCTCAAGTGTAAGGTCCTCAGTCAGGTAAAAGGTTCCAGCACGTGGGACCTGCCACTGAAAACAATCATGCATGGCCAGAGCCGTAGCCAGACCATTTCACACCTATGGCCTAGTGAAAAAGTGCCCCCTCACCCTGAACACAACATACAGCAGCACGAGCCAAATGTAGGGGGCTTTGATTTTTATTTTGACCCAGCAGTTTACTCTAGCCTCTTTGGACTTCCAGCTCAATTGGAACCAGTGTAGAGATCCTGGCACCATGAGTCTTCATTCGCAAATACCGAGGATCTTTTTTTTCCCCCTTATTTTTCATCTCCGCCCAACTTACTTACTACAGTCATTGCAGTGTCAGTCCTGGGCTGGGAGCCATTCACCAGGGCTCCCTTCAGAATCCTCCAATCACTGGCCCATAATCCATCCAACAGGTGCCATCCCCCTTCCCAGGCATGCCTTCCCCACACACAATTAAATATTATACATTCATAATACCAGATTTTACATGAAAAAAGACATTCTGAGGTAAAAATATCACTTATAACAACATGTACATTATATTTGCATGCAGAAAACCCTGCAAAAATGTAAAAGGAAAAGGGCATTTGGAACCCATTTGGTATTACGTCTATGGTAACGCATGTTAGAATTAGGCTTGGCCCTCAGAAACTGAATTACAGTTACATTGTAATAAACCTCCCATACCAAAACAGCACTGCATGCAAGCACTCAAACAGTAACAATCCTACCTATGAAAAGGCAACACTGTAAATATTACACCAGCACCTAAAACACCAATAAACCTCCGATTAGGAAAAAAAAAATTAAAACCATACTAATAAAAATGATAAATATTAAAAAACTGACCAATGGAACATCCAGTAATTAAAAGTTAATATAAAACTTTTCCAAATGCCAATAAAATATTTCAAAACAGCTGATAAACAAAATAACACCCAATAATTAAAATTAATAAGGATAAAATCAATCCCTTGCTTTCCATACCTGGGATTAGCAGGTGGAGTGGGGGTTGTTGCACATAAACTTTCTCCATGCTTTTTCTGTCTCACATGATCAACCATACACACACTCACTCATGCAAGCTTTCTCATATGCTCAGTCGTACACACACACACACACACTCTCTCATGCTCAATCAAACACAAACATGCTCATTTGCTCTTTCTCTCAAGCTCAACTATATGCATACACACATTTTTGTTCTATGTTTTTTATGCTGAACTATTCACATAAACACATACTCATATGCTCGCTCGCTCTCTCTCATGCTAAAACATACATACACATGTTCAGACACTTCCTCTTTTATGGTCAACCATATAAACACCTACTTATTCACTCTCTCACGTACTCAGTCACACACACACACACACACGCTCATATGCTCCCTCTCACATGCTCAGTCACACACATGCTCATATACTCTTTTTCTCTCTCACATGCTCACTCACACATACACAGGCTCATATTCCCTCTCTCTCTCACTTGCTCAAGCACACACACACACTCATACGCTTTTTCTCTATCCCACATGCTCAGTCACACATACACAGGCTCATATGCTCTCTCTCTCTTACTTAATCACACAAACACTCATATGCTCTCTCTCTCTCTCTCTCACGTACTCAAACACACACGCCGTTGCTCCTATGCTCTCACATTCTCAATCATATGGTCATATGCTCTTTCTCACATGCTCAGTCACTCGCATGCTCTCTCACATGCTCAATCAGACACAAATACCCACACCATATGATCTTTATTTTCCCCCTCTGGAAGCACAAGGGGCAGCAGCAGCAGCCTCCTCCTTCAGCCCCCAGGGACCATCAGACCCTTCAGCTTTCTTCTAGCCTTTAATTGTGCAGTGCTGCTCCTGCTTCTGACTTGGGGAGAGGGCTGGGGAGGTGGGCCGGAGGATGCAGAGGGAGCTAAGGCTTCTTGAACCCTGTGGGCCGTGCTGCTTCTCACCGCAGAAGCAGGGTGAGGGAGGAGGAGGCCGATGTCCCTCACGGCCCCCATGGGCCATGCTGCTCCTCATTACCAGAGTGGCAGGGGGAGGGATGGAGAAGGAGGCCAATGCGCCTCACGGCCCCGCAGGTTGTGCTACTCATACTGCCGGCGTGATGAGAGTCCCGTGGGCTGCAGCTGCACTGTTTCGCGCTGCCGGGGCGGGGGAAGGAAAATGAACCTGCTGCTTCTTGCGGCCCTATGCTCCTCACTGCCAGGGAGGAGGAGTCCGATACCTCCGCGCTACTTCTCACTGCGGAGGGGGCGGGGACAGAGGATGCTGCCGATGCTTCAGCGCAATGGCGCCCCTGGTGAATGGCACCTCTGGCCGTGGCTCTAGATCCAGCAGAGGCGTGACTGAACAAAATGGTCACCGCTCAGAGTGCTCATAGTTTCATTTTCCCTTACAGAAATTTGATGAAGTCATGACATGCATCTGCCAGATGGGATAGGCTGATTGAAAAAGTGGTGAAACATGATTGGTCCTGTTCTTTCCTTGTATCATCCCCGACTGGATCCACTCAAGTACATAACATGCAGTGCATTTCTTCCCCATAGACTTTAATGGGACTTAGATTGATTGAGCTGAAAGATTAAGATCTTTTCAGGAAATGCACACTTTGAGTCAGTTGCCCCAAACCACACCGGAAATCAACTCATTCATTATATTCTCCCATATGGATGGAAGCAAATGCACATCCCTATTGGTCTCTGTGTCACCGTACAATACCATAATGAAATTACAGAGCTGCATTGGGGAAGATTCAAGTTGCAGAAGAGTACACATCCTGACACCTCCACACTCAACACTTAGCTGGCATTTGGAATAAACATCTCGCCCGTTTTAACGGGCTAAACGGCTTGTGGTGAATAAAACGGAGAATGTCATAATGCCTTTCTGTCTCTCCATGGTGAGACAGCACCTTGAGTAGAGATGTGCAGCCCGATCGGGTTTTTTGTTTATCGGCTGTGCCCGAGCCGATAAACAAAAATCCCACCCCAACCTTTTAAAACGGCTCCCTTAGCTTCCCCCACCCTCCCGACGCCGGCCGTCCATTACTACTACCATGTGACAGGGGCCGGCCAATGGCACGGATACCCTGTCACATGGTAAGGGCAAAGGGCCATCGGCACCATTTTTATTAGTGGCAGCCGACGGCCCGAGAGCGGGAGATCACTCCCGGAATCCCCACTGAATCACCAGGTAATTTTAAAACGTTTTGTGGGGGGGGGGGGGAAGATAAGGGAGCCGTTTTAAAGGGTCGGTGTGGGTTTAGGGGTTGTTTTTGTGTGCCATTTTTCCCACCCTCCCCCAAAACGATAAGAGAACCCCACGAACAATTTTGTGGGGTTTTCCTATTGGTTTCGGGGAGCCCCCGATTTCTGACAACTTTGAAAATATCGTATGATATTTTCAATCGTCAGAAATACGATTCACATCCCTAATTGAGTACTGTGTACAATTCTGGTCTCCACATCTCAAAAAAGATAAAACTGCACTGGTGAAAGTACAGAGAAGGGCGACTAAAATGATAAAAAGCATGGAATGGTTCCCCTATGAGGAAAAGTTAAAGAGGTTAGGACTGTTCAGCTCAGAGAAGAGATGACTGAGGAGGGATATGATTGAAATCTATAAAATCACAAAAGGACTTGAATGTGTAAATGTAAATTGGTTGTTTACTGCGTCAGATAATATAAGGACTAGGGGGCACTCCATGAAGTTAGCAAGTAGCATAATTAAAACAAATCAGATTAAATTCTTTTTCATTCAACACACAATTAAGCTCTGGAATTCATTGCCAGAGGATGTGGTTAAGGCAGTGAGTATAGCTGGGTTTAAAAAAGGTTTGGATGAGTTCCTGGAGGAGAAGTCCATGAACTGCTATTTATCAAGTTGACTTAGGGAATAGCCACTGCTTATTAAGAACATAAGAACATAAGAAAATGCCATACTGGGTCAGACCAAGGGTCCATCAAGCCCAGCATCCTGTTTCCAACAGTGGCCAATCCAGGCCATAAGAACCTGGCAAGTACCCAAAAACTAAGTCTATTCCATGTTACCATTGCTAATGGCAGTGGCTATTTAATGTTATCCTCTCCCTTTCTTCTCTTCTCCCAGTTCTAATACCTTGTTATTTGTAGCTGCTTCCTCCACACTAATAGGTTACTCAATTGTTCTTTGTACACCCCTGTTTTATGTAAACCGGCATGATGTGATTGTATCATGAATGCCGGTATATAAAAATTTTAAATAAATAAATAAATAGATAAATTCTCTAAGTGAACTTAATAGCAGGTAATGGACTTCTCCTCCAATAACTTATCCAATCCTTTTTTAAACACAGCTATACTAAATGCACTAACCACATCCTCTGGCAACAAATTCCAGAGTTTAATTGTGCGTTGAGTAAAAAAGAACATTATCCGATTAGTTTTAAATGTGCCCCATGCTAACTTCATGGAGTGCCCCCTAGTCTTTCTACTATCCAAAAGAGTAAATAACCGATTCACATCTACCCGTTCTAGACCTCTCATGATTTTAAACACCTCTATCATATCCCCCCTCAGTCGTCTCTTCTCCAAGCTGAAAAGTCCTAACCTCTTTAGTCTTTCCTCATAGGGGAGTTGTTCCATACCCCTTATCATTTTGGTAGCCCTTCTCTGTACCTTCTCCATCGCAATTATATCTTTTTTGAGATGCGGCGACCAGAATTGTACACAGTATTCAAGGTGCGGTCTCACCATGGAGCGATACAGAGGCATTATGACATTTTCCGTTTTATTCACCATTCTCTTTCTAATAATTCCCAACATTCTGTTTGCTTTTTTGACTGCCGCAGCACACTGTACCGACGATTTCAATGTGTTATCCACTATGACACCTAGATCTCTTTCTTGGGTTGTAGCACTTAATATGGAACCCAACATTATGTAATTATAGCATGGGTTATTTTTCCCTATATGCATCACCTTGCACTTATCCACATTAAATTTCATCTGCCATTTGGATGCCCAATTTTCCCGCCTCACAAGATCTTCCTGCAATTTATCACAATCTGCTTGTGATTTAACTACTCTGAACAATTTTGTGTCATCTGCAAATTTGATTATCTCACTCGTCGTATTTCTTTCCAGATCATTTATAAATATATTGAAAAGTAATGGTCCCAATACAGATCCCTGAGGCACTCCACTGTCCACTCCCTTCCACTGAGAAAATTGCCCATTTAATCCTACTCTCTGTTTCCTGTCTTTTAGCCTTTACTGGCATTAGTAGCATGGGATCTATTTAATATTTGAGTACATTCCAGGTACTTGTATCCTGGATTGGCCACTGTTAGAAATAGGATGCTGGGCTTGATGGACCTTTGGTCTGACCCAGTATGGCAACTTCTATAATATGTTCTTATATAAATTTTGACAAATGAAACCCAGGGAATCAAATTCTAAAACAGGTTCTCAAATTGTCCATCATTGCTGAAAAACATCTGTTCATGTCTGCTTCTCAGTAATGTAAAGAGAGAGAATATCCTGAAAGAGTTAAAAAAACCCCAAACTTCTTATATCTGTCTAAAATTCCCTTTTCTATCTCCTGTGTCTGGCCTTCAAAGCTTTGTACAGATTTTCCATCAAACATATGTCACTCTAGCTCCTAATAAGTTTAGTTGAAGGGTTTCTCACAGTGAAAAAAAAACAAACCCTGGATTGTTTCAGGCAGTGATTTACAGAGCGATGCATGGGGTCCACTCAGTGCTGAATGAAGGAGAGATACTGGAGGATTAAAAAAGACAGAAGGCCAGAAAGGAGAAAAAGTAGAGAGGTGCAAGAGGAACAGGAAAGAAACAGAATGAGAAGTTGAGGCAGCGAAGGGAGAACAGGAAAACATGAAGGAAGAAAAAGACAGAGAAAGAGAGGTAGAGGGAAAAAAGCAGAAAAGTGGCAGATTAGAAGACTGGAAAGAAAATGTGAGGCAGCTATATAGAAAGAGAGATGAGAAAGGACAGGCAAAATGAAAGGAAAACTAGAAAAGATAAAACAATGAAGAGATGTAGAGAGCGTGAAAGGAGACACTGATGTAGCAAAAGAAGAGATGGGAACAGTAAGAGAAGCAGAAAAGACAAGAAGAGAGAAGGATGGTAAGTGTTAGGAAGCAGAGATGGAGACTGAAGGAAGGTGCAGAGAAGGAGAAAGAAATGAGTGACAGAGGCAGGAAAATAACATGCATAGTACAAGAAAAGAGAGCAGTAAGGAAAGAAAAAGAGGCAGGAGAAGCGAGGAGGAAGAAAAAATGAAGACATATTTATTCCCTCGTTGCTTTCCCATTGGCCAACCTAATGCCCTATTTTGGTTTTGACTTCCCAAAGTTTCTCTGTGCTGGTTTTAGTTTCTCCAAGACACTGAATCTGATTGGTCCATACCTGGTGCATGAATTAATCGGATTCGACTCCAAGCGAGGTCCTTTGTGATCCTGTTTCAAACATGGCTGCTCCCCAGGAAAGCTGTGTAATTATGCTGAAAAGTCCTGACTTCATGGTGAAATATTTACTTGATAATAGGGTAAGCATTGCTGCTAATTATTGTGTGCATGTTTGAAATGTGGCACAGTACCCAGATGGTACAGTTGTCTTTTAATCATACGATAGTCACATTTTCTGAAAGCTAAAATGCATATTAGGAGCCCTTCTTCTAATTATGGAAAGTGAACTTCAATTGAAGCTAGTGCTGTCCTACTGCCGTGAAATCCTCTTTAGGTACCTGCTGTGCTACTTCTGCCAAGCATGGGGGGTAATAACATCTAGACGTCCTACCTTCCTTGGGTTTGTCTGTGTAGGATTAACATTTATATACAATATCCTATGCATGTGTGTGTGTGTCCATGTAATATACTTCCTCCCTCTCTTTCTTTGTGACCCTCTTTCTTTCTTTCTGGCTGCGCTTGCCTCATTCATGCTGCATAGCCTCCTTCCTAAATCCTTTGGCTTCTCTCTTCCTTATGTTTTCCACTCTTCATGACTACTTTACTACTCCCCTCCACTTTCCGTCTCCACTTTCCTTCTTCAGTTCCCTCTCTGGCTATACTGTTCATTCCTCTTCCCCCGAGTCTGCTCTCCTTTTAGCATCTCTCGTGATTCTCTCTCCCTTCCCCCCCCCCCTCCCCCCCCACTCTCTCTCTCTCTCTTATTCACTTTAGTCCTGTTCACATTTTTGGCAGTTAGCAGGATGTACCACCTCACCCTCCTGCCAGTCTTATACTGTTCATTCCTCTTCCCCCGAGTCTGCTCTCCTTTTAGCATCTCTCGTGATTCTCTCCCTCCCCCCTCTCCCCCTCCCTCCACCACTCTCTCTCTTATTCACTTTAGTCCTGTTCACAATTTTTGGCAGTTCTCAGGATGTACCACCTCACCCCCCCTGCCAGTCTGGATATTCAGCAGCAGGTGGAATTGTCCCGGACAGCCGCTTCCTTTCCATTCTTTGACTTGTGGAATAGGATTTTTCAGTCCCACTTCTCTCCCTGGTCATAATCTGTAGGGGCTGATGGTTCGAGTTTCTTCGATCATCAGTCACTGGGAGGTCCATATTCAGCCACAATCCAGTTGAGCAAGTTAGCCAGATAAACATATTCAACTAACATTCAGCCTGCTCAATATCAGGTCTAACTTATCGGGCTAACTTAGGGGGGGATTCATGAAGCTACTTTATCATGGGAGAGGCCAAATATCACAGGAGGCGTCCCTATGATATTTGACCTCGCCCCAACAAATTATTGCAGCATTACCACGGTGCGATTTTTTTTATCACAGCAAAAACGCATGACAAAAAAAATCACGCCACAATACACTTCATTCCCACATGATGGTGGCCCACCTCGGCAGGGGGTGCCAACACTTAAATGGCCAGCAGCCCAAAAAGTGATCCCCCCCAAAAGGCAAAAAAAGTTACCCCAGGGTCTGATGGAGACCCCTGTCTGCCCCTCCCCCTCCCCCCCCCCACCCCACACACATGAAAAAAAATACTTATGGCACATGCACAGTAATGGCCCATTCTCTTCCTTCTCCCCTCCCCTCCCTTTTAAAATTGCCCTGGACTTTGCACCTGATCTTTACATGTACTTTTAGAGGTCCATATTCCGTAAGGGGCAGATTTTAAAAGCCCTACGCGCGCCGAGCCTATTTTGCATAGGCCTGGCGACGCTTCCATTGTAGCTGCTGTCATATTGTGGGTTTAATGTGTTATGTTGCATGTATTTTAAATTGTGAATGCTATTATTGTACTTCGCACTGGACTTGCTATGCAAGATGCAAATTAGAATAAATTGTTAAATAAATAAATACATACATAATTCCAGGGTTTCCAATTTCTGATTCAGCTAAATAGCAAATGATGAATACACGCAGATCAGAGCATTTCACGTCAATGGCAAGCTGCCAGAAAACTTCAGCAAATGATCTCTGGGCAGATCAATTTCTTTCTGGTCACAATTGGTTATAGATAGTTTGTTTTTTTCTAGCGTTCCAACCCACAAATGGATGTATTCACGTAGCTCGTATGATGACTGACTCAAGGAAGGATAGCAATAGCTGTGACTTTATCTCAGCCTCTGCAGAGTTTTCAGACCTCACCCTACCAGGAAGGTGTCTGGACTGCTATAGCTGTATCAATAGCACAGGGACAGCCTTCCCTATCCCAACTAAATGATTCCAGCACTACTCTGGATCCCCAGTTCCAGACTTTCTCTTAAGCAGGAGATCTCCATAATGACCTGGCTGCACTTCAATTTCAAATTCTCAACAGAAGACACTTTCAACCTCAAGAGTCCTCCTCTCACTAACCAGAAGACTCCAACCTCAGGCATCTTCCTCTTACATCCTACTTACTAATATTTATGTATTTTATTTATTTAACAGTTGGTTTTTTTTGTTTTGTTTTTTTTTATACCGACCTTCATAGTAAATTAATACAAATTGTAGGGGTGATCTGGACTGTACCAGGATTCTAGCTTTTAGAAAACATTTCCAGAGTAATAAGAATCACCCTAAATATATTACAAAGAATGATCCCTATCTTCAGTGCATAGAAAAGAATCCAACCATCAACTTCCAGTCAAAACCTGTAGAGCAGAGACAACTCTTTCTATCAACCTCTAATCAAAGCCTCTAGAGCTGGTTCCCAGGTTCTGACAAATTCTTAGCAAAGTATTTACAATAATTCCATTAAACAAAAACAAGGGATGTATTTATTATTCTTTGTGAAGGAGCCATAATGAGGTCTCATTCAAATTGAATTGAATGAAAGTAAAATGAATCCATCCATGAAATCAACTTTAAATTTATTTTCTTGTGGTTAAATTGGAAATATATTCTAAATCACTGCTTTACTGGTCCCCTGTTGCTCTCTCTCTGTCTGTTTGTTTTACAGTATATTCCAGACATGTTATGAGCTGGCTCTGAATATGTGAGGCTTTTCATAATTTGTAGCTGTCAAAAAATGGCTTATGGTACTTGTGGTAATTCGAATAGCTGATATATTCTCAGTGGCAGTTGCAGAGGCAGGGAGATGAGTGGACACCAATCTTTGGAGACATATGCTTAGGGATCCCTATTCATCCCTCAAGATAATGTAATCCTATCCTCGGGACATCAAATGATGGGAGACTTTTCCTTAGTGACAGATGGGTCCATCTTCCAAATTTATTTAGTGAATTCAACATGGGTCAAGCAGATGGTAAAGTGGAAACTGATGGCGACAGAAGGAATGAACGTTGTGCCTGTAGAGTGGACAGGAAGAGCCATCACTCTCATCCTCTCCACGAATCTGAGCCCAATGGTACCGCACCAGTGCTGATCACACACCACTTCTATGATAACCAACAACTTCAAACTTTATTTCTGGGTGTAACCAGTACTATTTACAGGCAAATAATCAGGCAGCATTATAAATACTGAATACATTGGAATTCATTGGAATCCAAAACAGTCTGAGTAAACATTCCTTTCTTTTCAGCTACACTGTACTCAGATTTTGAAAGCATCTATATTGTAACAGTTAGTTACCTATTACTCAAACCCTCCACTCCTTCATTCACCACATAATAGGAATATAAGAATTACATTCCCCCTCATTACCAGTATCTCGGTATCTCATTATGGGTCCTGGTCACCACTCCCCTGTGTTTCTCAGGCCCATGACTCATAGCAATATTCACATCCAAAGACAACATGCAATTTCACTCCCATGATCTACTCACGACTCTTAGTCACCCGTCTTCCCACTCATTTTCCACATATCTCACTTCCAATAGCATGTACTGTAGTTTTCCCTCGCCTCCGCCATGTCATTTTCTCGGGTGGAGGAAAATCTCCCCACTCAAACTGGGGTGGTCCACAGGCCCACCAGCCCGCAGGCTGGCTACTCCAGGCCACTCCATCCTGGAGGTTCCCTTCCTCTGCCAGCTCCAGCCTAGAACAGGCAGGAAACAAAAAATGGGCAAGCTCCTGCCAAATCCTCCAACTTTTATACCTCCCACTCTAGCATTCCCCCTAAGCACAAACCTCAGATTCTTAACAGAACCCACACACCCCTTAAACCAAACCAAATCAACACATTACAATGCTACTGTTAGGAAGCGCTAGGAGAGCGGTTCCACTTTCCAGGGGATTGTGTGTTCTTGGACCACGGCTCGACCCCAGAGGAACTCCGAAGAGGTGCCGAGGCAGGCGAGGCATGCCTGAGCATGGGCTGGACAGGAGCAAGGCTGGGCCCGGCCTCCGCTGGACCTCCACGCTTCAGGAAGACCAACAATGCAATGATGGTCTTTGAATGGTCCTCCGACCATTCCAAGCTCTTTTGGACCTGCCGCTGGGTAACGGCAAGAAGCAGCAGGCCGGACGGAGGCCAGGGGCAGACGAAGGTTCAGGTAAAGACGTGGATCCGTGGATGAAGACTCAGGTGAAGATGTGGATACTTGGACTGTGGAGACTCAGACTAGGAACTTGGAACGTGGATTCAGGAACAAGGTACTGAAGACGAGGATTCAGGAACAAGTACTAGGTTGAGGCTGCGATGCAACGCACCCTACAAAGCCCACCCACAGGGCTGGTTACGGACCACGCTGGATGCGGGGCAGACTCTAGACAAGATAATGGAGCAAGTGAGAGGAACAAGTCCCAGAAACTGTAGAGGCCTGCACCGGGGCACACCCTACACAGCCGCCTGTGGCTGGTTGCGGACCACGCTGGGATGGCACAAGTTCAAGCAGAGTCTAAAACATGGACGGAGCAGGCACAAGGGGATCCAATGGCCGGGATGAGATTCAAGAGACAGGACCTAGATGGGATTAGGCTTCAAGCAAGGATGACCCTCCGGAGGCTTGTGCTGCTGGTGAGAAGGCTGGCCTTGTGCCACGAGGTGCCCTACTCAGCCCGCCCATAGGACTGGTTCCAGACCACGACATGGCATGCCAGGAAGGGTGGCGATGAGGAACCAAGGGTTCAGGACATCAAGGCTGGATCACGGAACATCAGGACTGGATTACGGACATCAGGAACATCAGGACTGGGTCATGGAACATCAGGAACATCAGGACTGAATTACAGAACATCAGGAACTGGATCACAGAACATCAAGACTGACCATGGACATCAGGAACGGAAACGGACATCCGGACAAGACATGGAGCTCCAACGAAGAAAAAGGAACACAGGACCTTGAAGAAGTGATGGATCACCAAAGACTCCTGGGGCAAAGGACAGGAACAACCAGGAGCATCTAATTCCTTGTGAAGGCAAAGTTGGACTGGCACAGGGCCCTTTTTTGTAGGGCTGAAGCAAGGCAGGTCGGTGATATCATCATAGAGGGCCAGGGGACCTTTTCCCGCCACTGGCCCTTTAAATGCAGAGCAGAGGTGAGCACCCGCACCTAAGGGAAGGCAGGAGAGAGTCAGACACGGTGGCGTCCTTGCCACATGGAGGGCCCAGGAAGAGCGGCTCCCTGCCGCGAAGATGAACGAAGCCTTAGGCACCGGCAGAAGCAGACATCGGCAGAGGCAGCTCTCTTGCTGTCCGAGGACCCCAGGAGCACTAGCAGCATCTTCGGCCGCGAAGAGAGGCTCCCGGCGACTCAGCCTTTCCGCGCAGGGCAGGAGAAGAACACCGCCTCCGTGCCACGGAGGACGGCGTTGGTGGCGGACCTCCGCGCTGAGAGCAGCTGGGAGAGGTAGGGGACGTTCACAACAGCTACATCTTGCAACGTGCCATCCAGGTGTCATTTGCTAGTATTACAATGGTTAACATTCAAAACATTTCCCAACAATGAGATTACAATAGCTGCTTTTGTTATAGAAAAGTTATATTCTTCAAGGGGTCAATATTCAGTGGCCACAGAGTGGTCAAAGATAGCCAGAAAACGCTAATCTGTTATCTTTATCAAAATATTCATCAACACCTAACGGCTTAAATGTATAATTAAATGTCTGGATAAATCTGATGGTACAAAATTTGCACAGTTTGATTTAGGGCAACTTTTTCTGTGACTGCACTTAGAAAAATGTAGCTGGTTAGTGTAGAATATCAGGCTAAGATGCTAAATAAAAAATCACACCCAGGCATGCCTGTTGTGTCCGTTGGTCTCAGACGGCTTCGACCTCTGTGCCTCACCTTTCTTCCTTCTCTCTCCTCAAGCCTTGGGAAGATGGCTACTGCCACGTCTTCATGCCGCTCTCTCCGGCGTCCCCGGAATGGCAACGGTGTTCGCCATGATTTTCCTGAGAGCCTTTATCCACGTCATGGCGGGAACCTCGGGGGCGTCCCCTCCGAGTGACATCATCACATCCTGGTATTTAGCCTGTCCTTCGTTTGCTAACAAACCGAGTTAGCAAGGATTGAATTGCCTCCGGTCTAAGCTGCTCTGCCGCTTCCCAGCTGCCGCAGGAAGCCCTCTCTGCCCTTCGGGGTATTCTTCACTAACCTGGGTACCCGCTCCTCGGGGGCCCTTCTGCTCTATTTCAGGTACCTATCTTGGGATATTGCTCCTCGAGGGCCTGCTCTCCCTAATCTGGTGCCTGCCACTGAACAACTTCTGCCTGCCAGGACCTTCTATAATACAGCTTCTGCTCAGTGAGTACTGCCTTCAGTCTGTCTCACCTTCAGCTTCAGCGCTCAAGGTTTACATCTGGGACCTGTCCCTGCTACACCGCGCTGCCTATCACCTACTCGAATGTGAGACTGGTCTCCTCTGCTGAGGACCCCTGGACTACTTCACTGGACTACTTTCACTGCTGCCCGCCCCGGGCAGTACCATCGAGCTGTACAAAAAATACTACTTCTCTTTGTCTGCATGTATAGAGTCTAGCCTAGTACTGTGGTTCCTCACGGGGCTCCTCCCCGTGGGAGTGGCCTTCACCGCAGTACCCAGGAATCCACTCCAACACCTCATAACCATAACAATGCCCCAACCTGCCCTCTTTTTCTTGTGCACAGAAATTTTTGCCGGACACTGAGGGGGAATTGTTAACTGGTTAGATTTCTGCAGTTAAAAACTGATTTTAACTACATAAATCTGTTGAAACTGTTGAAATCCGGAAGTGGATCCTTGGGCCAACCCTTGTTGGGAAGTGGTCGGGAGGCAGACACGCACAGCCGTAGATGGAACTTCGCCTGGAAACCCGTGACGCCCCCAGAGGAGCTGTGAACGCCCGGGTCGCTAGGACTTAGGTGGCTTCACCCTGGAAGTCCGAGGTCCCCCCAGGAGGAGCCCGTAGGGACCCGGACCGCTGGGACTTAGGAGAGGACTGGCGTGGAAGACCCGGACCGGAACTGGAACAGGCGTGAAGGCAGGAGAGAGAGACGTACCGTGAACAAGGCAGGCAGCTGGAGTCTGGAGCGAGAAGGCAATCCGAGGTCAAGGCAGGCAGCAGGAATCAGAAGCGAGAAGACAATCCGTGGTCAAGGCAGGCAGCAGGAATCAGAAGCGAGAAGACAGTCCGGGATCAAGACAGGCACAGGAATCTGAAAACTGGGAAGCTGAAACTGACAAGCAGAAACAGAGGCACCTGGAGCAGCAACTAATCCACCGAAGTGAACTCGTTGCAAGGCAAAGTAGGAAGGAGTGA
This sequence comes from Rhinatrema bivittatum, assembly GCF_901001135.1. Classification (NCBI taxonomy): domain Eukaryota; kingdom Metazoa; phylum Chordata; class Amphibia; order Gymnophiona; family Rhinatrematidae; genus Rhinatrema; species Rhinatrema bivittatum. Next base: position 260,406,076 of record NC_042621.1, read on the forward strand.
AGGCGACTTAAATTCCCCGCCGGTGCTGACGTCAGAGAAGGGGCGGTTCAGCACATCCGGGTGCTGGACCGTCAAAAGCCGGCCCCTCGCGCGCGCGCGTTCCCCTTCGGGGGCGGAGCCATCTCCCGAGCTCGGCAGCGTCCTCCACGAGGAAGGATCACCGCCATGCGGCCAGGCCGGCCCTGGCTCCCGCGGCTTGCGGCAGACCCCCGGACCCAGCTGAGGAGGTAGGAGCCCGGTCGCTGACGCGGCGACCGCGACGACAACAGTACCCCCCCTCTTACGCCCCCTCCGCAGAGGCCCTGGCTTTCCGGGATTGTCCATATGAAACTGGTGTAGCAGTGATTTGTCCAAGATGTTCCGAGCCGGCTCCCAAGAATTCTCCTCGGGACCACAACCCTCCCAAGCCAAGAGGTATTCCCAACGACGGCCGTGGAAGCGGGTATCCAGTACTTCCCGCACTTGGTAAGTAGGATCCTCAGAGGAAGAAGATAATGCATCCGTAGTTGGACGATGGAACCGTGAGAGTACCACAGGCTTCAGCAGGGAAACGTGGAACACGTTATGTATGCGGAGAGAAGAGGGAAGGCGAAGTCGGTAAGAAACTAGCCCAATACGTTCTGCTATTTGAAAGGGACCGCAGTACCTAGGTGCCAACTTACGAGTTCGGTTAGGCAACTGGATGTTTCTGGTACTCAACCATACTTTGGTGCCAGGTAGAAACACTAGGGCTGGCCGCCGGTGGCGGTTGGCACTTCGTTGGGATTTCTCCGAGGCTGTGACAAGTCTCTGTTGAATTAGTCTCCATTGCTGATGGAACTGACGGGCAACAGTCTGAGCGGCTGGCGAAGGAACGGAGATAGGAACAGGTACAGGAGGTCTCGGATGGTGACCAAATACTACCTGGAAGGGGGTTTGTCCAGTAGCTGCATGAGTATGATTGTTGTAGGCGAACTCGGCCCAAGGAAGCAGGGAAACCCAGTTAGTCCCTCTCTCGGAGATGAAACTTCGAAGGAAACACTTTAGTGACCGGTTCATGCGTTCAGTTTGTCCATTACTCTGCGGATGGAATGCTGTGGACAAATTCAGCTGCACCCCAAACTTTTTGCAAAGAGCACGCCAGAAACGCGCAGTAAACTGTGGACCTCTGTCTGATACAATACTCTGCGGAAGGCCATGGGACCGAAAGATGTGCTGAGTGAATAGTAGCGCTAGCTCTGCTGCTGAAGGTAATTTAGGCAGAGGGACGAGGTGAATCATTTTTGAGAAGCGATCCACGGTAACCCATATTACCGAGTTACCCTCAGATACCGGCAAATCCACAACAAAATCCGTGGCGATATGGGTCCACGGCTCCGTGGGTATGGGTAGTGGTTGCAGAAGACCCCAAGGTCGGCCATTGAGAGGTTTTTGTCTTGCACAGACCGGGCAGGAATCTACATATAGTCGTACATCTTGTCGTACCTTGGGCCACCAATAGTAGCGATTTAGTAGATCGAGAGTCCTTTCTCTTCCGGCGTGACCTCCGGAGAGGGAGTCGTGAGCCCAGGCGAGAACTTTTTTGCGATCTCTGCGGGCAACCACTACTCGCCCAAGAGCAGAAACTGTGATACTGGCTACCTGGATCTTGGCAGGATCGATGATATGTTGTGGAACCTCTTCTTTTTCTTCCTTTACTTCGCAATGGGACAAGGCATCCGCCCGAACGTTTTTTGAAGCTGGACGATATTTCAAAACGAAGTCAAAGCGATTAAAGAAAAGCGACCAACGCGCTTGTCTGGGATTTAGGCGTTGGGCTTGATTCAGGAACTCTAAATTTTTGTGATCCGTGTAAATGGTCACCGGATGAAGAGACCCTTCCAGCCATTGTCTCCATTCCTCCAGCGCCAATTTAATTGCTAGTAACTCCTTATCCCCTATCCCGTAGTTGCCCTCAGCTGGAGAGAACTTCTTGGAAAAGTAGGAGCAGGGTAGCAGATGACCGGCACTAGAGTTCTGAGACAGGACTGCCCCTACGGCCATACTAGAGGCGTCCACCTCAACGAAGAAAGGCCGTGTCGGGTCTGGATGTCGTAAACAGGTGTCCTGGAGAAATGCCTCTTTTAAAACTTCAAAGGCTCTACAAGCCTCTTGAGGCCATACTCGAAGGTCCGCGCCCTTTCTGGTTAGAGCGGTTAGGGGCGCCACCAATCGGGAATACTGAGGAATGAAGTGTCGGTAGAAGTTTGCAAATCCTAGGAAACGTTGCAGAGCCTTTAGACCCACCGGCCGGGGCCATTTCCTGATGGCGGACACTTTGCTGGGATCCATACGGAATCCAGTCGCAGAGATGATATACCCTAAAAAGGGCAAGGCCTCTTGTTCAAAGAGACATTTCTCAAACTTTGCGTATAACTGATGATCCCACAAGATCTGGAGGACTTGCCTAACGTGTTGCCGGTGGGAGATCAGATCAGGAGAGTGAATGAGGACGTCGTCTAAATACACAATTACGCATGAGTGCAGTAAATCCCGAAGAACCTCATTCATTAAGTGTTGAAACACGGCGGGAGCATTACACAAGCCGAATGGCATCACAAGGTATTCATAATGCCCGTCCCGGGTATTGAACGCCGTCTTCCATTCATCCCCGGGACGGATACGGACCAAATTGTATGCCCCTCGGAGATCCAGCTTCGTGAAAACTCGGGCTCCTTGAAGTCTGTCTAATAACTCAGGAATTAAAGGAAGCGGGTAGCGATTCTTCCTAGTAATGGCATTGAGTCCGCGGTAATCTATACACGGCCTCAAGGTACCATCCTTTTTGGCAACAAAAAAGAAACCCGCCCCTGCGGGAGACTTCGAAGGCCGGATGAACCCTTTCGCAAGATTTTCGGCAATATAATCCGACATAGCCCGAGTCTCAGGCTGAGACAAGGGATATACTCTCCCACGAGGAGGAGTGGAGCCTGGAAGCAGGTCGATAGCGCAATCGAAAGGTCGATGCTGTGGTAACAGTTCCGCTTTCTCTTTGGAAAACACATCTGTGAAGTCTGCATATGGAGACGGTAATAAGGGTCCGGTATTTGCCAGCAGAATCTGTTGTCCCTTCTTAGGTTGAATGCAAGAGTGAAAACATTTGGAACTCCATCGGGTGATCTGGAAATCCGTCCAGCGGATCTCAGGAGAATGTTGCTGAAGCCAGGGTAATCCAAGAACCACCGGATGTACCGATCTTCCGAGAATCAAGAAAGAAATCTTCTCGGTATGAAACAAGCCAGTCTGAAGAATAAGCGGTGTGGTAACCGTGGAAATACAGCCAGACAGGGGTGTGCCCTGAATCGAAGTAACCCTTAAGGGGGGTTCACGAGGCTGTGTGGCGAGTTGAAGCTGTTGTACCAAATCCTTTGTAATAAAGTTCCCTCCAGCCCCGGAGTCGATGAGGGCCTGGGTCTGAAACGAACCACCGGGATATCTCAAGGTCACTGGTACAGTACATTGAGGAGCTGCTTTGAGGCAGCCTAGGGAGCACTCCTCTCGAACACCTAGGCGCAGGAGTTTTCCGCCCGTTCCTTGCATTGTGCAAGGAAATGACCTTTACCGCCACAGTACAGGCACAGCCTCAGATCGCGATGACGCTGCCTCTCCTCGGGCGACAAAGAAGACCTCCCAAGTTGCATGGGCTCTTCCGTGGAAGTGTCAGCCGGAGCGTTGGAACCCCGAGCCCCCGAGTTCGCCGACCTGGAGGGCACAGAAGAAAATGAGGACAATCGTCGGGAAGGACGCCCCTCCTTAGCTCTTTGTTGAAGCCGACGGTCAATGCGTCCTGCCAAGTCGATGAGGCCTTTAAGGTCCTCCGGAAGGTCGCGGGCCGCTAACTCATCCTTGATCCGGGCTGCCAGACCCTCCAGGAACACGCCTCGGAGAGCATCATCTTGCCAGCCTACTTCTAGGGCGAGCGTGCGAAACTCCAAAGCATAATCTGCAAGGGGCCGCGAGCCCTGCCGGAGCTGGAGCAGTTCTGAGGTCGCAGAGGTCAGGCGTGCAGGTTCATCGAAGGCTGCCTTGAAATCCTCCACAAATCGATCTAAATTACTCAATGCTGGATCATTCTTCTCCCACATGGGAGACGCCCAATTCAATGCCCGCCCATCCAGGAGCGAAAAGATATAGGCCACTTTGACGCCATCCGATGGGAACTGATTGGGCAGGAGAGCAAAACGCACGAAACATTGGTTTAAAAAACCGCGGCAAGCCTTGGCATCTCCGGAGTATCGGGACGGAGCCGGAAGCTGCGTGGGCGAATGAAGTGTTACCACTGGAACTGGTGCGGGTACTGGTACTGGTACCGGAACCGGAGCCTGAGGTTCGGTGTCCATGCGCATAGCCAAGCGTTCCACGGTGGCAGCCAGAGAGTCTAACACTTGCTGTTGCTGGACCAGACGCTGAGCCAGACCCGGAATGGCCTGTAAGCCGGCGAGGTCTGCCGGATCCATGGCCTTGCAAACTGTTGAAACTGTTGAAATCCGGAAGTGGATCCTTGGGCCGACCCTTGTTGGGAAGTGGTCGGGAGGCAGACACGCACAGCCGTAGATGGAACTTCGCCTGGAAACCCGTGACGCCCCCAGAGGAGCTGTGAACGCCCGGGTCGCTAGGACTTAGGTGGCTTCACCCTGGAAGTCCGAGGTCCCCCCAGGAGGAGCCCGTAGGGACCCGGACCGCTGGGACTTAGGAGAGGACTGGCGTGGAAGACCTGGACCGGAACTGGAACAGGCGTGAAGGCAGGAGAGAGAGACGTACCGTGAACAAGGCAGGCAGCTGGAGTCTGGAGCGAGAAGGCAATCTGAGGTCAAGGCAGGCAGCAGGAATCAGAAGCGAGAAGACAATCCGTGGTCAAGGCAGGCAGCAGGAATCAGAAGCGAGAAGACAGTCCGGGATCAAGACAGGCACAGGAATCTGAAAACTGGGAAGCTGAAACTGACAAGCAGAAACAGAGGCACCTGGAGCAGCAACTAATCCACTGAAGTGAACTCGTTGCAAGGCAAAGTAGGAAGGAGTGAAGGCGACTTAAATTCCCCGCCGGTGCTGACGTCAGAGAAGGGGCGGTTCAGCACATCCGGGTGCTGGACCGTCAAAAGCCGGCCCCTCGCGCGCGTTCCCCTTCGGGGGCGGAGCCATCTCCCGAGCTCGGCAGCGTCCTCCACGAGGAAGGATCACCGCCATGCGGCCAGGCTGGCCCTGGCTCCCGCGGCTTGCGGCAGACCCCCGGACCCAGCTGAGGAGGTAGGAGCCCGGTCGCTGACGCGGCGACCGCGGCGACAACATAAATCTTCAGAATATCAACCTCCTCCCCTCCCATACTCACTTTTTGGGTGGGTGGAGCTATCCGTAAGGAATTTATTGGGAGTTATAGAATTTACGGAGTTTTGGAAACCTGTACTTCACTCGTGTTTAGTAAGCAATTGATGGGCATGTATATGGGGATGATCTTATTAAGGGGTCCTGGTAGAACTATAATCCATATGACCTGAAGGTCAAGTGGTTTATTCTTGTTACTTTAATCCTCAGAGAGAATGACAGTTTACTGAACCCATTGTAGTGTTTATTCATTATGGTACAGTCCATTTAAATTATGGACATTAAATTCAAATCAGCTGCTACTCTGAGCATAGGTTTTGACCGAAAAGACAAATTTTTGATGGCAGACAATATTTTACCTCAGTTTAAAAAAAAAAAACAAAAAACCTTCTTTCAGTTTCTTATTTCTAAAAACCAGGTTTAACAAAGGTGCCAGCTGTATGGATTCTGTGGCTGCTCGGGCACCTCCAGTGTTAGGGTCGCCAAATGTCCGGATATTTTCCAGACAGTGCAGAATTTTGGGGTGTTACCCAGAAGGAGTGCAAAACTCAGGGTTGCCAACGGTCCATGAAAACCAGCAAGAAATAGATCTTTCTGCCCTTTAAATCCACTGTTTCTCTGTTCCAGCTCCTGCTGACATGATAGGTTCACAGATGGGAGTCAGAAGTGATGCGTGATTGAGATGCGGTCTACACTTTTCAAACTAAGGGACCTTTTTACTAAACCTTTTTTTTTTTTTTTTTTTAAATCATTTTGTGACTATGAGGAGAATGCTTAGAAAATAAGGCTTTTTGTGAGGTATTACAAAATCCATTATCACAGCTCTCGCCTAACTCCATGTGAAGTGACACAGATGGGATTTCACTGATTCACTTTTTCCATGTTTACTTATCATAATTTCACTGGAAATGTGCAAGTTGTTATCTCTGCAGTCTCATTGCTCCTACTGTCTAAAGTTATGAGCTGAAAACTAAGATGCAGCAGGCCACAGCTCACAATATTTTGATTAAATCATAAAAGATAATTTAATAGGATTTAGAAATGCAAGTAGTAAATAAAGCATATTCTTTAACTGTGCTCTGTTGCCACTTTAACAGTTTTCTGCTGTAAATAACTGAAGAATATAAAAAATAGATTAGAATATGTTCTTCCCATTTCTTAAATCATGTAAAATGTGCAACAGTAAAATAAAAATTGGGTTCTCAGTAAAAATCTGTCAAACTATTAGTAAAAATGCTTTTCAAGAGTTGGTAATCCTGGCTAAATTTCTGGGGCTTGATATTGAGCTGCTATCCGGCTTCCTAAGTTAACCAGATAAACTTATCTGGCTAACTTTGCTGAGATATTCAGTGGAATGGCCACAGTGCTGAATATAATTGGCTATCTTAAAGTTAGTCGGATAAATTTATCCAGCTAACTTTAGGGAAACAGAATAGTCTGTCATAGACTTTTTTGCTAAGCGGGGTAACACAGAATATTGGTGTTTATCTGGCTAAATATCTGATTCACTAAGGGTTTTTCCCATAGATGCAAAATGGGAAAATAGCCTTAAATAATCTGGCCTTAATTTAGCCAGACAAGTGGCCCTGCCCTGCCCCTCACTTAACTTGCTACATTTTTAGCCAGCTAAATCTGAACTTGGTGTTGTGTCTGTCAGTTCCCAACGTCCTCTTTCTGCCCTCCTTACCTCTTTGGCACCTCCCTCTTCGACCGCCGGAAGATTGGTTGCTGCGGTGTCCTTCTGCCGAAGTCCTCCGGCGTCCCCGGACCGACTAGATGCTGCAACCCGCCATGTTTCCTGGAGGTCTAGGGGCATGTGCGCGGCCCCGACTGGGGCGTCCCCCTGAGATGACATCACCCGCGACGGATATATAAGGTCTTAGAGGCCTGGATAATCGTTTGAAGGATGAGCTGGCCGCTCGCCAAACACCTGACTCGCTGGACAAATTAATAGCCTTGGCCACTTGGATCGATCACAGACTCCGGGACAAGGTGAAGGAGCTCCGGCCTAAGGTATTACCTGGGTTGAAACAGGCTAGTGCTGTCTCTACACCTCGGATGGTTCCAGTCCCTGCTGCTGATACAGATGAACCTATGCAACTTGGTCACGGTCGCTTGACCTCCAAAGAGAGAAGATTTCGGAAGAAGCTCGGCCTTTGCATGTACTGTGGTCAGCCCGGCCATAATGTCTCCACATGCTCCATTCGTCCGGAAAACGAATGGGCCTAAGTTCTGCAGGAGGACTGTTCTTAGGACATACCTCGACATCTCCTCCGCTCTCTCTCCCAGTCTCTTTGACCTACGGACCAATTACGGTTCAGACTCCTGCCCTGGTGGACTCAGGGGCAGGAGACAACTTCATTCTCAGACGTCTAGTGGAAGACCTGAGGAGTCCCCTCATCAAATTAGAAGATCTACTACTGTGTTGCAACTTGAAGTGGGCTTTGGAGGATCTCAGTGACGTCCCCAGCAGCTCAATCCATCGCTGCTGATATCTATAACAACATACTCGGTGAATTTTCTTCCAAGACTCAAGATCTACCTGTCATCAATGCAGAAGACGACTTAGAATACAAAGTCGAAGAAGTCCTGGACGTTTGTAAAAGAGGCAAGACTTTTGAATACCTTCTAAAATGGGAAGGTTTCGGCCCCGAAGAAAACACTTGGGAGCCTCAGACCAATATCCTGGACAAAGAGATGCTTTTTCAGTTCCACCTCGTGCATCCTTCAAAAGCTAAGCCTGGTACCCGAAGATGAAATCACCCTTTGAAGGGGGGTACTGCTGTGTCCGTCGGTTCCTGATGCCCTCTCTCTACCCTCCTTACCTCTTTGGTGCCTCTCTCTTCGCCCGTGGGAAAATTGGTTGCCGCAACGTCCTTCTGCCGAAGTCCTCCGGCGTCCCCGGACCAACTAGACGCTGCAACCCGCCATATTTCCTGGAGGCCTAGAGGCGCGCGCGCGGCGCAGCCCCGACTGAAGTACTGGTGATGGCGCAAACCTCAGGGGCATCCCCCTGAGATGACGTCACCCACGATGGATATATAAGGTCTTAGAATTTGCTAACAGAGCGAGTTAGCAAAGGTTATGGGTTCAGGTTACTCTACCTAAGTTACTCTGCCTCCTCAGACTTACCAGGGATACCCGCTCCTCGGGGGCCTCGCTCTCTCCTTTGTTTTTCAGGTGACATTCTGGAACTGGTACTCGCTCCTCGAGGGCCCTCGTTCCCAGACTTGCTCTGTATTCTCTTCTGCCTGGAAGTCATCACTGCCAACTACATCAGTGAGTTACCATCGCTCTCTCAGAGCTTTCCCTGGAACCAGATACTCGCTCCTCGAGGGCCTATACATTCCAGCTTCTGGGCTTCTATGAGACATCGTGTGAGTGTTACCATCAGGTTTGGTACATGAACTCTGCATTCCCTGCCTACTCACTATATTTCAGTTTCTCTACAGCTCAGCCTTCAGGGATCGCTGATCCAGTATCTGAGGGACTACAGCCCAGCCAGGCATTCCAGCTCACTACTGTCACCTCTGGTGGTTCAGTATACTGTCTAATAAAAGAACTAGTGTGTGTCTGTCTCCATACTCTGAGCCTGACCGGTGGTCCCTCTTGGGATCTTCCCCCAGGGGTGTGGTCATCTGCCACCGGTCCAAGGATCCACCCACAACTCTCCTAAATACCAACAGATTGCTAACTCCTATCTGATTGATACTCCCAACAGATAGCAGCTCCTAACACTTGGTCAGCTATATGGCACTGAATACTGGGCCCTTGGATTTTAGTCCTCCAATTAGCAAAGAATCACAAGCAAGCTCTCATCCTTCCAATGGCACCGGTAGCCCCTGTGACTAATAGGTCAAAGGCTATCGGCGCCATTTTGATGCGAGGCAGGCCCGAAAGTCAGACGGTACGGAGGGAGAAATCCCTCGCGGGACCCCGCTGGACCACCAGGGATGTTAGTAAGTCTTGGGGAGGGATCGGGGTGGTGGGAGGGGTTGTATTACAGTGAATTTTAATGCTTGGGGTGGTTTTTTATTTAAAAAAATAAAATGTGTCCCTCCCCCGTACAAACCCGAAAAACTAATTTTCCTCATAGTTCAGGGAAAATCAGTTTCGGGGTTCAGGGCCCCCGACCCAAGACAAATTAGGCAATTTCATTGAAATTGCCTAATTCGTGATAAACAAACCACATCTCTACTAACCACCAGCACCATCCACCTGGCCAAAATTGTCAGACAGATGATGAAATGTTAAGAGAAATTAGGGACGTTAACCAATTTGGCAGTGCAGTAATAATGGGGAGATTTCAATTATCTAAATTGAAACACGTGGTATTTAAAGTTTTGCAAAAATTATAACGCTGTATCCCCCATCCCCATATCTCCCACCTCACAAGCCCTCACCCTCTCCCTCATTTCCCTTCTACTCATTAACGCCCAATCCCTGAAACAAAAAACACACCTTCTCCATGATATCTTAACTGACTCCAAACCAGAGTCAGTTAAGATATCATGTAACTGAAACCTGGTTTAAACCCTGTGACACCCCTCTCATTAACCAACTGCCTTCTGAAACCTATGACATTTTCTCTATCCCCCGCAAAAAGAAAAGAGGAGGAGGCCTACTCCTCATAGCTAAGAAAGAATTCAAGCTCACCTCACAATCCTGCAATATTCCCAATCAATACGAAGTAGGCCTTTTCAAATCACAATCCCTACAAATCTGCCTTATCTATACCCCTCCTGGTCTACTAGAAAAAGACACCCCCCCCCCCTTATCGAATTCCTCACCATCTCCCTCTCTCCCGACATCCCCACGATACTCCTTGGCGATTTTAACCTTCATGTCAATTCCACACCACAATCCCCGCCATGCGAAGCCTTCATCTCTTCCTTAGACGCAATGGGTTTCACACAACTTATTCATTCCCCAACCCACAAAGCCGGTCATACCCTTGACCTTATTTTCACTAACTCACTCATCAACATCATCCACTCCCCCACATGCCTCCCTGTTCCCTGGTCTGACCATTCCATCATCAATACAACCCTCTCTCTACAAACCCCATCCCCCTCCTTTCCTTCTCAGCCTAAATCCTACCAATTTCGTAAAACTTGCCCCCTAGACACCCTTGCAACGGCTTGCTCCAACATCCCAAACCACATTGACCTGGAGACAGCAGATAGTGCTATATCCTCCTGGGCAGAAACTACCCGCAAAATTGCTAACAACCTATGTCCAATCATTCAAAAAACAATTACACAAACCAAATCATCCAAAAAACCCTGTTACACCCATACACTCAAAACCCAAAAAATCCAGCTTAGAGCAGCTGAAAGACACTGGCGCAAACACCCCACTCCTGCCACAAAAACCATCTATTACCAACTCATGCATGCATATAGAAACGCCACTCAAACAACAAAAAAAGAATACTATGCCAAGAAAATTCACCACCTCCAATTCAACCCAAAGGCACTATTTACCTTAGTCTCAAATCTTACCAAATCCAACGTGTCTTCACCCCAAGTCCCCTCCACACAGACCCGATGCAACGAAATTGCCATTTTCTTTAAGAACAAAATATCCAACATCACTGCCAAGTTTACCTCTAATACCAAAAATTCCCCAAATACCAACAGCATAACCCCCCCCACCCCACATACACCCACCATCCTCTCTTCTTTTGAACCCTCCTCAACTCTAGAAATAGAGAACATCTTAAAAAAGATGAGACCTTCCTCCCATCCCTCGGAAACTATCCCTACTAAACTCCTACTCGCTATCCCTAAAACTATAGCCACTTCACTCTCCAAAATTGTGAACTGTTCTCTTGAACACGGCCTGGTCCCTAACTCCCTGAAACAAGCTGTGGTCAAGCCCATTCTAAAAAAACCCTCCCTTAATCCATCCAATCTATCTAACCTCCGACCCATCTCCAATCTCCCTTTCCTCTCCAAAGTCATTGAGAAACTAGTAAACTCCCGCCTCTCTGACCACCTAGAACAATCGAACATACTCCCACCAACACAATATGGCTTCCGAAAACACCTCAGTACGGAATCCCTACTCCTCTCCCTTACAGATACCATCATCAAAGGATTGGATGCTGGTAATGCCTATCTCATTGCCATGCTAGATATTTCCGCCGCATTCGATACTGTAAATCATAACATCCTCATCAACACTCTCATCAGTATAGGAATCTCAGGTACTGCTCTATCTTGGATAAAGTCCTTCCTCCAAAACCGTACTTACACAGTCCTCACCGACAATTTTACATCCCCCCCTGTTAATCTTGACTGTGGCGTTCCCCAAGGATCCTCCCTCTCTTCCACCCTATTTAACATTTATATGCTCCCCCTTACAAACCTCCTCTCCAACCTTGGTATTACACACTTCATCTATGCAGATGATGTGCAAATCCTCATCCCCTTCACTAACTCCGTGCTCACCGCACTCCAAAACTGGAACACTATTCTCGCCTCCATAAACAAGCTCCTCACTGACATGCACCTAGCCCTCAATCCTCAAAAAACTGAACTCCTCCTCATCTCCTCTAGACAAGCGTCAATACCCATTCCCTCCACCCTCCATTCCTCCAACTTTCTCTCTGACACAAGAAACCTGGGTGTTATACTTGATAACCAACTAACCTTCAAACCATATATCAAATCTATCCTTAGCAGCTGCTATTTCAAATTACAAACCCTCAAAAAACTCAAGCCCCTTCTCTATTTCTCTGACTTCCGTACAGTACTCCAATCTATAATTTTTTCAAAAATTGATTACTGTAACGCTCTCCTACTTGGACTCCCTGCTACTCACATCAAACCTTTACAACTCCTTCAAAACGCTACTGCACGCATCCTCACTAATGTTAATAAGAAAGACCACATCACCCCCACCCTCATTGATCTCCATTGGCTCCCCATTCACTCACGAATTATCTACAAGACCCTTACCCTCATCCACAAAAGTATTACCAACGAACATTACAACTGGCTAAACCCACCTTTCCTCCCTCGTACCTCCACAAGACCCACCCGTTCCGCCCTCCGTGGAACTCTTATTCCTCCTTCCATAAAATCCACGAGACTCATCTCCACCACCAATAGAGCCCTTTCCCTCGCAGGCCCCTCCCTTTGGAACTCTATGCCTCTTGACCTACGCACCGAAACCTCCACACCCACTTTCAAAAAAAACCTCAAAACCTGGCTCTTCCTCCAAGCATACCCCCAATCACCATCATCACCTAATAACACTCCAACCCTAACATCATCTCTTACCAACACCCCCCAATCAGGACCTACACCCAACACCTACCCCCTCGAACCCCACTAAGGAATTACAATTGTCTCACTTAACCTTTTGCATATGAAGAATGTTACTTTGTACAACCTTACATCTAACCTCACTTCAATGACTGTTGTTTTCGCACTTATACGATTTTGTATATAACCAGTGTACATATCAATTGTTCCTCTAATCCCTGTACATATCTTATCCTTATATGTCTCTGTCTCACCCTCCCCCTGCCCCATCCCTTGTCTCGACTACCTACTATCCCTCCCTCCCCAAGTTATTTAGTTACTTGCACTGTTACTACGTTTTTTGTTTCAAACTGTTTTTTGTAAAGGCATTGCCTATATATCTATTGGTTGTAAGTTACATGTAAACCGACACGATGTGCAAACGGTTGTCGGTATATAAAATCACCTAAATAAATAAATAAATAAAATAAATATATCAATATTTTCATATGATTTTAAGGACCACCATACCACCCCCAGTGCTCACAAGTTAAACTTGCATTTCATGCACTTCATTGGGGTCACTTTTAATCAATTGGTCCAAATAGCTCGCATCCAAGACACCAAAGTTCAATTTTTTAAGTTTTTTGTTATATATAAAAAGAATCAACTTCCCTTATTCATGGGTTGTCGGGATCATTCATCCCGTAGCTGTCGGGGTCACTCGTCCCGACAGCGACCCCGACAGCGTCCCGACACTCGTCCCGACAGCGACCCCGACAGTGACCCCCGACAGCTATGGGATGAATGATCCCGACAACCCATGAATAAGGGAAGTTGATTCTTTTTATATATAACAAAAAACTTAAAAAATTGAACTTTGGTGTCTTTGGATGCGAGCTATTTGGACCAATTGATTAAAAGTGACCCCAATGAAGTGCATGAAATGCAAGTTTAATTTGTGAGCACTGGGGGTGGTATGATGGTCCTTAAAATCATATGAAAATATTGATATATACAGCGTTATAATTTTTGCAAAACTTTAAATACCACGTGTTTCAATTTAGTTCATTTCAATCGTGGGATTATTTATCAAGAGAATTTTTGTATTTGAGATTTCAATTATCCCAATATTGACTGGGTAAATGTAACATCAGGACATGCTAGAGACATAAAGTTCCTGGATGGAATAAATGACTGCTTCATGGAGCAATTGGTTCAGAAACCAACGAACGAAGGAGCTATTTTAGATTTAATTTTTAGTGGAATGCAGGATTTGGTGAGAGAGGTAACATGGTGGGGCCACTTGGCAATAGTGATCATAACATGATCAAATTTAAACTAATAACTGGAAGGAGGACAATAAGTAAATCTATAGCTCTAACACTAAATTTCAAAAGGCAAACTTTGAGAAAATGAGAAAATAGTTAAAAAAAATGGAAAGGTGCAGCTGTAAAGCTTAAAAGTGTACAACAGTTTATTTATTTATTTATTTATTTATTTATTAACTTTTATTTACCGACATTCGTGCAGCACATCATGCCGGTTTACAAAGAACTCAGGTGGGCGATACAATAAAACAATAAAACAAAACAATGTACAGAGAATAAAATAAAAGTAAAACCATAACAATGTAAGCTTAGAACAAAATACTATTTCTTACAAAAGGACACATTAACCAATCATGATCAAAAAATAAATTAAGCCGTAGGGGGGATGTTGTTTCTTCTAGGGTATCCATGGGTGGTGCGGGGGGAAGCGGGGGAAACATAGGATGGGGTGGGGAAAATTCGAACAGAGGGGGCTGGGGAGAAATTAAATTTGGTTTGTGTCGGGATAGGCCTCTCGGAATAGCCATGTTTTGACTCCTTTCTTGAAAATTTGCAGGGATGTCTCTTGGCGTAGGAGGGTGGGGAGGGAGTTCCAGAGGGTGGGGGCAGCGACGGAGAAGGTTCTCTCTCTGGTGTGAGTAGAATGTGCTGCCTTTAGGGATGGGGTGTGTAGAGTACCTGCATGGGTTGTTCTTGTGGACATTGTTTAAAAATACAGTCTTAGAAGCGCAGTCCAGATGTATTCCATGCATTAAGAAAGGTGGAAGGAAGGCAAAATGATTACTGTCATGATTAAAAGGTGAGGTGAAAGACTATTTTAGCCAAAAAACAATCCGTCAAAAGTTTGAAGGAGCCATCTGAAGAAAATAGGAAAAAACATAAACATTGTCAAGTTAAGCGTAAAACATTGTTAAGGCAGGCTAAGAGACAATTTGCAATAAAGTTGGCCAGAGAGGCAAAAACTCATAATAAAAACTTTTAAAAATATATACGAAGCAAGAAACCTATGAGGGAGTCGGTTGGACCGTTAGATGACTGAGGGGTTAAAGGGGCTGTTAGGGAACATAAGGCCATTGCAGAAAGACTAAATTAATTCTTTGCTTCTGTGTTTACTAATGAAGATGTTGGGGAGATACCAGTTCCGGAGATGATTCAGATGAACTGAACCAAATCACAGTGAACCTGGAAGATGTAGTAGGCCAGATTGACAAATTAAAGAGTAGCAAATCACTTGGACCAGGTGGTATGCATCCTAGGGTAATGAAGGAACTCAGAACTGAAATTTCATATATATTAATTAAAATTTGTAACCTTTCATTAAAATCATCCATTGTACCTGAAGACTGGAGGGTGGCCAATGTAACCCCAATATTTAAAAAGGGCTCCAGGGGCGATCCGGGAAACTATAGATCAGTGAGCTTGACTTCAGTGCTGGGAAAAAGAGTGGAAACTATTCTCAAGATCAAAATTGTAGAGCATATAGAAAGATATGGTTTAATGGAACACAGTCATCATGGATTTACCCAAAGGAAGTCTTGCCTCACAAATCTGCTTCATATTTTTGAAAGGGTTAATAAACATGCAGATAAAGGTGAACCGGTAGATGTAGTGTATTTGGATTTTCAGAAGGCATTTGACAAATTCCCTCATGAGAGGCTCCTAAGAAAACTAAAAAGTCGTGGGATGGGGCGATGTCCTTTCGTGGATTACAAACTGGTTAAAAGACAGGAAACAGAGAGAAGGATTAAATGGTCGATTTTCTCAGTAGAAAAGGGTAAACAGTGGAGTGCCTCAGGGATCTGTACTTGGACCGGTGCTTTTCGATATATTTATAAATGATCTGGAAAGGAATACGACGAGTGAGGTTATCAAATTTATAGAAGATACAAAATTATTCAGAGTAGTTAAATCACAGCAGATTGTGATAAATTGCAGGAGGACCTTGCGAGACTGGAAGATTGGACATCCAAATGGCAGATGAAATTTAATGTGGACAAGTGCAAGGTGATGCATTTAGGGAAAAATAAGCCTTGCTGTAGTTACACAATGTTAAGTTCCATATTGGGAGTTAATACCCAGGAAAAATATCTAGGCATCATAGTGAATAATACATTAAAATTATTGGCTCAGTGTGCTGCAGCAGTTTCAAAAAGGCATACAGAATGTTAGGAATTATTAGGAAGTGAATGGTGAATAAAATAGAAAATGTTATAATGCCTCTGTATCGCTCCATGATGAGACTGCACCTTGAGTACTGTGTGTGTACAATTCTGGTCACCACATCTCAAAAAAGATATAGTTGCACTAGAGAAGGTACAGAGAAGGGCAACCAAAATGATAAAGGGGATGGAACAGCTTCCCTATGAGGAAAGTCTACAGAGGTTAGGTACTGTTCAGCTTGGAGAAGGGACGGCTGGGGGGGGGGGGGGTATGACAGAGGTCTTTAAAATCATGAGAGGTCTAATAGAACAGGTAGATGTGAATCGGTTATCTACTTTTTCAGATAATAGAAGGACTAGGGGGCACTCCATGAAGTTAGCAAGTAGCACATTTAAGACTAATCAGAGAAAATTCTTTTTCACTCAACGCACAATTAAGCTCTGGAATTTGTTGCCAGGGGATGTGGTTAGTGCAGTTAGTATAGCTGTGTTTAAAAAAGGTTTGGATAAGTTCTTGGACTTTCAAAGGCCTGCGAGTGTAAAAACTGGGGTTTACGCGCATGGTCGGGACTTGCACGCGCCACGCGCATTTTCAAACAGGCCCGACCATGCACATAAACTTAGGTTCGCGCATAAGTGCCAGGCCCTGAAAAAGGGGCAGGCTGGGGGGTGAGGGGTGGGGCGGGACGGGGGACAGCCAGGACAGCAGCTATTAGCAGCTCTTCCAGGGAAGCGCGCACTGGCAGCTGGCCGGCGCATGGAGATTACTGCTACTCCAGTGCAGCAGTAAGTAATCAAATACAAAATTTTGGGAAACGTAGGTTAGGTTTAGGGGGTGGGGCGGAGAGGGGAAGAGGGAGGAAGTTTAGGTAGGGGGTTGGCGAAGTTCCCTCTCAGTCCGCTCCTTAATTGGAGGGAACTGGGGAATGGGAGGGAAATGGGGAAGGCCTGATTGCATCGCCGCACATATTTAACGAAAATTTGCCCCCCCCCCCGAGTGCGCCGCCCACACATACGCCCGCGGAATTTAAAATCTGGCGTGCATGTGCACGCAGCTATCATATTTTATAACATGCATGTGCTGGCACGCGCATGTTATAAAATCAGCACATCCATGTGTGCGCTGGGAACCGTGCACTCCTTTTAAAATTGACCCTTTAGGGAATAGCCACTGCTATTACTGGCATCAGTAGCATGGGATCTTCTTAGTGTTTGGGTACTTGCCAGGTTCTTATGGCCTGGATTGGCCACTGTTGGAAACAGGATGCTGGGCTTGATGGACCCTTGGTCTGACCCGGTATAGCAATATCTTATGTTCTTATGTTCACTCAAACAGTAACAAGTCTACCTATGAAAAGGCAACACTACCCAAAAGCACCAATATAGCTCTTTTTAGCAAAACAGAACAAGCCAGGCTGCTATAGACCCGACAGAGAAACTACTTGCTAGCAGAATATCTCACTTTAGTCACACAGACAGACTCAAACCAAATACAGAATAAAGAGAATAAAGTATAAATAGATAGGTGCATACAAAACTTGAATAGGAAACTCTGGAAGCCAGACTCTATATGAAGTGCAACACTGGAAAAGCAGAAATATCACAATTCCTCATAAAACATAAAAAAATAAAATTAAGAAATATAAAACATCATTCATAATAGGAAAACCATACTAATAAAAAGAATATTTCAAAACAGCTGACAAATAGAACATCCAATAATTAAAGAAACATAGAAAAGTTTTTAAACATTTCCCAAACACCAATAAAATATTTTAAAACATTAGAAACATCAATTAACACCCAAAATTGAAAATTAAGACCAAAAAAAAAAAATCCCTTGCTCTCCATACCTGGGAACCTTTGATTTCCAGACACTCTGTATGGGGGGAGGGGCACACCCTTGCAAACATTTTCCTCTCTCTCTCTCTCATATAGATACTGTCACAGATGTAAGCCCTTGGGCTGTGGTGTGTTTGACGCACCCTAGCAGGAAAACCCACTAGGCCCACACCGATAGCAGGTGTACTCGCTCTTACAAGAACTAGGACTTTCATCTATACCAGGCAGCCCTGTTCCCCATAGCTTGACCATTGGGTTCCAGGGGCCGGCAGGGCTTAGGCGAGGGTTCTGTAAGGAGTGGTCAGATGAAGTCAAATAGCAGGCTGAGGTCAGGACAGGCAGCGAGCAAGCGATGTCAAGCTCGGAGCAGGTGCAGATAAGGCAGCATAGAGGTCCAGGCAAATAAAAAAAAAAAGGTCAGGGCAGGCGACAGTCCAGAAGTGAAGTCAGAGTCCAAGACCAGGATCAAAACCAGAAATCAAGCAGAGTCGGACAGACAAGACAAGGGCAGAGCAGAAAGATCGTGGAGGTTGGAGCTGGCAGCGTTCCCTATATACTGAGGACAGCCATCGAGGTTGTAGACAATGGCAGCATGGGAGAAGGGCTCCAGCCACTTCCTGGTGTGTGGAGTCTGAGCAAAAGGAAGAGCAAGATCCTGACTTCGTCTCCAGTTCTCGGGGCCATTTGAGGTCTGATGGACAACTATATTCAGTGCATGGGTGAGTTGCCCTTATGGGACACTAGTGTTGAAACTTCTACTGCTGAAGTTTCTCTAAGTCATTGCATGTGTTGCGCTGGTGGTGGACCCTTGGCCCGAGGTGGTGTTCACTCTACCCGCAGGGCAAGCCCCCATGGGTCCCCACCATCGGGAGGTGGAACAGGCTAGGAGACGGAGGCCGACTGGAGCTTCACCAATACCAGCCCTTGTTCCCCGCAGGTTGAGCCCTTTGGTGCTGGGGCCTGCTGGTCTTAGGCGGGCTTCCGTATGACGACTCCCAATTGGTGGTAGAAGGGTACGCCGAGGACCAGCAGAGGAATCAGAGGACCAGGGATGGTCCGGACAAGGCAGGGTTCCAAAGACTTGGACGCCAACAGGAACAGAGTTGAACAGGGGGCGTCCAGGTAATAGTAGGCTAAGCCTGAAAGGCCAAGTCCGTAGGATACTGAAGAGAAGACCAAGGCACACAAGCAATTGTGGAGACCTGTTGCCAAGGCAGGGAACCAGTGGCTGGGCCCTGCCTATATACAGAGGCCCAGTGATGTCATCATCCTCTTTAAGAGTGTGAGAGTCACACACAAGCACGCCTAAGCCAGGGCCCAGATGAAGCAGGACGGCAGCGTCACTCTGCAGCCCACACTGGGAGGCCTGCCGGGTGCAGGGAGGAACCGCGGAGGAGTCAGAAGCGGTAGAGGAGGTTACAGGCGCTCAGGGATGGAGGCGGCTGCCGACTGCCGTGAGCAAAGATGAACCAGGGCTTACAGCTGGATTCCTGGGGTGAGTAGGCCCGGGCACGAACCTACCATGGCCAGGATGCGTAACAACATGGTTCAGCCTCCTCCTCAACCAAAGATATCCTTGGCCCTAGAAGCATCGCAAGCTAATCTTATTTTGGAAGTTCACAACCCTCCTAGTTCCAACATGGATCAAGCAGGTGTTCTACCTATTAGATCTCTTCTAGTTACTGCTGGGAGCCCTGATGTTTCTCTTCCCAATATATCTTTTGGACTCCCTTTACCAACAGCTATAACTTTTCCCAGTGGGAATTCTACCACTTTTGAGGAAACCAACATCATAACTTTGAAAGATATTTGGAAAATGGTTGCCAAGTTGGACCAAACCCTGACCCAGACTGTCTTTCAGCTCTGCAATTTCTTAACTAAAACTAGAGATAAGTTTGAGGAACAGGATAGTTGTTTGAATATTTTGGGAAATACATTATTTCTTAATGCTACTGTAACATCTGTGCAAAATGCAGGGTTATCCTCTGTAAAAGATAATTTGATAGTA
Organism: Rhinatrema bivittatum; assembly: GCF_901001135.1. Lineage (NCBI taxonomy): Eukaryota > Metazoa > Chordata > Amphibia > Gymnophiona > Rhinatrematidae > Rhinatrema > Rhinatrema bivittatum. The sequence continues at coordinate 260,426,006 of NC_042621.1, forward strand.
CATAGTTGATTGGAAGCATTGGAAAATTCTATTCGATTAAGAAATTTGTGGTTCCTAAATTTCACAATTGCAAGATAGTTGTCCCCCATAGAAATGTTTATAAAATATCTTAAAGAGATTTTGGTTATGTCAGAGGATCAATTATCCCGTATATCAAACATGTATTATTTACCTAGGCAAAGAGGGTTAAATGTTGATTAAGGATTGCCTGTATCCTCTGTACAAGATAGCCCTAACATTTTTGGAAGCAACTTTGATAAAGTATCCACCAGGGCTACAGTAATTATTTCTTTCAGTTTAGAGAAAGACAAAGATTTCGTTTTCCAAAAATATTGCAAGAATAATGACTCTTCTTTTTGCGGTAATAACATACAAGTTTCTCCTGATGTCTGTCGGAAGATACAAGTAGAAAGAAAGCATTTTTTTTCCTTGAAGCAGAAGGTGGTGTCCCGAGGGGCCACCTTTTTCCTTAAAACCCCATGTAAATGCTTAATTACTTTTCAAAATAACCAATTTGCATTTGATGATCCATTACTTTTGGAAGCATTTATCTCAAATAAGAACCACGAAACAGTACAGGGCGAGGCTAGGTGAAGCTGAAAGGTAAATACTTGTACCCGTGTCTCTCCTTCTCGTCTGTTGTTTTTCATTACTTCCTTTGGTTTCACCTCTCTTTTGAAATGTGGACTTGTTTATGGACTTGTGTATTATAGATTCGAGTCCATAATTTTCTTTCCTTGTTGGTCTTTCTCCCTGTGATTTTCCTTTATATTACCGTATGATATTTTGCAATGTAATAAAATTAAATTAAAAGAAAAGGATAAAAGCATGAACAGAACATTAGCAACAGAGACCGAAAGGCTGCTGTGGAAGCAGGAGACTGTGAAAGGAGGACAGCCGAGAATAAACAGAATAATGTCTGTGTAGACAGGACAAGTTTACTTGCGGATAGGGCTTTCATTATTGCCCTTTCTATGACCATTCATACTAATGTGAGTTGTTCCTCACAGTGATTGTCCACTACTTCTTAAACTGAAGAAATAAATGTATTTGTGTTTCGGCTGAACAGGAAGCCTCATCATTTCAGGTGGTTCCTATTATTTGTGCTTCCGAGATGACCTTTCCACCGCATAAGGAATTTACTAGGTGACAGCATGGTTCATATCTCCGTTAGCGCTCATTCTTTAATACACAACCCGGGAAGAATTCTGCTGAATTAATTGCAAGTCTTATCAATGGAATTCAGACCCAGAACAATAGAGTAAATTATTTTGGAAGAGTTTGACTTGATTAATGACCTCAAATGTATAGAAAATGAGTTTAAAATAAAGTCTTGTCAAGGTGTGTGCAATCTGCAATAGGCAGAAATTGCCCTTTGACCCTTTTCATTCTTTCTGCCTGTTTCAGGCAAACATGCGGATGCAGAGCAGCACCTTTTCTGCTCCGATGGGTTGTATGTGGTTTGGTGATTTGACGGACGGACATGGCTACATAACTGAATGTTCTAACATACTTGGGGTTTACAGATATAGTGCTGTTGCCACAAAATACTTTCCTCAGGGACTAAGAGCAAAGCATTTAGGTGACTTTTTCACATAAATAATACAGTAACTGCAGTTTCAACTATTGGTCACCCCATCAAGCATCACTTTAACAGCAACGTCTAGGACTGCTGGGATAAATGAAGAATGCACTAGATTTTTTGCCCACAGACCAGTGCTGAATTAACACAGACAAAGCTATACCTTGGTTACACCCCAAGAGCAGGTAAAGCTCGGTGCATGCATATTTACGTGCACGCTTTTGAAAATCTAAAGTAGGTATGTGAATCATGTCCCCCCTTCTCCCAGAATGCCTCTTTCTAACACGCGTAAAAGTATGCTCTACGTGCTTGCGAATGCTTCTCTGTGACCCGCCGGGAACATAGGGTTGTGCAGGATAGAAATTCATTACATTCGGAAACATGAGTGAAATGACTTTTGTGTGTATTTTTACTTGCACAGTCCTTCTGGTAACTTTTATAAAGCTATCATGGGCATAAAAGCGGGGCTTATGTGCATAAATCCTTTTCAAAAATGACCCCCTTTATTCTAATGTATCATTTTAAACAATTGCATGATAATACAAAATCACAGAAAACTAATGAATATAGCTCACAAATTCTGAGAGAAAACCCTTCATACATTTGGGTCTTAAGTTAGTAAAATACTGATTTAAACATAAATGTGCCTGTGTTCTCCACAACCGTGTCAGGTGCGTACTGGCCGCCTCCTCCTTTCAATCCCAAAAGATATCCCTAACCCTCCCCTCCTCCCCCCTTACAATTTCAGTTAATTTCACTGTGAATCAAGGTCTCTGGCATAATATTATTTGCAAACAAAGACCTTTATTGGATGAATATGGCCGCAGCATAGGTCAAAATGCAAAACCAAATCCAGCCATTAATTAAACAGTAGACTATTATGCAATCCCTATAGGGTGACCACACCCTCACCTGAGTTGCAGTTCATAAAGGCTCATCGCGTATCATGCTAATACAATATTCTGGTGCTGGGGATGCAAGGCTGTCAAGGACTAATCATCATCACATTGGATCCTTAGACTCTATGGGGTAGATTGTCAAAGGGTTATGTGTGTAAAATACGTGCGTAACCCCCAAAAACCTACCCCTGCGAGCGCCGAGCCTATTTTGCATAGGCTCGGTGGCGCGCGCAAGCCCTGGGACGCGCGTATGTCCTGGGGCTTCGAAAAAGGGGAGGTCCTGGGGCATGGCCGAGGACGTGGCGGCGGTCCGGGGGCGGTCCAGGGATGGGGGCCAAGTGCTCCGGCACAGTGGCCTGTGCCAGGGCATGGTGCGCCGGCAGCTGGCCGGCGGATGCAAGTTACAATTCCCTCTCTCGCTCATAGGCACACACACAAGCAGGCTCCCAATCCCTCTCTCTCTCACAGGCACACACACAAACAGTCTTTCAGTTCCTCTCTCTCTTTCAGGTGCACATACAAGCAGGCTCCCAATCCCTCTCTCATAGGTACACACAAATAGGCTCCCTAATCCCTCTCTCTCTCACAGGCAGGCTGTCAATCTCTCTCTCTCTCTCTCTCTCTCAGACATACACACAAGCAGGCTCCCAATCTCTCTCTCTCACAGGCACACACACAAGCAGGCTCTCAATCCCTCTCTCATAGGTACACACACAAACAGGCTCCCAATCTCTCTCTCTCACAGGCACACACACAAGCAGGTTCTCAATCCCTCTCTCTCTCACAGGCACACACACAAACAGTCTTTCAGTTCCTCTCTCTCTTTCAGGTGCACATACAAGCAGGCTCCCAATCCCTCTCTCATAGGTACACACAAATAGGCTCCCTAATCCCTCTCTCTCTCACAGGCAGGCTGTCAATCTCTCTCTCTCTCTCTCTCTCTCAGACATACACACAAGCAGGCTCCCAATCTCTCTCTCTCACAGGCACACACACAAGCAGGCTCTCAATCCTTCTCTCATAGGTACACACACAAACAGGCTCCCAATCTCTCTCTCTCTCTGACACACACACACAAACAGGCTCCCAGTCTCTCTCTCTCACAGGCACACACACAAGCAGGTTCTCAATCCCTCTCTCTCACACACACTTACACACAGACTCTCTCTCATGCTCTTCCCTATATGTTCTTACATGTTCTCTCTCTCTCTCCCTTTGATGTACAGGCAGCAGCAGCTACCTCTTTGGACCCATGCAGCATCACTCACATGTGCTCCCACACATACTATTGCTCACAAACACACCTCTTGCACATTTGCTGACACACACAACCTCTGGCAGATGCTATTGCTCACACTGATTCACACAAGCTCTCACACATTTCTCTCTCTCCCCCAAATGTGCATTTTGCCAGCAGCAGTCTCTTCTCTTTGGCCCTGCCGCAGCCTCTCTCTTCCTCTGTGCGCATCGAACATCTAGGCTGCGTGGCCGGGCCCGATGCAGCAATGTACTCTCATTGGCCACACGGCCTGGGCCAGATGCATAAGGTTTTCTCTTTGGCCGTGTGGCCTGGATGCGAGCAGGAACCTTCTTTCTTCAGCTGCGTGGCCCTAGCAGCCTTCTTTCTTCAGCCCGGGGACTAGCTGGATTGAAAAAAATAGTGAGACTGCTGGGAAAGAAGGGGGGAAAGGAGATTACCACGGCACAGCACGGATTTTCCTGTGGCACACCGGTGTTGCATGGCACAGTGGTCAAGAAGCTCTGATCTAAAGAATCTAACAGTATGAAAATTACCTTCATACCATCTAAAGGGACAGCGACCCCTGAAAGCTACCAGATGTATCCTTGGCGCGTACCATTTTCAAAGTTCCTCTTCAAATAGGGGTAGATTTTATAATTTTGAGCGAGTGCGTACTTTTGTTCGCGCACCAGGCGCGAACAAAAGTACGCTGGATTTTATAAGATACGCGCGTAGCCGCGCGTATCTTATAAAATCCAGGGTCGGCGCGCGCAAGGGGTTGTGCAACCTGCGCGCGCCGAGCCCAGCGCGCGCTGCCTGTTCCCTCCGAGGCCGCTCCTAAACCTCCCACCCTTACCTTTGTTGCACGATTTATGCCCGCTAAAAGCAGACGTAAATCTGCACGCGCCAGCAGGCTGCTGGCGTGCCATCACCCGACCCTGGGGCTGGTCCGGAGGCCTCGACCACGCCCCCGGGCCGGCGCCACACCCCCAGGCCCGCCCCCGCAACACCGCGTCACGCCCCGGAAACGCCGAGTCATTTTAGGACACGCCCTGACACCCCCCGACACGCCCCTTTTACAAAGCCCCGGGACTTACGCGTGTCCCGGGGCTCTGCGCGTGCCGGCGGCCTATGCAAAATAGGCCGCCGGCGCGCAGGGCATTTAAATCCGGCCGATAGTGTTCACACATCATGGAAGGCAGCAAACTTGTCCACAGCTCTTCTTTCCTCCCGTGTAAGTTTATTAACAAAATGCATATACGCTGCTCTTTGTTGGAATCTTTCTAGACTCATTGTGGCACAAAAACAAGATGCCTTGTGGTAAAGACCTCAATTCTTTCAGGGTTTCATGGCCTCCATGAAATAACTCACTCAAAATGAGCTTTCAGTTCCGTATTTTCCAGCTACGTCCATGTTGTTATATTATCAAGTTGACTTTCGTTCCACTCCCTGAACTTACACTCTGCCTCCCTATTTATGTCTCTCACATTTATTGACAAAATATTGTCAGACATAAATAGGGCAAGGTCTCCTGGCAGGAAGTGATTCTGTAACTTGGACCTTTCCTCCAGGTGATGGCTTATCCTTTTGCACCAAGGATGTGTCTCCAGAGGCATGTTCCCAGGAGGGAAGGGTTAGGGTGGCCTTTGGAGTTGGTGATGCGCTCATTAGGAATGTAGATAGCTAGGTGACATGAGGACCGCTTGGTAACTTGCCTGTTTTGTGCGAAGGTAGGAACCTCAGTCACTACCCAGATAAGATTTCAGAGAGTGCCGGGGAGGAGCAGATTATCATGGTACATGTGGGTGGGTGCAGGAGGGAGGTTCTGGAAGCTAAATGTAGGTTCTTAGGTAGGAAACTGAAATCCAGGATCTCTAGGGTAGTATTCAGATATTCTCCCTGTTCCATGCGCAGGACCAGCAGTGGGCTCACGATGCCGGACCGGCCTGGGTATTCGCCGCCCAGGCCGGCCCAGGACACGTCACGTGGTCTGCCGAGCGCGGCTCTGTCACGGCCGCGCACGACAGACCACGTGACTGGAGCGATCAGCCTACCGGGGGATGCCCGATCCCCTGATAGGCTGATCCGCCTCTGCGCAGGACCCCAGAGTCAGGCTGAGCTCCAGAGTCTCAATGCGTGGATCAGGTGCAGGGAAGAGAGTTTTAGATTTGTTAGAAACTGGGGAACATTCTGGGGAAAGGGAAGCCTATTTCAATGGAAAGGTCTCCACCTTAATCAGAATAGAACCAGGCTTTTGGCACTAGCATTTGAAAAGGAGAGAAAGCAGCTTTTAAACTAGACCATGGGAGAAAGCTGACAGTTGCTCAGAAGCACATGATTCAGAGAGATGTATCTTCTAAAAATACTTGCAAAACAGGGAAGCTAATATATCTGTACAGAGAGGTTGTGATTAAGAATGAAGTAGCCCAGACAGACGAAGACAAAGAGTACCCAAAATAAATAATTCTAAACTGCCTGTATCATTTGCTAATAAGCAGGTTGTGAATACAAAGAGAAATGAAAGAATAAATAAAAGGTATACTTAAAATGTCTGTATGTGAATGCCAAAAGTCTGAACAGTAAGATTTGGAGGTTAAAATGTATGGCATTATATGAAGTTATAGACATTATAGGCATTTCAGAGACATGGTGGAAGAGAATAACCAATGGAACACTGTGTTACCAGGATATAATTTATAATGAAATGATAGGGGTAGCACTACAAGTAAAACATGGCATAGGTAGAGTCAAGCAGGAAAAATCATGCAGGAAACAAAATGCACTGTGGAATCCTTATGGATAGAAATTCCATATGTGACGGGTAAAAGTATAGCAGTGGAAGTACACTACCAGCTACCTAGCCAAAATGAAGAAGCAGACTGTGAAATGCTAGCTGAAATTAAATAACAAATAATGGGAGATTTCAATTACCCCAGTATTGACTGAGTCAATATCTCATCAGAACATACTAGAGATATTGTTTCTACCGTAGATGCCATAAGTTATACCTTAATGGAGCAGCTGGTTCTAGAACCAATGAGAGGAGCAACTACTTTAGATCTAGTCCTCAGTGGAATGCACAACCTGGTGCAATGGGTTACTGTGGTGGGGCCGCTAAGCAATAGCAATCATAATGCAGTCAGATTTGACATAATCATTAGATTAAAGGAAACTATAGACCAGTGAGCCTGACGATAGTACTTGGCAAATTGGTAGAAGCCATTCTTAAAAACAGAATCACTGGCCATATAGATAGACATGGCTTAATGGGGAATAGTCAACTTGGTTTTAGCAAGGAGACGTCTTGTCATTTAGATTTTTTGAAAGGAGCAAATAAACATGTCGATAAAGGTGAGGTTGTTGATATAAGCCCAGATTTTAAAAGCTCGGCACACGTAAATTTCAGTGTTTATGCGTGTGGCCGGGCCCTTTAGAAAATGTGCATGGTGCGTGCAAGGCCCAGCCACGCACATAAACACCAATACGTGTACAAGTGCCAGGTCCTGATAAAAGGGCAGGCAGGGGAGCAGGGTCTGGGAGGGGAGGGGGGGCAGGGTGAGACGGAGGCCGGCCGGGAAAGTGGCTATTAGCCAGGGAAGAACGCACCGGCAAACTACTTCTGCTCCAGAGGAGCAGTAAGTAGTGAAACAAAAGATGAATAAGTTGAAATGAAGGGTTTAGGGGGTGGGTAGGAGAGAGGAAGAAGGAGGGCATTTCTGTCGGGGAGTATAGAAGTTCCCTCCCAGTCCGTTCCTTAATTGTAGTGGACTGGGAGGGAATTGGGGAAGGCCCGATTGAGTCGCTGGGCATAATTTAGTAAAATTCCCCCCCTGCAGGCACACCTTTTAAAATCTACCCCATAGTGTATTGGGATTTTCTGAAGGTATCTGACAAAGTCCCCCATGAGAGACGTCTCAGGAAATTACAAAATCATAGGATAGAAGGCAGTGTTCTATTGTGGCTTGGTATTTGGTTAAAAGGCCAAAAACAGAGGGTAGGACTAAATGGTCAGTTTTCCAAATAGAGAAAGGTACCACAGGGACTGGTAGTCGCACCAGCGCTGTTTAACATAGTCCTTTTGTACATTTACATTGTATTTCCATTCTTATTGTTCTTTTGTGGGATATGAGATATACAGAGTCCATCACTTCATGTCATTTGTCCTTATGTGATTTGTGAAAATCAATAAATATATCTGAATATAACATAGTCATAAATGATCTAGAAAATGGAACAAGTGAGGTGATCAAATTTGCAGATGACACAAAATTATTCAAATTTGTTATAACAGCAACAGATTGCGAGGAACTGTAGAAGGACCTTGTGAGACTAGGAGACTGAGCAACCGAATGGCAGATTAAATTAAATGTGGAAAAGTGCAAAGTGATCAACATAGGGAAAAATAATCCCAACTACAGATACACAGTGCTGGGTTCTGCACTGAAATTCACTATCCAGGAAAAAGACCTTGGAGTCCTTTGTGGACAATATGTTGAAATCCTCAGCTCAGTGTGTAGAGGCAGTCAGAGAAGCAATTAAAATGTTAGGAATGATCTGAAAAGGAATGGAGAAAAAAATGGGAAATATAATATTGCTTCTGTATCGAGCCATAGTGCGACTACATTTTGTCATCCAATCTCAAGTAAGACATAGCGGAAGTAGAAAAGTTGCAGAGGAGGACAACAAAAATGATAAAGGGGTGGAATATCTCAGCTATGATTGGAGGCTACGCAGGCTAGGGCTCTTCAGCTTGGTAAAGAGATGGATGAGGCGGACATGATAAATGTTTATAAAATCATGCGTGGAGTGGAACTGGGAAATAAAGGATGGTTATTTACCCTTTCAAAGAATACTAAAACAAGAAGATACTCCCTGAAACTAACAACCAGCAGCTTCAAAATAAATTGTAGAAAGTACTTTTTCACTCAGAACACTATCGAGCTGTGGAATCTGTTGCCAAGTAGCATAGCAGGGTTTGTAAGAGGTTTAGACAAGCTCCTGAGGGAAAGGTTTATAATGCATTATTATTTTAAAGATGGCGCCGGCCGTCTATTACTCCTACCATGTGACAGGGGCCGGCCAATGGCACAGATACCCTGTCACATGGTAAGGGCAAAGGGCCATCGGCGCCATTTTTATTAGTGGCAGCCGACGGTCCGAGAGCAGGAGATCGCTCCCGGGACCCCCACTGGACCACCGGGTAATTTTCAAACGTTTTGGGGAGGGGTCGGGAGGGTGGGGGAAGCTAAGGGAGCTGTTTTAAAGGGTCGGAGTGGGTTTAGGGGTTGTTTTTGTGTGCCGTTTTTCCTGCCCTCCCCCAAAATGATAAGAAAACACCACGAACAATTTCATGGGGTTTTCCTATTGGTTTCAGAGAGCCCCCGATTTCTGATGACTTTGAAAATATCGTACAATGTGAATCGTCAGAAAAACGATTCACATCCCTAATTGCTATCCCTCATAGAGAATAATAGATGTATGGGATCTGCCAGGTACTTGTCATTGGGATTGGCCACTGTCAGAGACAGGATACTGGGCTTGATGGACCTTGATCTGACCCAGCATGTATCTCATATGTTCTTCTTATCCTTTCAGCTTGCTGGTATCAGCCCATCTCATTCATGTACAATGTCTTTGCTAGACACCTGCTGTGGAGCATTTTACCACAACCTGCCATTTCTGCCTCTCATGCTGAAAGCATCGGGGCTGTTTTCAGGGGTAGTGGCTGAGGCTCCCTGAATTATAAAGTCCTAGACTTGCCTCTACCTTGCCAGGCATTCTACCATGCTCCTCTTTCCTGTACCACTGGAGGACTTGACTGCACCATGAACTCTTCCTCATCATTAACGTATGAACTTTCATGGAATTGTGATCTTCAGGTTCAGAGCAGTCATCATCAACCCCTAGAAGAAAGTCTGGATTTTCATTATTGTAATATCACTCAAATGATGAATACCTACTATCATCTGTGAAAATTAGTCTGATCATTTCTTTAGTCATGCAGCCTCACTTCTTTGACTCTCTGAAATGTAGCTTAACAATAACATAAGGGTACAATGAAATGAAAGAGATAGGACACCATTACCCCCCCCCCCCCCAAAGTGAAGGCATGGCACAGCTTTGACAAGCCAGATGTTGAACAGGATTCTCACCCACTCCCTGGAAGATGCAGGCTGAAACAGACTACAACATTATCCCCTTCAACCCATAGCAGAGAAGCAATTAGAAATAGTTATTGTTGAGGTAGAATCCATGGTGTCAACGATCTGTCCGCTTTCTGTACAGATCCCTCCTTCTTTGCGTCACCTTCTTTGCCTATATTAATGGGACAAAGAATCCCTTACTTATAAGCAAGAGGAAAGGATGCATGTGACTTTGGTTTGGAGAGGTCAGAAAGGTATCCTGGGAATCAGAAAGGTAATCTGGAGGCTATTATTGCTTTCTTCCAAGGTGTTCACATACTCAAAGAGAGGTGTTAATGAAAATTTCTGAGGGCAGAGGTGGCATGGGGCTCAGATGAGATTAGCAGCCGATTAAAGGCAGAAAAGCAAGGTTTTGTTTCCTGCAAAAAAGACACTTTGCTTCTCATTCCATAACAAAACTGGGATTCTGATGAACTTTGAACCCACCCTGATCCTTAAGTCTTCTGCCCCCTACCCAAAAAGTGCTGCGTTATTTCTGGGACCAGAAGTGTACATTTGATTGGAATACAGGGTGCTATGCAAGTTAATCCTTTGTGAGAAAACTCATTCAGTGAGGGCACTGCTGGATTCTCCTTAGGAACCCATTTGCACCTTGCCAGCTTTTCATGTGCAGAGTCCAAACCATTTGCAGTAATTAAATGAGACTTGGTGGCATGGGGTACTGAGGAGTCAATGACAAATACCTAAAAAGACAAAAATACAGAAATAAAATCAAATAATGTATTCATCTGTTAGGCCTCTGTGGGGGTCTGAATGTCCCTTACAACCTGTGATGAGAACTTGCCATGCTATTGTTTGGATTAAATGTTGTGACCTGCCTTGAACTTCTCAGGAAAAGGGGAATATAAATGAAGTCAAATTAAATAACCAACTAAATAAATAAAAATGCTTATCTGCCCAAGAATTACTGACACTATTATGAGAAATTGCCAACAATTCTTGATAGTTGGTTCTGAACCTGACCCGCTGGATTGGTACCTGCAGGGACTGCCTTTGCCCAGCCCCCAGAGGAGTGCATTGTGAGCTGGAAACTGTTAAGTTCTGGACCCCCCAGAACTGAGGGACAGAGGGAGGAGAAGACACAAGAGAGAGGCTCTTCCTGCAAGCCTCTCATAAGTTAAGTTCCAAAGTCAGGCTCCAAAGTTTCCCTAATAAAAATCCCTGCCCTTAATCATTCTTATTTTGTTTTTCAGATTAATGATGGCCAAGAATTTGATGTGCTGTATCCGTATGTCCCTTTACCGTGGATATCTGAAGAAGGTAACCTCTGAGTCCCCAAAGCTGCATGTACAGTAAAATATATATAGCTGTCCAATATTTAATGTCCAGTATTTAGCTTTAGGACAGACACATGAGATCCTTAATAGCAGGTCATGCACTTCCAATGCAGGGAAACAGCTGTTTGTTTGTTTTTTAAACACCCTTAAAGATCTCTCTAAATTAAGCTTTGAGAGCAACTGTCTACTTCAGTGAATAAAAAGTACAAGTACTTGGAAACTCAAAGCTTAATTTAGAGAGATCTTTAAGGGTGTTTAAAAAACAAACAAACAGCTGTTTCCCTGCATTGGAAGTGCATGACCTGCTATTAAGGATCTCATGTGTCTGACCTAAAGCTAAATACTGGACATTAAATATTGGACAGCTATATATATTTTACTGTACATGCACCTTTGGGGCCTCAGAGGTTACCTTCTTCAGATATCCGCGGTAAAGGGACATACGGATACAGCACATCAAATTCTTGGCCATCATTAATCTGAAAAACAAAATAAGAATGATTAAGGACAGGGCTTCTGTTGAGCAGGGATTTTTATTAGGGAAGCTTTGAAGCCTGACTTTGGAACTTAACTTATTGCTGCTATCAGTAGTTGTGGCGGAACAGCATTTTCAGGGGTTTTCCAATTAATTTCAGCTAAAAACCATGGAAAACATTCCACTGCCTCAGTTACAGATAGTGACAGTCACTGCAATAGTTTGCCTAATAAAAATCCCTGAAAAACTAGAGCCCTAATTGTGGGAGAAAGTTACAGGAGTCAGTGATTTACAGCGCTCCCTTTACAATGCATAGATCGGGCTCATCCTCCTGCTTTTAGGAGGATGGACGTAGATGAGCTCTTGGGGTCCTATCATTCTATGATTTAATTCCCAATGACATTTTAATAAAGCCCTGTCAGCAGCAGATTTGGAGAGATGAGGGATCTCATGGTAAAAAATCCATGGTTGCCGTGTAGTATTTGTTCTGGAGTATAGAAGACGGGTTTGGTTGCATGTTTAACTCTTTAGATGCCCTGGTCTATCTTGGAATGGCCCAAGAGCTGCACTCCGTTTGGCTCTTCAGAATGCATGAGCTACAAACTGAAACTGATGGGTTAAACGTATTGAGAGAGCTGCTGCAGATTCTACTTAAGCAGTGCAAAAGTCAAGTGAACTGAGGTTCTGCAGCTGTTAATGAGGATAATAGCTATGTACTCCTGACTGCTTTCTAAAATTCAGTGTAAGATGTTTTAATTGCTAAGTGATAATTATCCCTTTCCCTTGGGGGCTTTCATTCTCTACATTTCCCCAAGGAAGACCCATATGGAAAAGGTGTGAAACCTACTGCAGGATCAGTCACAGGTTTTCACCTGTTTTTTTCATTTTTGACCTGCACATTTCACTGCACTAAATAGAATCATTTTATACATTTAGTGCCAGGAAAGGGGGCTGCAAGTAGATTCTGACAAAACGGGCACTGCCCACGCACTCACCATAGTCGCTTTGATTAAATTACTCTGCTCTTATTCATGGTTTCTTGAGTCTTTGTTCTCTGATTTCTTTGTAAACTAACCACCACTTACTTAAGTGGCTTCTAAAGTTTAATGTTTTAATCTCTCCCCGGGTGTGTTTCCTTTTTATTGGCAGTAAGCAGAGCTCAGTCACAGGTGCCCACGCCACCACAGAAAAGGCACAGCTGGCTCATGCTGGTGAATTGCTGGGAAGTCCAGCACCGCATTTTGGGGTGCGTTCGACATAATAGCACAATTCCCTTATTTGTAAAATGCCTCTTGCAGGAAGAGCCGGTTTCCTTACTTGAGTGCAGGTGAACAAATGCCTTCTTGGCTGCGAGGTGCTGACGTCCCATGAATATGTGGCTGCTGGAAGCAATGGCAGGCGATGACATCAACATGTACTACAGGAGCTCGTTCACTGGGGGACAGCACAAAGAAGGGGAAAGAGGGGGTAGAGAAAATGTCTCCCTCACCACTTTATGTTGTAGGGAATGAACAAAATACATTGTCTCAAATGCTGGTCTCTCTTTTCTGCAACTTATTTTCACTAGCAGGACCAGAAATATTGTTTTTGCCGGCATTGCCAACTATGCAAGGTATCAAGTTCCATTGCATTCAACTCCAGAATCAGCAGAGAAATAATCTTACCAATAGTGTTCCTCGTGTCGGGGTGTGCACGCAGTGAAAATGTTTTTATTTTGTATCATTTTTTTTTGGGGGGGGGGGTGTTCAGGTTTTTTTTCTCTCTTTTCATTTTTTAAGTTTAGCATGCATTAAATGGTTTTAGCACATGCTAAAATGAAACTAAATGCTGTTTTTTGTGTCATTTTGGATTAGAATAGCATAAAACAAACAGATTTTATTGTGATTTTAATGCCATTTTTAAACAGCATACCCCTATGTTGTAATGTTAACTGGTCCTATTGACATGATGTCATAGTCAAATGATACTCTGAAACTAATAAATTATATTTGTAACCTTTTAAGACAGGTATATCTAGCTCCAGTCCTTGACGGTCACAAATAGGTCTGGTTTTCAGTCTATTCACACTTAATATTTACCCAAATGTTTGTGTGTATGTCTAAGAGCTATATTTTCATTATCTTGAAAGCCACACCAGTTGGTGGCTCTCAAGTGCCAGAGTTACCTACCCTTCTCTTGGAAAGTCAGATCAATGCATCCACAGAATATTTTGCACCATTGCTTGAACTTCCAAAAGAAGGAATGTTCTGAAAAAATTCCTGATTAATTTCTTGAGCAGGGCCATTACATAGAAGACCACTTTCTCCGAGTCATGGCCTTATGGATACTGCAGCTTGACCCTCTATCTGAGAGAATGGGTGTCTAGTGAATACAATAATGGACTTCAACACAGAAGGCCTGGGTTCAAATCCTGCCTCTGCCACTAACACTTGTTTTGACCTTTGTCAAATCACTTTATCTTCCATTGCCTCAGGTGCACACTCACAGGGTCATTTATCAAAACATGATGTTGCCATATCGTGTGCGTTAGGGCCTTATCGCGTGCGATGATGCCCTACCGCATATGATAGCAGCCACATCACGGTGGTATTATTGAAATGAGGGAAAGGGGAGGAGTGTGGGCAGGGTTTGGGCAGGGTTATGGCCTGGCAACGCTTTTCCCGTGTGAAAATGTGCAGCCCGGCTGCAACTGCAGTGGGTGAAAAAGCACCGCTGCGATGCGGCAGGCTGCATAATTTCTCCCCGCCCCTTTTATTTACCTCGGCTCATCATTCTGCTATAAATATAAATATAGCAGAATGATGAATGATGAATCTAGTTTTCAGACTGGAAGCTCTCTGAGGCAGGGACTCAACGTCCCTGAAAGTATAAGTAACTTGTTGTAAAGTGTGCTGGTTTAGGGTACTATTTAAATACTGAAATGAAATAATAATACATTCATCCCAGAGGGACTAAATCAATCTGACATAATTATAGCACTTTGAAAAAGATGGGATATATGTTCCTTCTCTAGGTAGATTATTTCAAACTTACAACGGCCGATTCTTAGGAAATGAAATAGCATCTTATTTCTGAATACTGAATTGATGGCCACATCATAACAGCAAGATTGCCTGAATACATCCAAGGTTTCTGTATGAAGTGCACTTCAGCAGTGGTTTTTATGATCTTTGCTTTGAGGCAGTGTGCTTGATTCAGCACTGAGAAATTGGGCATTTTCCCCTCATGTTTCCGCTGGAAGTGTCATCTTCTTTTGTTTCATCTTTTTAAATACTGTCCTGGAAAGGGATTCATAAAACAGCGATGTCTTGCATTTTAAGTCATTGTAATCAGACACAAATTCATAGCAATGCACATCAGAAGGTCATCTGTAATAAAGACAAGTCATTGCTCATAGGAAAAATCCTTCAGAAGTCTAGAAATGCTATTCAGTGGTGATGGAGGTGGAGGGTTGAGGGGGTTTGTAACTCACTGTGTACTAATTTTTTATGTCAGAAATCTTTACTAAAAAGATACCCAACTCTTCCTGCATGAAACCCAATGTTATGCTCAGGCTTGTGAACCCTTGGGCCGATGGAAGAATGGTATACCTTAGGAGGTGGATCCTTAGGTTCTCCCATCGGGTGGCGAGGCGGAACAGAAGATGTGACCGGCTGACCCTCGGCACTGGAGACTGAGGTGACCATGGAGACAGAGGAAGAGTTGTGACGTCGAGGAACCAACTGTGTCTTCGACACTGGAAGCCCGTGGTCCCCCCGGGAGGAGCCCGTAGGGACCCGGGCCGCTGTGACATAGGTGGACCTTTGAGAGGTCAAGGAGTCGTGAGGTTGGTGCAAGGGCCAATTGGAGCTTCACCCCTGGAAACCCGCGGTCCCCCCGGGAGCAGCCCATAGGGACCCGGGCCGCTGGGACTTAGGCAGGCCCTTGGAGATGATGGTCCAGAAGAAGTCCAAGGTCAAGTGCCAGAGGGTCGTCGCTTACCAGTCCGAGGTCACACATCAAGGGATCGCCACTTGCCAGTCCAAAGTCACACACCAGGAATCACCGCTTGCCAATCCGAAGTCAGGTACCAAGGAATCAATGAGACGAGACAGGATCCAGGAACCAGGAAGCAAGGATCCGAAGCACAAGAAGACTCAACAAAGCAAGCAGACTCAAACAATGCTGACGGAGGACGTTACCAAGTCAAAGAATGAGCAGAGGAAGTCTCCTTATATACTCTGGTACATTGGTAACAGGTGTAGGCAATTAAAGGGATGAGGTCCCTTTAAATCTAGTAAGGAGGCGCGGCCATCTTGGATTTCGGCCGCGGAGGAAAAGCTGCCCGATGCCTCGAGGAAGGAGCAGGGATGGCTCCCAAACTGGCGGCCACCCCAGAGGCCCGCACCAGCGCGCGGGAACGATGGGCACCAGACACTAGCAGCTTCCCCTGACGCTGCTGCGGCGGCCCGCCGTCAGGGTTCAGGTAGGGGGCCACACAACACCCAACTTGCAAATTACTTGTCTCTCTCTAATTTAAATTTTTTAGGGTATATCTATATATGTTTTTTTGCTTTTCGATGTTAATGTGCCACAAATCATAATTAAATGATTGGCTGCCTCTCTTGAAAGGACTGGAAATGATGTTTGAATGTTTATTTATTATTAATTTGCTTTTATATACCGATATTTGATTTTACATATCACGTCGGTTTGCAATGAACTGAGTGGTGCCGGAAACCTCAGTGTTTCCTTTTGTCTATTACAGATAAACATCTATTACAGATAAACAATTAAACAAATAATCAAAGGTGTAGAACATAGAAGAAAGCGTTAACTAAAGTGGTATCGGTAATCTCTACAGATAACAATTGTACAAAGTCATAAGTGAGGAACATAGGATACAGTGTTAACTAAAGTGGGGTTGGAGATCGAAAGGTTCCGTTCGTTTTTTACAGATACACAGTTGTGCATAATCATAATTACAGGGCATATGGTATTCTTAATCCATTTTGCACGGGCATAATATAAAGCAAGGGGGTCTAGGGTTGATTAAGGAGCGCTGAGGGAGTTAGCAGGAGGATGACAGGGGAAGCGGGGACAAACTGGGGTGGGTAGGGAGAGGGGTCATGGGTCACTCTGAGTATAATTGGGGTGATTAATGAGTGAAATTGACGCGTTTATGTGGGACGGGCATATGTCAAAAAGTGCAGTTCATTTCATTCAACAAATTGGCCTGAATTTTTAAAAGGATTTACGCGCAGAACCGGGCTTCCCCTGCATAAATGGGCTTTTGAAAATTGCCCAGATATTGCTACTTTTACATGCGTAGCTCCTTTGAAAACTGACTCCTATGGGAAATAGCTCAGAAGAAACGTGCAGAACTAGAGTTTCTACATCTCTCCAGCTGCCGAGCTGCGTTTATAAAGAAAACAAAATAAACAAAACTATAAACTTGACCAAGCCCACACTTCCCTCCAGCAGTTGTAGCACAGCAGTTCCACGTGCGTGAGTGTGTGTGTGCGCCCACACTACATTTCCCCCCTGCACCGGCGGCCTGTCATTGATCAAAAATACACACAGGTAACGCTCTATCCTCCCCTCCCCCGCCTCATGAGCAACTTACACACACACACACACACACACACACACACACACACACACCATGAAGCAACTGACACCACCCTCCCCTCTAGCAACTAACATTGATGACGGAAGAAAACCAAACGGTCCATCTAGTTTGCTAGGCAATTTGCTTATGGTAGTAACTGCTGCTCCATGCAGGTTACTCCTGTGCATTTTGTTAAGGGTAGTAGCTGGCTAACTGCCGCTCTGTGAAGTATATCCCATGCCTCCTGTCAAGGGTATTAACTGCCGCTCCGCGCAGGTTACCTCCATCCCTTTCTTTAAGTCTTTAGGGATCCGCAGTGTTTGTCCCATGCCCTTTTGAATTCATTAACTGTTCTCGTCTTCACCACCTCTTCTGGGAGGACATTCCAGGCATCCACCTGTGAAGAAATATTTCCTGATACTGGTTCTGAGTCTTCCTCTCCCTGGAGTTTCATATCATGACCCTTAGTTCTTCTGTTTCCTTTCCAGTGGAAAAGGTTTGAAGTTTGTGCATCGTTGATACCTGCCAGCTGTCTGAAGGTCTGGATAACATCTCCCCTGCACCTCCTCTCCTCCAGGTTATACACATTTAGATCCTTCAGGTCTTCTGAAACAGACCCCACACCATTTTGGTCTCCTTCCTCTGGATAGTTTCCATCCTGTCTCTATCCTTTCTGAGATACGGTCTCCAGAACTGAACACAGTACTCCAGGTGAGGCCTCACCGATGTTCTGTATAAGGACATTATCACTTCCCTTTTCCCGCTAGTTCTACCTCTCTCTATGCAGCCCAGCATCTTTCTGGCTTTAGCTACTGCCTTGTCACATTGCTTCGCTGCCTTCAGATCGCCAGACACAATCACCCCAAGGCCTCTCCTGGTCTGTGCATGATAGGCTTTCACACCCCATCACATAAAGCTCTTTTGGATTTCCACACCCCAGGTGCACGGCTCTGCACTTGTCACTGAATCGCAGTTGCCAAATCTTCAACCACCCTTCAATTTTTCTTAAATCACTTTGCATTCTCTCTACTCCTTCAGGCACGTCTACTCTGTTGCAGATCTTAGTATCATCTGCAAAAAGACAAACCTTTCCTCCTAATCCCGCTGCAATGTCGCTGATGAAGCTATTGAACAGAACCAATCCCAAAACCGATTCTTGAGGCACTCCACTTAACATCATTCTCTCATCAGACTGGGTTCCTGTCAGTCAGCCAGTTAGTAATCCACTCCACCACCTTGGATTAACTCATACACACACACACACAGCATGAAGCAACTGACACTGCACTCCCCCCCTCCAGCATCTCTCACACCCACACACACACACACACAGCATGAAGCAACTGACACTGCACTCCCCTCCAGCATCTCTCACACACACACACACACATATACACACAGCATGAAGCAATTGACACTGCACTCCCCTCCAGCATCTCACATACACACACAGCATGAAGCAACTGACACTGCACTCCCCTCCAGCATCTCACACACACACACAAACACACACATATACACACACACACACACAGCATGAAGCAACTGACACTGCACTCCCCTCCAGCATCTCACACACACACACACACACACACACACACAGCATGAAGCAACTGACACTGCACTCCCCTCCAGCATCTCACACACACACACACACACACACACACACACACACACACACACATATACACACAGCATGAAGCAACTGACACTGCACTCCCCTCCAGCATCTCACACACACACACACACATATACACACACACAGCATGAAGCAACTGACACTGCACTCCCCTCCAGCATCTCACACACACACACATACACACACACACAGACACACACACAGCATGAAGCAACTGACACTGCACTCCCCTCCAGCATCTCACACACACACACATACACACACACACAGCATGAAGCAACTGACACTGCACTCCCCTCCAGCATTTCACACACACACACACACACATACACACACACACACACACATAGCATGAAGCAACTGACACTGCACTCCCCTCCAGCATTTCACACACACACACACATACACATACACACACACAGCATGAAGCAACTGACACTGCACTCCCCTCCAGCATCTCACACAAACACACACACACACACAGCATGAAGCAACTGACACTGCACTCCCCTCCAGCATCTCACACACACACACACACACACACAGCATGAAGCAACTGACACTGCACTCCCCTCCAGCATTTCACACACACACATTCACACAGCATGAAGCAACTGACACTGCACTCCCCTCCAGCATCTCACACACACACATATACACACACACACACACATACACCTGGAGTAAGTGACATCCTTCCTGCTCCCCCAACAAGTTTCTCTCATATACACCCCTGGAACAATTCAACAAATTCATCCCACTTCAGATGAGGAGCAGTTTATCCATCAAGCTACTCTGCTGCCTCCCCAGCAGAACAGCCCATCCCTCAACCAGCCTCAACCTTCTCCTTCCCACCCCAACAAAATCAATTAGTCAGTAAAATCCGGGGTGGTGGGGGACTTATTTGGGAGGGTTCGGGGTGGGGAGAGTCTGCCAGGAGCTATTTGTTTCTAGAGAGGGCTCACTGAGCCAAAGAGGGTTGCCACAGGACAGTCAGGAGGATATTTACATTTAGGTACTTGGCATATTTTTTTTTTTTGTATCAGTCTCTTAGGGCCTGATATTCAGCACGGCCCGGGTAAGTAACTTACCAGATATGACTTATCCGGCTAAGTTACAAAGGATATTCAGCAGCATGGCTATGTCACTGAATATCTGCTGTCAAGGCGTTATTTAGCCAGATAAATTAAATCTGGCCAAGTTTGATCAACTCTATGGCTGATCAGCTCTATGGATATTGCTACTTATCCGGTTCAGTTAACTGGATACGTAACATCACCCAGATCCACCCACTGCCCGCCCACAAATTGGCCGGCTAAAAGATAACCATACAAGTCCTATTTATCCAGCTATCCAGTGCTAAACAATGCTTTCAATATCGGGCCCTCAATATTTAGTAGTGTTTGGGTAATAGTAGGTGATGCCCCTTGATTTGGGATATGTACTGTACATTGCATTAACCACATATCATCCAGTAAATCCGCTTTGATTGTTGCAAACCTGACTGCACTCAGACACTTTTAACCTCCACATTGTTTTTGATTAAAGGTCAATAAGATTGATCAATACCTCTTGTAATAGCTATCTACAGTCAGTTACCACGTAATGCTATTTAAGATAAGGTTAACCCTTCACGTAGCAGCTAAGATTATAAACCACTTGTTGGCATGCCTATATTCTTTAGTTTGTTTCAAGGTCTCCAAATTTTGCTGCTGAATAATTATCTTCTGCGAGCAGAAGATTTAGATGTCATTAGCATAGCAATAATACATCTGGTTGCCCACAGTAGCAGACATGGAGAAATATCTCAGTTTTCTGATTCATGAAGGACATGTGGATCCAGACATTGCTGCGCTGTTTGAAAGATCAGCAAAACCAAAAAGCAGAATGCTGAGTTAGTGTTTGCATGTAATAAATACTGAGGTCATTATGGCAAAACTATGCTTCAGCCCAACCAAAACAGAGCTGCTATGGGGCTACCAAACTAAACCAAAAAAACCCTGGCCAATCCCCCCCAATCTGTCGACGGCAAGGCGCTACATAAGAACATAAGAAAATGCCATACTGGGTCAGACCAAGGGTCCATCAAGCCCAGCATCCTGTTTCCAACAGTGGCCAATCCAGGCCATAAGAACCTGGCAAGTACCCAAAAACTAAGTCTATTCCATGTAACCATTGCTAATGGCAGTGGCTATTCTCTATGGGGCGGATTTTAAAAGGCGCGCGAATAGCCTACTTTTGTTTGCGCTCCAGGCGCAAACAAAAGTACGCTGGATTTTAGTAGATATGCGCGGAGCCGCGCGTATCTGCTAAAAACCTGGATCGGCGCGCGCAAGGCTATGGATTTTGTATAGCCGGCGCGTGCCGAGCCGCGCAGCCTACTCCCGTTCCCTCCGAGGCCGCTCCGAAATCGGAGCGGCCTCGGAGGGAACTTTCCTTTGCCCTCCCCTCACCTTCCCCTCCCTTCCCCTACCTAACCCCACCCGCCCGGCCCTGTCTAAACCCCCCCCCCCCTTACCTTTGTCGGGGGATTTACGCCTCCCAGAGGGAGGCGTAAATCCCTGCGTGCCAGCGGGCCTCCTGCGCGCCGGGCCGCGACCTGGGGGCGGGTACGGAGGGCGCAGCCACGCCCCCGGACCGCCCCGGGCCGTAGCCACGCCCCCGTACCCGCCCCCAAAACGCTGCCGACACGCCCCCGAAACGCCGCAACGACCGGGCCCGCCCCCCGACACGCCCCCGACACGCCCCCCTTGGAGAACCCCGGGACTTACGCGAGTCCCGGGGCTCTGCGCGCGCCGGGAGGCCTATGTAAAATAGGCTTCCCGGCGCGCAGGGCCCTGCTCGCGTAAATCCGCCCGGTTTTGGGCGGATTTACGCGAGCAGGGCTCTGAAAATCCACCCCTAAGTGAACTTAATAGCAGGTAATGGACTTCTCCTCCAAGAACTTATCCAATCCTTTTTTAAACACAGCTATACTAACTGCACGAACCACATTCTCTGGCAACAAATTCCAGAGTTTAATTGTGCGTTGAGTAAAAAAGAACTTTCTCCGATTAGTTTTAAATGTGCCCCATGCTAACTTCATGGAGTGTCCCCTAGTCTTTCTACTATCTGAAAGAGTAAATAACCGATTCACATCTACCCGTTCTAGACCTCTCATGATTTTAAACAACTCTATCATATCCCCCCTCAGCCGTCTCTTCTCCAAGCTGAAAAAGTCCTAACCTCTTTAGTCTTTCCTCATAGGGGAGTTGTTCCATTCCCCTTATCATTTTGGTAGCCCTTCTCTGTACCTTCTCCATCGCAATTATATCTTTTTTGAGATGCGGCGACCAGAATTGTACACAGTATTCAAGGTGCGGTCTCACCATGGAGCGATACAGAGGCATTATGACATTTTCTGTTTTATTCATCATTCCTTTTCTAATAATTCCCAACATTCTGTTTGCTTTTTTGACTGCCGCAGCACACTGAACCGACGATTTCAATGTGTTATCCACTATGACACCTAGATCTCTTTCTTGGGTTGTAGCACCCAATACGGAACCCAACATCGTGTAATTATAGCATGGGTTATTTTTCCCTATATGCATCACCTTGCACTTATCCACATTAAATTTCATCTGCCATTTGGATGCCCCATTTTCCAGTCTCACAAGGTCTTCCTGCAATTTATCACAATCTGCTTGTGATTTAACTACTCTGAACAATTTTGTGTCATCTGCAAATTTGATTATCTCACTCGTCGTATTTCTTTCCAGATCATTTATAAATATATTGAACAGTAAGGGTCCCAATACAGATCCCTGAGGCACTCCACTGTCCACTCCCTTCCACTGAGAAAATTGCCCATTTAATCTATTCTCTGTTTCCTGTCTTTTAGCCAGTTTGCAATCCACGAAAGGACATCGCCACCTATCCCATGACTTTTTACTTTTCCTAGAAGCCTCTCATGAGGAACTTTGTCAAACGCCTTCTGAAAATCCAAGTATACTATATCTACCGGTTCACCTTTATCCACATGTTTATTAACTCCTTCAAAAAAGTGAAGCAGATTTGTGAGGCAAGACTTGCCCTGGGTAAAGCCATGCTGACTTTGTTCCATTAAACCATGTCTTTCTATATGTTCTGTGATTTTGATGTTTAGAACACTTTCCACTATTTTTCCTGGCACTGAAGTCAGGCTAACCGGTCTGTAGTTTCCCGGATCGCCCCTGGAGCCCTTTTTAAATATTGGGGTTACATTTGCTATCCTCCAGTCTTCAGGTACAATGGATGATTTTAATGATAAGTTACAAATTTTTACTAATAGGTCTGAAATTTCATTTTTTAGTTCCTTCAGAACTCTGGGATGTATACCATCCGGTCCAGGTGATTTACTACTCTTCAGTTTGTCAATCAGGCCTACCACATCTTCTAGGTTCACCGTGATTTGATTCAGTCCATCTGAATCATTACCCATGAAAACCTTCTCCATTACGGGTATCTCCCCAACATCCTCTTCAGTAAACACCGAAGCAAAGAAATCATTTAATCTTTCCGCGATGGCCTTATCTTCTCTAAGTGCCCCTTTAACCCCTCGATCATCTAACGGTCCAACTGACTCCCTCACAGGCTTTCTGCTTCGGATATATTTAAAAAAGTTTTTACTGTGAGTTTTTGCCTCTACAGCCAACTTCTTTTCAAATTCTCTCTTAGCCTGTCTTATCAATGTCTTACATTTAACTTGCCAATGTTTATGCTTTATCCTATTTTCTTCTGTTGGATCCTTCTTCCAATTTTTGAATGAAGATCTTTTGGCTAAAATAGCTTCTTTCACCTCCTCTTTTAACCATGCCGGTAATCGTTTTGCCTTCTTTCCACCTTTCTTAATGTGTGGAATACATCTGGACTGTGCTTCTAGAATGGTATTTTTTAACAATGACCACGCCTCTTGGACATTTTTTACTTTTGTAGCTGCTCCTTTCAGTTTTTTTCTAACAATTTTTCTCATTTTATCAAAGTTTCCCTTTTGAAAGTTTAGCACGAGAGCCTTGGATATGCACACTGTTCCTTTTCCAGTCATTAAATCAAATTTGATCATATTATGATCACTATTGCCAAGCGGCCCCCACCACCGTTACCTCTCTCACCAAGTCCTGTGCTCCACTGAGAATTAGATCTAAAATTGCTCCCTCTCTCGTCGGTTCCTGAACCAATTGCTCCATAAAGCTATCATTTATTCCATCCAGGAACGTTATCTCTCTAGCGTGACCCGATGATACATTTACCCAGTCTATATTGGGGTAATTGAAGTCTCCCATTATTACTGCACTACCAATTTGGTTAGCTTCCCTAATTTCTCTTAGCATTTCACTGTCCATCTCACCATCTTGACCAGGTGGACGGTAGAATACCCCTATCACTGTAGTCTTCCCTGATACACAAGGGATTTCTACCCATAAAGATTCAATTTTGTATTTAGTCTCATGCAGGATGACTGTAAAGAGGCCAAAATCCCAGCGTTGAGCGTAGACTCCAATCTGATCATTCAGTTCACACACACACAAATATCCAGAGTACTCAGACCCTTCTTCCTACAACTTCACAACAGCCAAAAGCTGAGACACTACTTGCAGGGGGAAGATCTGGCAACAGTAATATATGCCCTGGCCACCACAAAATTAGACTACTTGCAATTCACTATATATAACATGCAGACGTCTGCCACCTTCAACTTTTATCCAAAACACTTCAATATATCTGCTGATGGACTTGAGTGTATCGAAACATGCCACCCCAGCCTACACTGGCTACGCATTACAAGCAGGATTGAACTCACAAGCCTCTCAATAACTTCCAAGGCACTCAGTGATGAGGGCTACTTCAGAAACCAACTGAATCTATATGCTCCAGCGGAAATGCTCCTCTGCTTGCAAAAAATAAAAAAACGATTCTCCTGCCTGGGTACCAAACTATGGAATGCTGCCGCAAAAGAAGAAAGAGCCATTAAAGATTACCTCAGAGGCAGGAAACACCGCAAGGCCTGGCTATTCAGGTCCACCTTCCTGGAACATGCCACTGGTCCCATTGAGCCTCTCTAATCATCTCAGACATCTCTACCCAGAGCCTGTCCTGAACTTCTCCTATCTCAGACCCCCAGAATGTCCTGAAATCCCTCTGCAGCGTATTAATATACAGTCTTCATAGAAATGTACGCATGATAGGTGAAGAAAACCAGATGTACCCTAGGGAGGAAACCATCAAACCAAATAGCTCTGTGATGTCAGTTATTTAAAAAACTGATGAGACACGGAATTAGGCTCAGCAAAGCAGTGTATGGAAGGAAAATTCTATATGTGATTGATATCTGTAATTCTGTGAGGTTGGAATTAAAGTCAACCAGACATCTTTCCTCTTAAAAGGAAGGTGATAATATAGCTGGACTGCCATCGGATCAGTATTAAGGAAAATAATGAATGGCACTAGATCCTGCACTAAGTCTGGGTTAACTGAGAACAGCTCTATTCACAATGGTGCAATAGTTAAATTTGAGCATTTACTTGAAATTACAGTGCTAACCCTGATTGAGTAACCTCATATTCAGGATTAGGTTATTTCAATGCTCTGAGATAACTGTAAGATTTTGGAAGTTTCTGTGAAATATGGGAACCTACAATAGAGTTGGACTCAGATTTATTAACATATTTTACCACTGTTAAATGAATATATTGGATATAAAAGAAACCTAGTGCTCTGAACAAAAGAAACTTAATCATTTCTGAAGAGAGCAGCGCTGCTTTTGTGTTCACGGAGGAGAGTGTGGACCCCTGGCCCGAGGAAGAGTTGGCGCTACCTGTGAGGGCGAACCCCCACAGGTCCCCACCGTCGCGAGGCAAGGCTGGCTGGAGCTTGACCAATACTAACCCTGTTCCCCGCGGGTTGAGCCTTTGGCTGCGAGGGGCCGGCTGGTCTTAGGTGGACCCCTGTGAAGACGGTGGAATCACAGCAGGAAGAAAAGATGATAGTCAGTCCAAGGTCGGAATCCAGAGAGTTGCCGATGGTCTGCCCAGAGTCAGAAGTCAGAAAGTTGCCGATAGCCAGTCCGAGGTCAGAAGCCAGAAGATCCGTTCGAAGGAACCAGAGGATAGGCACAGGAGCAGGAACAGGACTCGGAAGGTGGGAACAGGACTTGGGAGACAAGAACAGGACTCAGAAGGCAGGAACAGGAACCAGGGCACCAACGAAGCACAGAAGACCTCACCGAAGCGAAGCAGACTCGTTGCCAAGACAAGGAACAGGAAGAGGAAGCTTCTTTAAATAGTCCTGATCTCTGATGCCATCTAGAGCAGCGCTTCTCAACCGGTGTGTCACAACACACTAGTGTGTCACCAAACACCGGCAGGTGTGTCACGTCTCCCGGTGTCCCACTGCCCGTTGCACTTCCCTTCTCCCTTTTTTCCAGCCCCCGCAGGCCAAT
Source organism: Rhinatrema bivittatum (assembly GCF_901001135.1). Classification (NCBI taxonomy): domain Eukaryota; kingdom Metazoa; phylum Chordata; class Amphibia; order Gymnophiona; family Rhinatrematidae; genus Rhinatrema; species Rhinatrema bivittatum. The sequence continues at coordinate 260,452,370 of NC_042621.1, forward strand.
TGAAGCCTACTTTCTTCCTACCCCCATTGCCCAATGGGAAGCCTCCTTCATTCTGCCTGCCCCCGTGCAGGCCAATTGGAAACCTCCTCCCTTCTACCTACCAGTGGGAGTAGGAAGAAGGGAGGAAGCTTTTGATTGGCCAGTGAGGCAGGGGTGGGATAGGAGAATTAGCAGTTTCGGACGCTTATGAAGCAAGGCCGCCACAGCCTGTGGCGGCGATGAAGAAACCAGATGCCGACGAAGCATGGCCGCCTCAGCCCGTGGCAGCGAAGAGGAAACCGGACGCCGACGAAGCATGGCCGCCACGGAAACCGGACGCTGACGAAGCAAACCCACTGACAGCCGCTGCTCCAGTCCAAAAGGAGGCGCTAGGGACGCACTAGTGTCTCTAGCGCCTCCTTTTGCCTGTTTTTACCATCGGGCCTAATTTGCATAGTGAATCACATGCACAGGAGAGCGGGCATTCACCTGCTTTCCCGCGGACTTTACTGTATCGGCCCGATAGAAAGAGCAAAAGTAAAAGAAATGAGAGACTGTGAATTTCCTTCTACACCAGGGTGATGTTCTCCATCCAGGAGACCTTTCTGATCCAAGGCAGCACAGGGGTTGCCAAGCTGGATTAGGGACTTGGCTGCTATGTCCCTGAAGGTCTCATCAATGTACCTTTCAGCTCCTCCAGGTCTGCCATTCTAGTCTCCAGAGATCAGACTCCTTCTCTGAGAGTCAGGAGATCTTTGCACCAGGTGCACTCATATAATTTCTGACTGGCGGGTAAAAAAGCATACATGTGACACTCGATGCAAAAGAATGGAAAGCCCCCCTCTTGCTGCTGGACTGCTGCTTTCATCGTAATTTTATTGAGTTCCTAGTTAAGTTTAAGTTGCTAAGGGAGTTGTAATTAGAGTACTTTAAATTTATAGGTGTATTCACTAATTAATCTGCTAGTGACCTACAAGGGGATGATTAAACTTTCAATAAGGGCTGGTGCAATAGTATGATTTAGATAATAGCTTGATTGATTTTTAATGAGAAAGTCTCTCTTAACTAAAAATCAAGGGTTGAGCTGCGGTAGGTGGGTGGGAAAGTCAGACACTAGAATTAACTTCCTCAGACACAATCAAACTCTAAAAAATATATCCCACTTTTTCACCTCTCTCCAAAATTTTAAGTGCTAAGATTTCCCAAAGCTATTCTTACCAGTCCTCTTCAACCACCATTAAGTTGATCTTCACTCAAAGGATTGAGAGGTTTTAGATTCACGCGCCTAATGGCGTGTGCTCTGGTCCTCTTCTACTGCAAAGGGTGCGGAACCTCTGGAAGCTGGGACTGTGATGTTTGAAGCCTGGATTGCTCGCTGTGACCTCTGGAGTCCTCTCCAGGGAGATGCTGGGAACAGTATGCAGATAAGCCTTCCAGTCCTCTTCCGGTCACCTTTGATGAAGGCAGTGTACTCAAAGGCTCCAGGAGACCAGAGGGACAGAGAGAGGATTTTCACAAAAGGAATTCTCAAAATTGCAAAAAACATCACATATTCTCAGTCAAAATGTAGAGCCAGCAGTAGGCAGGCACTGATCCCTTTCTCATGACTAGGATATTGGCCCAGGCTGTGAAACCCAGTACCCAAGCAGAGGAACAACTCAACTCAAGAAAAATACTCTTCATAACGACAGGATGGAGGCGTTTCAGAGAAGGATGACCAAAATGGTGTGGGTCTGTATCAAAAGACTAATGGGGCGAGGATGGAGGATCTAAATATGTGTACCCTGGAAGAGATGAGGTGCAGGGGAGACACGATACAGACCTTCAAATACCTTTCCATTGGAAAGAAAACTAGATCTAGGAGACACGAAACTGTTGCTTCCATCGGTGGCAGACGGCTGCAACCGCTCTGCCTTACCTCTTTTCTTCCCTTTTCCTCCTCCTTGGGCAAAATGGCTGCCTCCAGTGCCAGGTGCCAAGGGCCTCGACGTCTCCAGCTCAGCATGGGCATTCCAGTCCGCCATGCTCATTCCCAGGGCCTCCTAGGGCACGCATGCGCACGTTGCATATGCTCAAATACACATCATGGTAGGAACCTCGGGGACGTCCCCACCGCATGACGTCAATACCTCCAGGTATTTAAAGCCTCCGCTTTGCTACCATCGTTGAGTTAGCAAGAACTTCGGTTTAGCTACTCTGAATGCTCTAAGCTGCACCCACCTGTCCCATCTGTCCGGGAAACCGACGGGCCTAGGATCTGCAGGAGGACTTCTCCTGGGCCTCACCTCTCCTACTCCTCTATTATCCTTACTAGTATCCTTTCAGACTATCTCTCTCATTGACTCCGGGGCTGGAGGTAATTTTATTCTGAAGCGCTTAGTTGAACATCTATGGAATCCTACCATGCCAATAGCTAAGCCACTGCTATTGTCCTCTATCCATGGAGAACTACTTCCTGGAGAAGTTTCATTGACCACCCAGGCCATCGGCCTGCGCACTGGAGTTACACTCTGAATCCATCTCATTTTTAGTATTGGAAAAGGCCATGCATCCGATGGTATTGGGGCTGCCCTGGCTTCAAGACCATATGCCACAATTTAATTGGGCCACGTTGGAACTGTCCCAGTGGAGGCCAGACTGTCATGGTCGGTGCCTCGCGGAAGTTTCGCCGCTCATCTGCATACCCACTACACCATCATTACCTGGCCTACTGCCACAGTACGCCTCATTCCAGGATGTTTTCTCAAAGCAAGCATCTGATGTACTTCCACCACACAGAGTATTTGACTGCACCATAAATCTGAAGCCTAATTCAGAACCTCCCAAAGGAAGAGTTTATCCTCTTTCAGTAGCTGAGACTAAAGCTATGTCTACCTACATACAAGAAAACCTACAAAAGGTATTCATCAGACCCTTCAAATCTCCTGCCGGTGCAAGCTTCTTTTTCATAGGGAAGAAGGATGGCACCTTACGCCCCTGCATCGATTACAGAGGTCTGAATGAGATTACCATCAAGGACAGGTACCCCCTTCCCTTAATTTCTGAACTGTTCGATAGGTTCCAAGGAGCCAAAATATTCTCCAAATTAGACCTTAAGGGGGCTTACAATCTGGTGCGTATTTGTGAAGGAGACGAATGGAAGACTGCTTTTAACACTCATGACGGTCACTTCAAATACCTCATCATGCCCCTCGGTTTGAGTAATGCACCTGCAGTCTTTCAAAATATGATGAATGACATCTTACAGAACTTACTTTATCAATGCGTAGTAGTATATCTCGATGATATATTGATCTTTTCGCAAGATCTGCAAACTCATCAGGAGGATGTTAAGAAGGTCCTGAGATGCCTGTGTGAGTACCACCTATACGCAAAGTTTGAAAAATGAGAATTCCACAAGGAGTCTGTACCCTTCCTGGGATACATTGTCTCTAAGAACAGGTTTCAAATGGACCCCAAGAAATTGGAGAGTATCCGGGACTGTCCTCAACCCACAGGCCTGAAGGCTCTGCGTTGCTTCTTGGCCTTTACCAATTATTATCGATCCTTTATTAAAATTACTCATCATTGACAGTCCCTCTAACTGCCATGACCAAGACGGGAGCCAATCCTGCCAATTTGTCTCCAGAAGCTATATCAGCTTTCTGATGCTCAAAGAGGCTCTTCAAAAGAAGCCATGTCTCTCCCATCCTAACCCACATCGTCCATTCATTGTCGAGGTCGATGCATCAGACATTGGTGTAGGGCAGTTCTAAGTCAGTATAGCGAATCCAATGTGCTCCATCCGTGCTCCTTCTTCTCAAGGTGATTCTCGCCTGCTGAGAAAAACTATGGAATCAGAGACAAAGAGCTACTCGCAATCAAGCTGGCCTTTGAAGAGTGGCGTCCTTGGCTGGAAGGCGCACAACACCAAACAGTAGTGTACACCGATCACAAGAATCTGGAGTACCTCAGACATGCTCAACAACTCAATCACTGTTAAGCAAGATGGTCTCTGTTCTTTAACAGATTTGACTTCCTTCTGAAGTATTGACCGGGACAGAAGAACACTCGGGCTGATGCCCTGTCACGATCCTTCTCCCCTCAGGATGTGCCAGATGAACCCCGTCATATCATTGATCCCGAAAGAGTGGTTCTTGCAGCCACTGATACGGTACCTACTGGGAAAATGGTGGTGGCCAGAAATTTAAGGAGGAAGCTGTTGAAGTGGGCACACAATTCCCGTCTGGCAGGCCATCCGGGACAGAGTCGTACCCTAGCTATATTACAAAGGTACTATTGGTGGCCCACTATGAAGAAAGACGTACAAGCTTATGTGGGTTCCTGTGCTGTCTGTGCCAAACAGAAACCACCACCTGGGTGTGCTTGGGGGTCTGTAACAGCTTCTACCATCGCCAGACAAACCCTGGACACATATAGCAACCGATTTTGTGGTAGACCTGCTATCATCTAAAGGAAACAACACCATTAGGGTCACGGTTGACTGCTTCTCCAAAATGGCACATTTTGTAGCATTACCAGAACTACCCTCTGCTACAGAGTTAGCAAAACTCTTTATTAAACACAGCTTTCACCTTTATGGGATGCCTAAGCATATCCTATCTGACAGGGGAGTGCAATTTACTGCAAAGTTTTGGAGAGCCTTATGTCAAAAATTTGACATCGCGTTGGACTTAACCTCTGCCTATCATCCTCAGTCTAATGGTCAGACTGAGAGGATGAACAGAACATTGAAACAATTTCTACGATCCTATGTCAATTCTAGACAGAATGACTGGGCTGAATTACTGCCGTGGACAGAATTTGCTATCAACTCGCATCCTGCTACCTCGACGGTGTCTTCTCCCTTCCAGCTTATTTACGGAAGATAACCGCTGCCTCCTCTGCCAATTCCACTATCAGTGACCTCTCCTGCTGCCCAGTCTACCGCAGCAGAGTTATCCCAACTTTAGAAACAAACGAAGGAGCTTCTCCTCAAAGCAGGACAGAAGGCAAAAAGAACCTATGATGCTCATCATCAAAAGGCACCACAGTTTCAGCCTGGAGACAAAGTCTGGTTAAGTACCAAGTACCTGCAACTTAAACTCCCTTCAGCGCGATTTGCACCTCACTATGTTGGATCCTTTGCTATCCTTCGGTGACTAGGGAATCTGACGTACAGTCTAAAACTACCCTCCATCAATGAAGATACACAATGCATTTCATGTATCCCTATTAAAGCCAGTGATGCTCTCCGAATTCTCCAGGAAGACCCCAGAACCTACTAGTCTGGATACTGAGGACGACATCGAATATGCCGTGGACGACATCCTAGATGTATGTAAAAGAGGCAAGACATGGGAGTACCTCATCTCATGGGAGAATTATGGACCAGAAGAGAATTCCTGGGAACCACTGGCCAACATTACAGATAAGGAGATGGTACGTCAATTCCACCTGGCACACCCACGAAAACCCAGACCACCTGGAAGAGGTCTTGGAGGGGGTTCTTTGAAGGGGGGTTACTGTTGCGTCCGTCGGTCGCAGACAGCTGCGACCGCTCTGCCTTACCTCTTTTCTTCCCTTTTCCTCCTCCTTGGGCAAGATGTTTGCCTCCGGTGCCGAGTGCCTCGGTGTCTCCACCTCAGCATGGGCATTCCAGTCTGCCATGCTCATTCCCAGGGCCTCCTAGGGCATGCACGCGCACGTTGCCTACGCTCAAATACACGTCATGGCGGGAACCTTGGGGGCGACCCCACCTCATGACGTCATTACCTCCAGGTATTTAAAGCCTCCGCTTTGCTACCATCGTTGAATTAGCAAGGACTTCGCTTTAGCTACTCTGAACGCTCCAAGCTGCACGCTTAGATGCCTCTCTACACTCCGGGCCTCGCTCCTTATGAAGTCTAGGCACTCACTCCTTGGGGGTCTTCGCTTCCATCTCCCTTCGGAGCCTCTACTAACTAAACAACCGCTCCTCAGGGGTCTCTCTCTCTCTCTTTCTATTTCAGGATCTCTGAACTGTCAGGTACTCGCTCCTCAAGGGCCTATCAGTCTGTGTATCCTGCACCTCGGACCTTCAGTCCCACCATCTTCATTACCAGGAAGATGCCTACACTACGCTCCTGTGAATACCTCTACGATCCGGTGCTCCAACTCCACCCACCAGGCTCAGCGTTACCCTCACTGCGGGCTCCCACCTATCTGAACATCTGGGTGAGACTTCAACATAAGAGACTGTTGAACTTATTGGCACCTCGCAGACTGCAGTACCTTACCTGTTAAGGGTAGATTTATAATTATCGAGAGTCGTAGAGGAAGGATTTTTACGCCAACTGTATTCTTTGCTCCTGAGGTCTTGTTTGATGGACTTCAGTTCAGGTGTGAACCACGGTTTTCTGTTGTCTGGGGAAGGATGTAGCACTTTAGTGGTTAGGGGGCAGGTTAGATCTGCTATTTTGTTAGTGATTTTATACCAAGATATGATAGCAGCTGTTGCATCTGAGAGGTCTAGTTGTGTCAGTTCTTTGGAGAGGTGTTTACTTAGGAGGTCCGAAGAGCAGGGTTTTCTGAATTGGACTGTGGTTTTGGGGAAGGAAGGTGGAGGAGGTCTGAAGTCTCGAGAACCTTAGAGATGGGATAGATGTACACGTGGGTTTGGAGGAGAGAGAGATGCGTTCGTTAACGAAGATTAAGTCCAAGGTGTGGCCCACTTTATGAGTGGGGCTATTGACAATCTGCTTGAAACCCATGTGGTGGAGAATAGATAGGGGAGTATCACAATTGGTGGAGAGTGGAGCTATGTCAACATGTAAGTTGAAGGCACCCATTATTATTGCTGGGGTGTCATAGTTGATATGTTTAGCGATGTATTCAATGAGGGGAGATGGGTCTGCTTCTATTTTTCCAGGAGGAGCATAGATAAGGCAGATTTGGAGATGTTTGGATTTGAAGAAGGCACATTCCAGGTTGGAGATTGGATTCGAGTGTTGTAGAGTTAGATTTAGGCCTTTTTTTTGCTGCTAGGAGAAGACCGCCTCCTCTTTTCTTAAGTCTTGAGATCGAGAAAATGTCATATATTTGAGTGGGACGTTGATTCGTTAGCACTGTGTCTGTGGGTTTCAACCAAGTTTCTGTGATTGCACAGATGTCTGTTTTGGCTTCTAAAAGGTAGCCGTTAAGAACGTGGGTTTTTTTAGAGAGCGATTGGGCATTGAACAGAGACAAGGAGAAGAGAGACAGACCCAGGAGTTGCGTGACCGGAGAGATTAATATCGGAATTAGTCTCTTCTGATGGATGGTGTGAATTAGGGGGAGTTTATCTCTGATTCTGTGGTGTTTGGAGATGATGGGTATGGCGAAGGTGCACATCTTTGGAAAGTGTGGTGAGCTGATAGGGGTTCAGTGGTCTGTTGTGGATCCTGGTGAATCTAGGGTTAAAGAGGAGGGAGGAATGAAAGTGAAATCAAATTTAGAGTAAGGATGCCCTGCGGGGCTGCACGAAGGGGCACACAAAGGGTCAGGCCCCTTTGGCACGCGACGCTCGCCGTGCGGCGCCAGCAGAGTTTGTAAATTTAAAGGTCCGGACGGGCCACGGGTGATTGGCTGTCCGGGTGAGGCTGCTTTTGATTGGCTGGTCCCTAGAGGGCTGGCTCGGAAGCGGGCCGCACGGACAGAGGGCCGACGCTGGTAGCCTCGCGGTCGGCGGTGGAGCTGCTGTGGGTAAGTGTAGTTTTAAAAGGGCCTTACCCCGGCAGGTCTACGGTGCCGACTGCACATGCCTTCCCTCGCAGCATTCGCCGAAAAGAGGATCTGCGCCGGCAGAGCTTGGGGGTCTTCGCTTCCATCTCCCTTCGGAGCCTCTACTAACTATCTACAGCAGTACAATAAAGCCTTCCATCTACTACGTGTCTGCTATCTGAGTTTAGCCTATCGCTGTGGTTCCCCACGGGGCCCCTCCCCATGGGAGGAGTCATCTCCACGATGACCAAGGGTCCACACAATGCCACAAACACAACAGAAACGAAACTCCAAAGGGGACAACTTGTATAATGGTGTTAAAAAAAAACAACTAAATAAATAAATAAAGTCTTACCGGGAGAGGGGAAGATGTCTTCTGCATGAGAAAGGTCTGTCAGGTCTATCATTTTCTTATTCATTCTCCTCTTTTAATGCCATGATAGAGAGTCTTGTTTAGGAGGAGAAGCTGCAATTGTGGTGTTTGCCTCGCTGCAGACAAGAAAGAGGCAATGTTGTACGCCCCCTGGCTGCGCCGGAAGCCTGCATGAAGCAGGTAGCTCCGGAGGTGGAGCTTGAGAGAGGAGGCGTGACACAGCCGTAGAGGGCTGATTTTTTGTGTGTATGTGTGCCGCACTGGGTCGCCGCTCCTGCTGAGCCGACACCGCTGACGAGATAAACAGGCGTGGAAGGATTTGCCGGCCGGCAGCATCCTCCTCCCACACCAGGCAGTAATGCTGTTGTCTACGCCTTTTTCCCACTTCTGTGCGCCAGGCCTGCCGAGGTTTGTCTGCTGATCCTGCCGCCACTTATTTCTGAGATCGGGTAAGCCCCCAATCTTATTTTATCTACTCACTGCCACTGCCAAAATCTATTAAAAAAAAAAAAAAAGATGTAACAATTAGGAGAATCGCATTGGGGTTTTAGAGGGGCCTTGATGGGGAAATAAAATGACCAGGCCACTGTGAAAATGCCATTAATGATTTCAGCGGGGCTTAATTGTTCCAAGGGAGGGGGGGCTTTGAATTTAAAAAAAAATATAAAAATTAGAGATGTTTTGTGAAAAATGATGGGGGTGGTCAGGAGAGGAGACCCTGACCACCTGAAGGACCTCACTCGCTGACTTCCGGGGCGAGTTTTGAAGGACTATTGAATTCATTTAGAGAGGTTCACAGAGTGGGAAATAAAACCCCTTTAAAATTTCTAAAACTCAGGAAATTTTAATTTTGTGCAGCAGGAGAGATGCTGAGGGATGAAAATGATAAGTGTTCAATATTGGCTGTGAGATGACTTTTAAAACCGAAAATGGCTTGTGTACATTTTATGGGAACAAAATAATGGGGTAAATTTTTAAAGAAGTGCGCGCGGGGTACATTTGTGCGCGCTACCCGGGGTCGCTGGGAGCAGCGCACGCAAGGGGGTGCACACTTGTGCACCTTGCGCGCGCTGAGCCCTAGGGGAGCCCCGATGGCTTTCCCCATTCCCTCCGAGGAACGGGGAAAGCCATCTTCCGCTCCCCCCACCTTCCCTTCCCTTCCTCTATCGAAATCGGAGCGGCCTCGGAGGGAACTTTTCTTCCGCTCCCCCCACCTTCCCCTCCCTTCCTCTATCTAACCCACCCCCCAGCCCTACCTAAATCCCCCCCTACTTTATTTCATGTATTTACGCCTGCCTCTGGCTGCCGGCACGCCAACCCCCAGGGCCGTGACACGGGGGGGGGAACGACGACGGCGCGTGAAGATGAAGTCGCAGGTCCCTTAAAGGGCTGTGACGCCCTGGAGGCGACCCTTTTTGGATCCCTCCCACCGACGAAAGTAGTTGTGGCCGAGTGGTTAAGAGACGGACCTCCACCAGTGACCAGCGTGTTCCCAACAACAATAAATAGAAAAAGAAGCCTTGCCTCTAATGGGCCTGTACTGCCCGGGTGCCCCTCCCGCTGGACCGACTCTGAGCTCGCGGCCTGCAACCCAGCGGTGAGCCGTCTGACCAGCAGCGTGCCGTGTGGCCAGGGCCGTCCACGTCACCGAGCACCCCTACAAAGCGAGGCCACCAGTTCCACCCGAATCGCCCTTCCCGCCATCCCTTGGCTGCTCCCAGCTAACAGCAAGTATATATATATAAAAAAAAAAATTCTACTTATATTAAATAATGTTTATATTTATATTAAAAAAAAAATCCCATGCTGCCCATGTCCCCCCTTTCCCCCCTTATTTTAATGACCCCCTGCCTTGCAGGCAGTAGGGGATGGTAATACTGAAGGGTAACCCGGAAAACAGCAGGGGGTTCCCACACAGGCTTGGCTTGAACAGTAGCAGAAGATACGTATCAGCGGTTAACTGGAATGGTATGCAGGGAGAGAAGGATACACAAAGGGGCAAGAGTACCACGGGCACCGGACGGAGTGGTCTAAGGTGTGAAAATCTAGCGCCCACACATGCAGGACATAAATCAGATGCAGGCAAGCATAGGTGGATGGACATAAGGGTATGGAGGGAGAGAGGGAACGAGAGAGCGCTAATGATATGTTCCTAGCTAACGAGGCAGCTAACACAAACGGCACAAGTGTGCTATGGTGCAAAAAAAAATATATATATACATTCAGGTATAATTGTAGGGTATGTTATTAATGTATTACATATCGTTCACAGGAGACAATAATTAAACACTCTGTTATCCGGTTATTGCCCCTACTACGGCGCCTCAGGGATTCGAGGGCTGCTCCAGAGGTAATTGTAATACATATGGGGGGCAATGATCTGTGCTCTTCGACATGCAAGCAACTAATAAAAGTTGCAAAAAGCGACCCTGCCA